>NC_090439.1:70115570-70418600 GCF_031143425.1 Pleurodeles waltl
GGCCCCGCTGCCCAGGACACCGCCGCCACCAGCACCGCTGCCCAGGACATCGCCGCCACCAGCCCCGCTACCCAGGACACAGCCGCCAGCAGCATCGCTGCCCAGTACACCGTTGCCCAGGACACCGCAGGCCAGTGAGCGCCAATGATTCCGACGCTACTGAGGCCGCCACGGTCAGGGTGAAACACTCAGCCCCATCCAGAACCAGTGGAGAACAGCATCCACTACCCCAGTCCTTGGCAGGATGAAGCACTCTGGGCACAAAGCCCCCTCCAGCACCTGTGGAGTATCACATCCACTACCTCAGTCTTTGGCAGGATGAAGCACTCTGGGCACAAAGCCCCCTCCAGAACCAGTGGAGTATCACATCCACTACCTCAGTCCTTGGCAGGATGAGGCACTCTGGGCACAAAGCCCCCTCCAGAACCAGTGGAGAACAGCATCCACTACCCCAGTCCTTGGCAGGATGAAGCACTCTGGGCACAAAGCCCCCTCCAGAAACCAGTGGAGAATGTTATCCACTTGGGAGACTGTGGCTTTGCACTCCCCAGGATTGAACAGTGGGCAAATCACCCACTCTAGAGACTTGAGAGACTGTGGCTTTGCCCTCCCCAGGATATAGCAGTGGGCAAACCACCCACTGAAGAGACTTGAGAGACTGTGGCTTTGCACTCCCCAGGATATAGCAGTGGGCAACCCACCCACTGTAGAGACTTGAAAGACTGTGGCTTTGCACTCCACAGAATTGAACAGTGGGCAAACCACCCACTGTAGAGACTTGAGAGACTGTGTCTTTGCACTCCCCAGGATATAGCAGTGGGCAAACCACCCACTGTAGAGACTTGAGAGACTGTGGCTTTGCACTCCCCAGGATATAGCAGTGGGCAACCCACCCACTGTAGAGACTTGAGAGACTGTGGCTTTGCACTCCCCAGGATATAGCAGTGGGCAACCCACCCACTGTAGAGACTTGAGAGACTGTGGCTTTGCACTCCCAGGATTGAACAGTGGGCATGGAGCCCCCTTGTGGATCTGGCGTCGTGCACTCATCCGGCTGAGGTGCCCCCCCTTCCCTTCCCCCTGAGGTGCCTGTTTTATTTCTGTCTGATGCCCCAGCAGTGTTCTCTCCGTCTTGTTCGGGTATTGAGTGTGGGCCTCGCCCATGCCTTTTAGGCCCAGTGGTCCACGGACTATGATAGTGGAATACCTTGGACTTGTATTCTTGGTGTCTATATTTGTTTATTGTGTGAATATCTTAATATATGTATATTTTTTTATTACTGTCCTCGTATATATTACAATCATTCGACTCATTTCCATTTGTCCTTGCATTCTTTTGAGGGGTGTAACTGTGATGTATCATGATGTATTAGTGTGTGTGTTGTCATGGGTGAGGGTGGGGTTGTTGCGTGTTGCGCGTGTGTGTCACTGTTTTTTCCCTCCCCTGTGTCGTAGGTCGAGTACTCACCGTGGTCTTCGCCGCCGGCATTCGTGCTCCTGGTAGAGGAGCAGGAAGATAAGGGCTGGAAGAATCTGAAGTTCCAGTTCCATGGCGTCCTGGTTCCTCGTGGGATGTGTAGAAGTGAGTGTTTTCCCTTCCAAGTCCTGTTTCCACCGTGTTTTTGTTCACGGTGTATCCGTCCAGGAAAAGGTGGCGGATTGGTGGCTTGTAATAATGTGGGCGGTACATTGTCTTCCGCCTGTCTGTTGGCGGTTACCGCTGCGGTGTTTGTTTGTACCGCCGTGGCAGTCGGAGTGTTAAAGTGGCTGTCTTTGTTGGCAGTTTCCGCCACGGTCGTAATTCCATTTTTGTTTCCGCCGGCCTGTTGGCAGTTTTACCGCCGCTTTAACACCGACAGCCAGGGTTGTAATGCCCACCTTAATCATTTTTGCTTCATGATTGCTTGTGTCTGAACTTTTGTGTATTGTTTTACGGTTCAAATCATAAAAAATGCTTAGACGGTGGTCCTTGGCTTCCTGTAGTGACAGTGGGGGTCCCCGGATTCCAATAATGTCTCAGTGGGAGTCCCCAGATTTCAGTATTGATTAAGTGGGGGTCCACAGAAATCAGAAGGTAAAGAACTACTAGTTTAGGGAATGGTCAGGTGCTTAGTGCCGGAGAAACTGATTTATTAAGCAAGGGAACATACAGGCAGACAAGCCAAATTTAGAACTTGTAGTGAGATAATTTTCATATTTATGTATGAGTGACATCAGAGAGGTGTATATTTTGACTGTACCTATGCTAATCCTTTTCCTGTCCACATATCAATGTGTCTTGATTAACTGACAGACTTTTTGGTCTATTTTTCTTTCACTGACATAAGTCATTATGTGAGCCTTGATTTAGTACACAAATGGTAGTACAATGGGATAGTAAAAAAACAGTTACTTCCTCACTGGCGTAGTGCAAAATAGAAAGTCCACATCACAAGAAAGCGCCTTGGCAACTATGTGGCCAAACCCCTTCCTCACTTCTTTGCTGGCATAAAGTGCTGCCTATGCAGGTATACAAGCACATTTCATGGCTCTTCTGGAGTGCTGATGTGACCTTTTTGAACAGAAATGTAATATTTAGAGTTTGTAGAACAAAAACATGTTCACCCTGTCTCCCCCTCTCTTTTTTATTTCATCTACACCAATTTCAACCGCCAGATTTATTTGGTCAATCTACAGAAGTAAAAACGTTGACTTTGCAAAACTGATCATCATGCTGTAGTGTCGTGAGACTTTATGTGCCACGACCCTTGGGATTCTGTGCTTACTCAGGAGGGAAACTGCATAACTTGTTAGGTGGTGTTAAGTTGTAGTTATTAACGGTTATGATGTGATCCAAGAGTGTGTGTTATTGTATGCTGAGAAATATCAACGTCTGTTACTGGACTCTGTGTGCGCTGTTGTCATTTACATGCTTCTGGGCTGGGGAGGATGTTACAATTTGGGATGAGTAGGGGATATGTGCACCAAAGAGCTTGAAATGGCATCGCAAACTGCTTACGTGTGCCACCCCGTAACACAGAGCCATCATCGATACTACAGAGTGAAGTGCTATGGGCAGTGACAACCAGGTATGAAAATTACCACATGACATTGAATCAGGTACGATCAACCAAGCACGGTTGAGAAACCAATGCATGCACAGCGGCGAGTGGCGTCCATTGCACTGAAAGCCATCGGAATAGCAACTTTTTTCAGTGGCTGTAGAAAAGAGCAAGAAGTACGATGCAGCTGTGTTTTTCAACCACCACCACCATTCAACACTGCCAAAAAGCAAAATATTGACGCCAGATGGACAGCGTGGATCAAGATGTTCAATGACTTCATAGATGCCCCAGAAGAAGTAGATGACAAGAAAATAATTTAGAATTTAAAGAACCTTTGGGGTGACAGAGTAAAAGAAGTGCTGAAGAAAATCTCACAAACTTATGCAATATCGCACAGTCAGATCAAAGACGCATTGGGCTCCATGTTCAATCCCATGCCGAATGTTGACTATGAAACGTACATTTTCAATCAAGCGAGATAGCAAGCTGGTGAAATGATGGATGAGTTTGTTGAAAGACTTGACAAGCTTATCAAACACTGCAAGTTTAGTGAATTTAATGATGAAAAAGCCATATGCCTCAGCATCATCGATTGCTGTTTTTCAGGCGTGTTCAGAAGGCACATGTTGAGAGAGACGCTCAATCTAGAGAAAATACTAATGGCTGCAAGAGCTGATGAAAGAGCAGATTGACAAGTTGCTGATATGAAAGCTGGAACAGTGAAAAATGAATCAGCGTTGGTCATGAAAGGCATCACAAGGTAGATACATGCAAGTTGACGTCTTCAAAGAATAAAAAGTTGTGTTTGCGATGTTGTTTTTAATTTCTCCATGAAGGTAAATTTCCAGCCATGGGACAGATTTTCAAATGTTGTGGGAAAGAAAACCACTTCATAACAGTGTGCAAATTGAAACAGAAACCAAATACGTCACAGTGAGAAGAGAACATAGATGCCAGAAGGTTCCAGAAATATTCTGGTCATGCTTACAAGGCCAAAAGAGCACCACCAGTTAAGACAAGTAGAAACCCAACAAAGTTGATTGTCGTCAAGCTCATCCTATTCAGGCCCTTCAATGTCATTATGAAGCACCAGTGAAGAAGAAGGATGTGCCATGATAGGAGGCACAAGTCAGTTTGTCCACTGAAAGGGGAAACAAAAGACAAAGGTAAACCATCAAATAAAACAACTGAATTACTTTGGACACTGCTGGACAAGATTATAATAAAAGTCAACGGTTGTCCTATAACCTTTGTTATAGACAGTGGTAGATTGATCAACATCATGCCAGTTGAGAGGTTTATTAGTCTGCCTCCTGTGGCAAGCCTCAACGTGTAAAAAACAAAGGTATGCACATGGGCTGCCTCCAAACTGTTGCAGAGTCAAGGGTCATTCATGGCGACAGTGCACCATGAAGTAGTAGCAATGCAAGTTACAATTCACGTTCTTAAATTAACTTTGTCTAGTGCATGCCTTATCAGAATTTCCATTGCTGCTAATATGGGACTGATATCTCTTAATTGCAGCCTTCACACTCAATTTGAAATTGTAAGTCACTTTCTGTTGTTGTTTCATGGCCTACGAAGGCTCAAGATAATGAAAGTGCGACTTCATAATAATGAGGATGTTTGCACTGTTGCCGAGCGGCACCACCGAGTTTCTTTTCACTTGCAAGAAGCTGTTGAGAAAGAACTAGAAACGCTGTTGAAGCATGACATCATTGAGCTCTCCACCGGTCCTACACCATGGGTTTTGCCCATAATGATGGTGCCAATAAAGGTCATTGAAGGTGCAGTATGCATCTGTGTAGATATGTGCCAGGCCAACAAAGCAATTTACAGAGAACAACATCCTGGTCAACACATAGTGGACATGATCATGAAACTGAACCGTGCCAAAGTATTCTCCCGTCTTGACAAGGGATATCATCAACTCAAGTCGGAAGAGAACTGCAAGTACATCACTACTTTTTATTTGTTCAGATACAAAAGGTTGAGTTTTGGAATGTCATCAGCTGCTAAGATATTTCAGGATGTTTAACGTCGAATAATTCAACCCGCCACCTATGCTTTTAATTACAGTGATAACATACTGGTATTTGGAGCAACGCAAGAGGACCATGACAAGGCTCTTACACAAGTGTGTCAGTTACTTGCTGATGCAGGTCTCACTCTGAGCACATATTCTCTGATGGGGGCACCGTCAGCTGCTTGTCACACACAAGATGTCACATTCTGCAATCTTTCTTGGCCATGGCCATGTATTGCTCAAGGTACATTTGTGAATTTGCTACAGTGAGTGCCCCTTGAAAGAATGACCCTTTGCAGTAGTTTCCTAAATGTGATCAAAGCTTCAAAATAATAGAACATGCGATTAAGAATGCCACCGAGATGGCCTATTTTGACCCCAAGTTACATATTGAGATCACAGCAGGTGCTAGCCCGGTGGGGGTAGGTGCAATCCTTGCTCAACATTGTGGTCGGTCAAATGTTCAGAGACACATTGTAGCTTATGCCAATCGCTCCCTGTTTGACATGGAACATGTCTATTCTCAGCCCGAGAATGAGATTCTAGCTGTAGTGTGGGCCTGCAAATTTTTTTTTGTATTTCTGTATGGAAAACGTTTCACTATCATTGCTGACCACCATGCGCTGCGTAGTATTTTTGGAAACACGAAAGCCAAGATACCCCCTCACACTGAGACATGGGGGTTGCAACTACAAGATTATGACTATGTAATTGGACACAAGCCGGGTAAAGATCAGAACCCTACTAATTACTTTTTATGAGTACCACTACATCGTCATGGTGTGACATCCAAAATAGCTGAGGAGTACAATAACTTCATTGTGAGGTCCAGTACACCAGCAGCCCTGTCCATTGCACAGATTATTGGTGTCACTAATGCCGATAAAAACATGCTTACCTCAAAGAAATCATTGTAATTCATTTGTGGAAGAGGAACACTCAATATAATTCTGACGATGTTAAATTTTAAACATTCAAAAATGTACAGATGAACTGTCCGTAATCAAGTGTGGTTTGAGTAATTATCATGGCAACTGTGCTCTAGACGTGCCCTGCTCCTCACCCCATTTATCCTGCAGTGAGTCTGACATCCAGCGTCCAAATCGTCTCTTCCCGTGTTGCCTGTCCACCATACTGCGATTTAGAAAGAAACCGCCGCCGAGAATGGAGTGCAAATGGTGCTGTGGATCAAAGCTGAGGAGGCCAGGATCCGGGCCCGTGAGCCACGAGGCAAGGCTGTTTACCCAGGCCCGCTGCCTATTGTCACGAAGCAGCAGAGGAATCGGCAGCGAGCCCCTCATGTGTTGCTGACTGGGAGCCCTGTGAAACTGCAGTGATTTGGGACACAACATGACCGCATCCCCAACAAGCCCAGGAGAAGACTTTGGTGCAGCTGGGTACAGAAGAAGAAGACTGGGGCTTCTGAGTACGCGGTGAGTGGGGCTTCCGCTGGGCGCCACACCGTGAAGCAGGGACCACCGAGAGGGGGCAGCGCACCAGCAAGACTTACCACGTTTGAGCTCGAGCCCTCAGGACGTTGTGCGGCCTGCGGCGGTGCTGCCAGGCTGCTAGTACCAGCTGAGACAGGGACTACTGCGATGCAAACTGTCTTCTGGTGTGAAGCGCTACAGGTACCGGCTCCTGATACCATCGGCTGTGGCAGCACATATATGCGCCTGCCCCTCCCCACCTCTTTTGAACCTGAGATTGACCTTTACTAACAAGTTGGTATGTTGAGGCTGGGAGCAATCTTCCTACCGGCAGGACGTGAGGAACATCCATGTGGAGAAGAGGTGTCCCTGGGAGGCCGTTATACATACTGCAGCGCAAATATTGACGAGCCCCCTGTATCTCTGACTGCATCAGATGACTGGATGCCTGGGGGCCCCTGCATCTATCTTCCTACTATAAGCACTTAAGTGAGCTGCTTCCTATTACTGTGGATATCATCTCGGAACTTCTTTACATTTGGGCCCCATGGGTGACTGATCCCCCCCCTGCTGCTTCCCTTTATTGCCCAGCTTGCTGGACCTACCTACATGGCTTGCCATACTATATGATGCAAAGGCTGCTTGTGCTGCCGTGCCTGTGGAACCTAATTGGCGCAAGTAAGCGGGCCCTCTTCTCACTGTGAGTATCATCAAATGCTGCACCGAGTCTACAGTAGATACTAGGTGCTCCCCTTGAGACTGGCTGCCGTACGACTTACATCACTAGGCATAACATAGATGTCAATCTGCTTCTACACGCACCTGCCACTGTTATACTTCAGAGGACTTGGAACTGCTTGTGCTTCTGTGTCTCTCCTCCTTGCTTAATAATGGCAAGCAGGCACCAGCCATAGGTGCGGTGTTACACCATATAGGATTTTGGGATCTCGATATGATGGGGCATCCACGCACAGGTAGGATACGCAAGGTGTGACTTCAAAGCCCCGTGCTGGACGGGACAGGCTACTCTATGGAACTGGCCCCTACGATGGCACAGCTTCCCTGCTGTCCGTGAGCGACAAACTATATGCTGTTCTTGCAGCGGTAGACAAAGATGGTACTACCCTGGAAACTATACAAACGTTCTTCGAAAGCAGGATAGACACGGTAACTACGGATCTGACACTGCTCCATGCGGATCACCACAAACTGGCACACAGGGTGCACACCACTGAACTGACCATTGCAGAGCTGCAGCTTGGGGCCCGTGACCTTGACTCTTCAATGCGCCTGATGGCAGACGACGTAGAGGTCCTGGAGCACCACATGGAAGATGCAGAAGGACGCTCACAACACAACAATATCCGTGTGGTGGATCTACTGAAGAGAACGGAGGGTTTGGACGCCATCACATATGTGCAGCAATGGTTGCACCAGCTGTTACCCCAGGACACTTTTTCGCAATTCTTCGCAGTGGAGCGTGCTCATCTTGTACTGGCGCTCTGGCCACCGCTGGCTTCTAGACCATTGTTGTTGCACTTACTGAACTATAAACATAAAGATGGTATCTTGCGTGATACACTAAAAACACAGGAAATCTTAGTGGATTATGCAAAGGTAATGTTTTTTCTAGACTACAGACTATTACTGCAAAAACAGTGCAACTCCCTTCTTGCAGTCAAACGCCGGTTCTGAGAACTTGATATCAGTTATGCCCTCCTCTTCCCGTCGTGTCTGCAAGTGATGGCAGAGGGGAAGGTGCATTTCTTCAACTCTCTTCACACTAAGGAGAGAAGAGATGTACTACAATCACCACACGCCCTCCCGAAGTAACAGTAATCAAAACAAAAAGAGTGGTGGGGAAAGAGTTATTTTAAAACAAGAGGTTATGACCTACTTGTTTAGGACCAATATTATCAGTGATATTTATTGTTGGGGGAACACTATATTGTCTGCGTTGACAGGGAATTTCTCCTTATGGAAAAGGTGGTCTCACACACTTAGTTGTGCCATGCTTCATCATAGACCACCTCTCCCCACCCTGGGAGGAGAGTGCCAACGGGGCAGACTCAACCTTTTAGTAACTCTTGTACTAGAGGGAGTTCTTAGATAAAGATAACTGGATAATAGGGGGATCTGGGTTGGTTAAAAATACCTCACCAACTACCAGTAATGTTGCCTTTACTGGTGGCACCGATGGATAAGGTTAAAAATGTGTTGACGGAAAGTATGAGTATAATGGCTCAAACTGTCTTATAACAAGCCAACATGTTTCTGCCCTTACTAGGGCATTCTTCAGGGATACGGCTCCCTAATTATAAGTGGTATGCTTTATTGTACCAGCTGCTAAGAGCAGCCATACAGAGGTGCAACCATACGATGATCCTTTTGAAGAATGTGCGACAATAAAGGACATCGTCCTAGCCCCAGAACAGAAGCATGTACCCCTAAAATTTAGGGTGCTTGTTTAAAAAAAAAAAAAACTCCTTCTCACTCAGGTAGGACTTGAGTGTGTTTCCTTGCATATTGTTCATAGGATAGGTGTTAGCACACCACTTATAATTAGGGATCCAGAGCAGACTGGCTGCGCAGCAGACATCCCCGGTTACAACACTCACCTCGATTGAAGAACGCGCCTGATCTAGAGAAAATTATACGGCAGAGGAGACAGGCCTTACAAAATGCTGTGGCGAAGAGTGAGAATGTCCATGGTTAGGTGCCAGATGAAGGCACTGACAAATCAGGCAGCGTTGATGGGTCCGTGATCACATGGCCCTCCAGGGCGGAATTGTCGGCATTCCCGGGGGTCACATTGCAAACGTCTGATGACATTATCTGATACCTGAGAATGCCTGGCTCTTACTGACTGATAGTGTCCTTATGTCTAGGGAGGCACATGATGATGCATCTCACCTGTATTGTATAACGCACCTGTCTTCCTTCTTTGCAGAATATGGAGTAAATGGTATGGCTCGCCTTTTGCATGACTGCAGGGTCGCAAATAAGGGTATCTGCCTGGATAGACTCAGAGAATCCTCGTTACACTTGCACCTACATTGGTGGGCGATTAACACCAGGGTAGATATAGCCAAGTGCTCCCAACTATCCCTCACTTGCACATGGTGTCTCCTATATGGTTGCCTAGTTTTCCCCCATCAGTCACATGACTGGCTAATTCCTGCTGAGTTTGATTATGACACTGTTTGGGCAGAAACACATTGTCCCTCTGCTCTAGTGGTATTTTCAATTTAGTGTTATTGTTTCTCATGGTTTTAGCTATGACCCATGGCTTTTACTGGTTCAGAACTCAGTCACCAGTTTCCCTCACACATAATGTACACTACTGCACCCTTGCTGCCCCTCTCGCAAAACACCCACACTTTGGACGACAAGACCTGGCACTTATGGCAGACTTTAATATACTTGCTTGGAAGGTGAGGCACATGCTCATGCCTTTGCGTCATTACTCAGTCTACTCCTAACTTTAGAGCTGCTCAACGCATATTGCATTGCCACAGGAAGCTCACCTCAGACAGGCAGAAAGCATCAAGCCACAGACAGGTGTTTGCTGACAATTATTCCACCTACGACCAGGTAGTGCTCATATGGGTCAAGCCAGGGACTCCATTTGTAGCGGACGATACTATCCTAGACCCTAGATCCTAGATACTATCCTCGACTCTGGTCGATAAGTCATTGTATCGGCCACCCTATTCTTCTGGGCTTTACATATGCCCCAAACTCGGTAGAGACCACCTTCTTTCATGCACTCACGAATACGTTATCAAGATAGGGTGCTACACCATGGCAAATCGGTGGGGAATTTTAACAGGTTTCTAGATACCACCCTTGATCGCTCCTTGACAGATATATTTGAAGGCAATCTCACTAGGCCTTCTGGCACACACTACCTCTGGCAGTGGCAGGCATGGTAGCGCTGCTGAAGATGGTGGTTCTGTCCTGCCTTTTGTACTTTTTTGCTAATCTTCCTATACACATCCTTGGTGCATTCTTTTGTGCGTTTGAGCAACAGACTCGTAAATTCATCCAGAACCAGTTGAGATGCAGAGTGGCATTGGCAAAATTCTGCTTAGCCACAGATAGGGGCGGTCTGACTACCCCACATTTCGGGCAGTATTACCTTGCTGCCTAAATCCAATGGATAGTTCAATGGATAGTGGGTGAGGCCAGATGGATATTACAGTTACGAGCTGTAGAAAAGGGTCTCAATACAGATAATGAGCTCTGTGTTCCTTGCCTAATCTGATTTCATTTATTCTTGTATACACCTGAGGCTCCATGTGTTCCTTACTTAAACTGATCTCATATATTCATGTATATACCTAAATGTTGTGTAACCAGTGACACAGTTCGCCTTGCTTATAGCTTATTACATTACCTAACTGATGGTGTTAAACTTAATCGTTACCTCCACAATGTCTTACCACACCTCACACTTCACACTATTACCTCCCCCAACCCTATGGGGGTTGCACTAGGCATATAACAGTACTGATCGCAAAACTGTGTACATTGTCCAAATCACGTTGTTTTGCCGTTCACTTTACGCTCATACTGTGCCTACCATGTTTGTTCTTATTTCATGGTCTCAAATTCACCATACCCCATGTGGATATTATGTTTAAACATTGCAACATTATTGTTCAGAAAAATATCTGTACTTATATTGCACACATCAACGTGATTTGCCGCTCATTGTAAGTCACACACGGCTCACTTAGTTACGTTTTATTAAGCCTCATGCCTAACACGATACCAGTTGGCGCGTATATTATGCAAACACTATCTAAAATATTCTATAACCTTTTCAATCACTTCATACTTTCTTACCTATCTACATCTCCCTCACCTCCACATGCATGCCCGTTGGGAATTTTTTGGCCCTACCACTGGCTGCTCAGATCCATAAATGGTTATCTACACATCGTACATACTCCTTCCAACATGATCGCCTGACTGTGCCGCTCTTGGCTAGTTCCTGTTTTGGTTACTATCCGAGATTACCCAACGTCCTCTTTGACGCTTCTCGCCCCCTGTACTTAACTTCCGCCCTATCAACTCCTGAACTGCACTTTCTCTCACATACGGACAGATGACCCAAATACCTTGTATCGGTGAGTCCTACCTAGTTTCTCTTCGTTTTCTGTTTTTCCTACTTTGTGCACCCCAGAGAGAGCTCCTTTTCTCCGCCTTTCATTTTTGATAGACAGCGTAGTTTTATTTACAAACCAACTTGGCCTCGGCTGACCTTATGAGATTTGTTGTTTTGTCTTTTATGCCCCTGCTTTCCCCAAGCCCCAGCTGCTCTATCGAATACCATGTTATCGATTACATGCTGCTTACATTTCATGTTGTGTATTTGTATACACTATACAATGCCTTTTTGGTAGTAGGGCACTTGGCCACTTGCACCTATTGTATATTTCCAAATACTAATCACCACTGAGGACACCGTTTGGATGTGCGATCTATACCATTTACTACCTTTCTTTGTATTTATCGTCACTTCAAGATTGTCTGCTTACACTGAGCACCCTGTGGCTTGCCTAAACGGGAGATATGTCTCTTGGGATTGTTTCATAGAAGGAAACATAGGGCTACCTCACACTTCTTAGAGCTTGGCTTCATAGTAGCTAAGCGTCTTATTACCTGTAGATGGAAATCACTGGAGCCACCATTGATTACAACTCAGGACCATGTGATGCTTAACTGGGCACAAGCAGAAAGCATAGCCCTACATGGGAAAGATACACTTGGGCTGAGAAAATACCCCATTGTTTCTTTTTGGGACACCATATTATTTAACTTGCAGACTAATCGCACTTCTGTGACGGGTAGTAGCCCTGGCACAGTGGAGGAGGCTCTGGATGGTCACTCAATGACTGTGGGCTGATATTACTTATTGTATTTTGTTAGAAATTGGGTTTCTGGTTGGCTTGGGTATTCACTTCAGCCAAGCAGAACCCACCATTCTAGTCAGGGCAAGTAAATTACACACCAAAGATAATTTGTGCTCACCCCCTGGTAGCTTGGCCAGAGCAGTCAGGCTTATTCCAGAAGCAATGTGTCAAGCATCTGCACAACATACACACTCCAGTGACACAATAAATACACCACCAAATATTATATGAAAATTAACTATATTGTATATAAAACTTAGACCAAAAACGGCATGAACCAATAATTACTTTGCCTACCAGGCAAGCGTCACAACATCACAGTGAGTGTGGGAGGGGCTGCAGAGTATGCACAGCGTGGTGTTTTTAATAACAAGTGCAACATAGAAATCTTTCTTTTTATTACAATAACTGCCTAATAGGCAAAGTAATTATTGGTTTATGTCATTTTTGGTCTATGTCTTATATCCTATCAGGGCAAGAATCAACATGCCATACCTCTTCATATCAAGGCCCAAAATTCAGTAGTTACATGTAGAACCTATCGGGGTTACCAAAGCATCATTGTGTACCCCAAAAGCCACCCGCAAGAATCAGTAATGATTTGCTCCAGTGCATGTGCACTGCTCTTATAGACTAGGTGGTAAATCTGTGTAATCCTTGAGGAACAATGGCGGGTAAGCAACGTAGGCTGCAGGAGTCCCCCTGCACTCCTTCCTCCCATAATACGATACTCCAGCAAAAGGCACCGAAGTGCAAGTGGATTCTGGCCCTCAGGACCGAGGAAGCAATGCAACAACCACTGGGCTAAAAGAGGCAGGTCAGGATGGCAGCCACTGCACTCACGGGCACCCCAGGCGGCTCAGAGCTGTGGACGGGGCCTAGCCACTGGGAACACCATCATGGAGGTAGCCATCTACTCCCTCTCTTGCAGGTCCTTCCCCTGGGTTAGGATCGGCCGCAATTTGAAGAGAAGCCTCTGTCAATAACCACCTCGGCAGCCTAGGTGAGGTCTCACCTTAAGGAACGCGGGGTCTCTCCAAGCCAGGATTTCTTTTGGTGTGGCCAAAGCGTGGTGCGCAGGATTTGTGCGCTGAATTTCACCAAAAGGGAGCACACGTCAGCAAGCTTCGGACCAGCTGACTTTTCCTGCCATGGGTATGTGCTACACACGCATCTCCCCACAAGAGGCTCCTGACTGACAAGGGTGCTCACACTGCGCCGTGCTCCCAGAGGGGCACCCCTGAGACGCTTATCTACATGCCTTCTCAAAGTGATGAGGCCAGACTCCAAAGTCCCACAGCCAGTTTGGGGGCAGGGAGGACAGCCCATAATCCTTGATAACACTGGGGAAGCACAAGGCACAGGCAGGCAGCAGACCAGCACCCTGGGTTAGCAAAGTGGCAGAGTCTCTAGCAGCCAAGGAGGCAAGCAGGTCAGCACAACAGAGCACAATAATCCAAGTGGGGATCTTTTCTGGCACCACTGCAGTCCTATGGTGCAGCATGTAGAGCCAGCAGTGTCTGGTTACAAGTCACAGGGGTCACAGCCACTGTACATACTCAAAATGACTTTGATCTTGGGGAAAATTCATAAGAACTTTAGAAGTGCACAACACCTCCTTTCAACCCCAGCCCTGGCTCTAGACATCAGTAGTGGGTAAACAAGCCCTTTGTGTAAGGGGAGGACACAGCCTGTACAAATGTAGTTGTGCCCGCATTCCTCTCTCCCAGCCCAGAAAGACCACTTAGTATGCAGATGTAATCCTGTTACACCTTCACCCTCCCTCTGTGATGGCTGTCTGGAAAGTATGCACAAAGCCCAACTGTCACTCTACCATAGATGTGGATTGGATTCAGGCTGCAAAGCACAAGAGTCATAAGCACAGCAAAATGCCCACTTTCTAAACATAAACAAACACAAATAATGGACGGAATGGAGAATCAATCAAACATTCACCCCCAGTCACAGATCTGGGTTTAATCCATCAATTCTATTGCTTGCTCACCATGCCACCCCAATTTAGATCCAGCCATATGCAGATCAGTCGTGAACTTGTTCCCAGTGGGAACAGTCCAGCCCGAACTGCCAAGCGAGGTCATCCCTGGACCGAAAACAAGCACCCTGGGACCGGTTTTAGGGTATCACCCTTCATCAGCCAGGCTAGCTTAAATCCATTGGCATAGTGAGCCCGGGACCCACATCTGGGCGTACCCAGAGCACTTCAGGCAACAAAAGCAAACAAACACAAATGAGGGACAGAATGCAGAACCAATCAAACATTCACCCCCAATCACAGATCTGGGTTTAATCCCTCAATTATTTTGCCAACCACCCCACCCCAGTTTAGACCCAACCATATGCAAATCAGTCTTGACCTTGTTCCCAGTGTGAACAGTCCAACCCGAACTGCCAAGCGAGGTCATCCCTGGACCGAAAACAAGCACCCTGAGACCAGTTTTAGGGTATCACACTTCATCAGCCAAGCTAGCTTGCATCCAGTGGCATTGTGAGCCCGGGACCCACCTCTGGGCCTGCCCGGAAAACTTAGGGCGACTTAAGCAAACAAACACAAATAAGGTCTCTAATGCAGAACCAATCAAACATTCACCCCCAGTCACAAATCTGGGTTTAATTCATCAGTTCTTTTGCTCACCACGCCACCCCATTTTAGACCCAGCCATATGCAAATCAGTCCTCATCCTGTTCCCCCTGGGAGGTGGGACATGTAGTGTGTGAGACTTTGGGTGCTAGGGCCCTTGCAGTTCTAGACAGACTCAATAGAGGAATTGTGTCACATATTGGAAGTTGTTAAGAAGTGGTTATTAACAGTTATGATGTGATCCAAGCGTGTATGTGATTGTATGCTGAGTAATAAAGATGTCTGTTGCAGAGCTCTGTGTGTGGCATGGTTATATACATTCTCTCGGCTGGGGAGAATGTTACACACACAACTGCCAGAAGCGTGCTATCCAGATGCCAAGCAGTGGTGTCAATATGATTTTATTTGCAACTATTGTCTCTCTGATGGTTTGTCTTGTGATAGTCTTTATTAAAAAGCAACATACTTTTACTGCAAACGTCCCATAGAATATGGAACTATTGAGTTAAAAAAAGAATAGTGCAGAGACAGAGGGTGGACACTCTTCAAGTGAACTTAAACGGTACTGTACGTTTGTGGGTATTCACAAATGATTCACGGGGTCTTTCCCACGATGTACTCTACATATGTATGTCTGCGCTTATCCACCAGTATAGAGGATCGCATTATCCCCTGAAATCTATGGTTCAACATAGATTCCCATGAATTGCCATTGGGCTTCTGTGAATTCCTGAAAATGTAAAGAAATATGATAATGTAGACGTAAGTGTGCAATGTTTAAAGTTGCTAGTTTTCTGTTAATCGGTATCAGAGGTTTGATTAATGATGGCAATCATCAGAAGAACCTGTTGTCTAATTTATTAAGTATTATCATGTCGAAAGTAGCGTGTGCCAATTGTGCATTGAACTTTTGTGACCAGACCAAAATTTTACAATGCGATTAATGTACCAATCAGTTGCATTCCAAATGAAGGTTCTCACAATGTTGCAAAACGTCATACTTCATTAGTATTAGCGAAGCAGAGTTCAATGTGCGAACCCCAACAAATGGCCGCGAACGCATAAATGGAGACCTGCAAAGAACAGGAGATTCCAGCATACGCGAGCATGTTAAAAAAAACAAAAACTTTTGTTTGCAAAAAGAACTTGAGTTCCTTAAATTATCTACTTAAATTAAGGTTTGAGGAATGACATTGGGGGGCAGTGCATGAAGTAGCCCAATGCACTGTCTGCTGCTCACACAACCGTCGGGCACAATTTCAAAACGGGAATATATGTCATGACCCCCAAATATCCACGTCCACTTCTATTTATGAATCAAATGATCCCAAAAACGTTTTTTGCAAGTCGGAAAGACTTTTCGAACTTTTAAAAAGTGTTTTGTGCGTATCAAAACTCCATTGTGGTCACAAAGCAAGTGTGTGCAATTTTTCAGGCTTTGCAACTGCAATAGTGTTATGGACATGTGGTCCCTAGCTTCTTCTAAGCGCTAGTTCAACGAAGGGATGTCTCTAATTTTACCTGACAGAAGACACACTCTGAAATACACATCTGCTGTTATATATATATATGTATATATATATATATATATATAAATATATATATATATATATGACACATTCTGCGTTGCATGTACTAACAGTGTAAACGTTTAATTAATTTGGAAAAAGTGCAGTTAATTCATCCATGGTTACATGCATAAAGATGCTTTTAATTCATTATTGTAGGATTCTGTACATTTACGTTCACATTGCATTTAGAATATAATACATTCATAACATTCTCCTCTCATTTGTGAATGTTGGTCAACTTTTGCATTTATTTAGCTTTGGAACTGGCTATGTAGGTATGTTTATAGGTATTGTGTTCAGCTGTATGAACATGCAGGGCTGGTAATGAGCCATTGTTTACCGATTAACCCCTTTGCTGCCAGGCCTTTTCCCCCTCAGGTGCCAAGCCTTTTTTTTGGCAGTTTGCGGCTGTTCGCACTTAGGCTCGTATAACTTTTTGTCCACATAAGCTACCAATGCCAAATTTGTGTCGTTTTTTTCCAGCATCCCAGGGATTCTAGAGTTACCCTGACTCTGTGGGTTCCCCTGAAGGAGACCAAGAAATTAGCCAAAATACAGCAAATATTTAGTTTTTAAAAAAATGCACTGGAAAAAAAGGGCTGCAGAAGAAGGCTTGTCTTTTTTTCCATGAAAATGGCATCAACAAAGGGTTTGCGGTGCTAAAATCAACATCTTCCCAGCTTTCAGGAACAGGCAGACTTGAATCAATTTTGGCATTTTACTGGGACATACCCCATTTTTACTATTTTTTGTGCTTTCAGCCTCCTTCCAGTTAGTGACAGAAATGGGTGTGAAACCAATGCTGGATCCCAGAAGGCTAAACAGTTCCGGAAAGTAGACAAAATTCTGAATTCAGCAAGGGGTAATTTGTGTAAATCCTACAAGGGTTTCCTACAGAAAATAACAGCTGAATTAAAAAACTATTGAAATTGAGGTGCAAAGAAACAGCCATTTTTCTCCACATTTTTTTTACTCTGTAACGTTTTCCTGCGATGTTAGATTTTTTAAAGCAATATACCGTTGCATCTGCTGGACTCTTCTGGTTGCGGGAATATATAGGGCTTGTAGGTTAATCAAGAACCCTAGGTACCCAGAGCCAATAAATGAGCTACACCTTGCAATGGGTTTTCATTCTATACAGGGTATTCAGCAATTCATTTGCTCAAATATAAAGAGTGAAAAATAGGTATCAAGAAAACCTTTGTATTTCCAAAATGGGCACAAGATAAGGTGTTGAGAAGCAGTGGTTATTTGCACATCTCTGAATTCCTACCCTGGCATGAGAATTACAGGGCATTTCTCAAATAGACGTCTTTTTTACACACTGTCTTACATTTGAAAGGAATAAATGTAGAGAAAGACAAGGGGCAATAACACTTGTGTTGCTATTCTGTGTTCCCCCAAGTCTCCCGATAAAAATGGTACCTCACTTGCGTTGGTAGTCCTAATGCTCAGCCGGCACCTAGGGAAACCTACCAAACCTGTGCATTTTTGAAAACTAGACACCTAGGGGAATCCAAGATGAGGTGACTTGTGGGCTCTCACCAGGTTCTGTTACCCAGAATCCTTTGCAAACCTCAAAAGTTGGCAAAAACAAAACTTTTTCGTCACATTTTGGTGACAGAAAGTTCTGGAATCTGAGAGGGGCCACACATTTCCTTCTACCCAGCGTTCTCCCAAGTCTCCTGATAAAAATGGTACCTCACTTGTGTGGGTGGACCTAGTGCTTGCAACAGGAAATGCCCCAAAACACTATATGGACACATCAAAATGATCAAATACAAAACTACCTATTTTTGCTGGGGTGGGGGTGGGAGGAGTTTGGGGTGTTTTTTGGGCCTGGGCTCAGCAGCCATCTAGGGAAACCTACCAAACCCAGACATTTCTGAAAACTAGACACCTGAGGGAGTCGAAGGAGGTGTGACTTGCATGGATCCCCCAATGTTTTCTTACCCAGAATCCTCAGCAAACCTCAAATTTAGCTAAAAAATCAAATTTTCCCACATTTCGGCGTGGGAGCACCACACTGGGCCAAATTTCCTACCACCCAACATTCCCCTCAGCCTCCTGGTAAAAATGATACCTCACTTGTGTAGGTGGGCCTAGTGCCTGTGACAGGGAAGAGCCACTCAAAATTGAGGGGGAACCAAAGCGGGTCCAAAAGGGCACTTCGAAAAAAACATTTTTAGGCTGACAAGTGGGGCAGAATTTTTATTGGTATAAAAGAGACAATGTTGGGTGGTAGGAATTTTGTGGATTCCTGCAGATTCTAGAAGGTTCCATCACAAAATGTGGGGGAAATGTGTGATTTCCAGCAAAGTTGGAGGTCGGCAGGGCATTGTAGGTTAGAAAATGGTGCGGGGTGCATGTGAAGCACACCGCCCTGGAATCAATCAGATGTTTAGTTTTCAGATGTGTCTTGGTCTTGTGGATTTTTCTACATGGCAGCGTCCCAAAGTCCAATAAGGGCAGCCCTCACCATTCCAAGGGGGGCGATTTTGAGAGTTAGCCAAGTTCTCATGGCCCAAATGTAAAACCAAAACCCAAAATAATCAAATGTCCTCTTGCTTGCCGTGGGATAAGATGCTTTAGTGTGCAGGGGGAGAGCTGAAAGACTGTTACTTCCTTGGGGGCAGATTGGCCTAACAAAAATACTCCGAAATGGCCTAAATGCAATTTGCCCCCCAGGGGAGCGACCCTTGCCTAAGGGGTCGCCCTCCATACATAAAAACACAAAGTAAATTAGAAAAAATATATCCCTGGTTTGTAGAGGTTTCTGCCCCCGTGGGGGCAGAAATGGGCTAAAAATATTTTGCCCCCCCCCCGGGGAGCAGCCCTTGCCCAAGGGGGCGCTCCCCTTATACGTAAGTATAAAAAAAATGTAAATTCCCTGGTGTCAAGTGGTTTCTGCCCCCGGGGGGGATCAGAAATGGCCTAAAAATAATTTGGCCCCCTGGGGAGCGACCCTTGCCTAAAGCGTCTCTCCCCAGACATAAAAAAATAAAAATAAATGTAGCCCTGGTGTCTAGGGGAAATGGCCTAAAAAACAATTTGGCTCCCCTCATGACAATTACAATACTAAAAACAATTCCCTGGTGTCTAGTGGGCGTTTCTGGTGCACAATTGCATCGCGATCGAGCAGCAGAAATGCTGAGAAAGACATGAAAAGAGAGGAATGGCCTTTCCTCTCCTATCATGCCTTTCTCAGCCCCTCCAGTGATCGTAAGAGAAATGCAAAAGCATTTCTCTTCTGATCCAGCTGAAAGCTGAGCTTCCAGCACAGACTGGCAGGCCTCTGATGAGGTCAGCGCGCACGATCATGCGCTAACGTCATCAGACACCACAGGCGAGCAGTGGGGTTGGGGGTGGAAGGGGAAGCTATTCCCCTTCCAACCCTAACCTGGAGGGGTGGGGGTGCGGCCCTCGTGGGGAGCCTGTAACTGGATCCAACTGATGAATTGCACACCACTTCACTAAGGAGCCCTAGTTTTTTTAATAAGATTTAAGAGTAGAATCTTTACAGGACTTCTGAATATCTGAAGCCAGCAGACAAGAGCCCCCGTCGTCTCCAATGCTAAGTTCTCAAGAGCCAAGCCGTCAATTTCAGTTGATAGAGACAGGGCAGTGACAGAACTGGAAACTGAAGAAGTGGCAGGATCACCTGCAACCGGAGAAAGGTGCCCCAGGTTAAGTGAGGCAACAGAGGGAAGCAAAGGTGAAGAGGCCAAAATGGGGCTATCAAAATGACCGACACCTTCTCCACCCGAACCTTTTGCTGCACCCTCAGAAGGAAGGAAATTGGAGGGAACGCATACAGAAGACCCAAGAGCCAAGGAATCGAAAGGACATCCACCACCCAAGCCTGAGGACAAACCACCTCCGAGCAGACCATTGGAAGAAGGGCATTCTGGGGTGAGGCATATAGGTCAATCTTTGGATCCCTGAACAGGAGACAACTATCCCTGAAGAGGGGCCTTGAAAGAGTGTAAAGGACAGAGGAGGGCAGATTGCAGCTCAGTCTGTCAACATGATAATTGAGCTGACCCTAGAAGTAAATGACTCTCATTGCTATGAGATGAATCTCCCCATGAACGAACCAGGGATGCTAGATGATTTAGAGGAGCACTCCACACACCTCCTTGTCTATTCAAATAGCAACATGCCACCTGATTGTCAGTATGGATCAGCAGATTTCCCCCCAGCAACTGGGTCTGAAATACCTGAACTGCTTCCCAAATTGCTGCCAACTCCTGTCACTTAAAGGAACGAACCCTGTTTCTCTGAGACCATTGACCCTTTGCTTCCAAAGTCCCCAGAGTGGCTCCCCAACCCCAAAGTCTGGCATCCGTTGTCAGTAACAATGGAGTAGGGATCTGAAAACTGACACCCTTCTCCAAGTGGACCCTCAACCAACCCATGGCTGGAGCAGACTGCTGGGACAAGAGAACCATCAGGAGTCTTTGCAGAGTCTCTCTCTCCAAGTGGAAAGGAGAACTCTGCCCCTGTCTGAGCGTCATATATTGCTCTGATAATCTGAAACAGTTAAACAGAGGTCAGTTGTGATTTTATAAAGTTCAGTTTGAATTCCAGCTGCTGAAGTAGAGCATTTGTTGCCTCCACCGCCATAAGAGCCTTAGGAAGGGAAGAAGAACAGAATAAACGATTGTCAAGGTATGGAAACACTAGGAATCCCCAAAACTTCAAAACACCCACAGCTGGAGCCAATACCTTGGTAAAGGTTTGAGGAGAAGTACAGTCTGAATAGCAACACTTAGATTTGGAAATGAACATTGTTCACAACAAATCTTAGAAACGTCTCGCTGTCTACATGGATTGGGATGTGAAGATAAGCCTCCTCTAAATCCAAGATTACGTGCGCCCCACCACAGCAGCCCCTGCAGAGGAGGAAAAAGACTGCAAGATATTGAAA
Organism: Pleurodeles waltl; assembly: GCF_031143425.1. Lineage (NCBI taxonomy): Eukaryota > Metazoa > Chordata > Amphibia > Caudata > Salamandridae > Pleurodeles > Pleurodeles waltl. The sequence continues at coordinate 70,137,092 of NC_090439.1, forward strand.
GTGGCATCAGACAGGAACTGAGCCAACACCTCCATATGAGCCCGGGCAGGCATAAGTTCCTCTTAGTCCTGAAGGCAGCCAAATCAACCGCTCAAAGTCTTTAATGAGAACCCATGATGCATATGCAGAATACGTACTGGCCCTTATTCCAAAATTAGAGGCTTTCGTAAGCCCTTTTCAGAGCAGCCTTTCTTTTAACAAGATCCGAAAGGGTCACCTACTCAGATGATAACGAGTAGGAAGATGCCAAAGAAGACAAAATGTAGTTGACCTTTGGAATCTGTGGGTACTGATCCTCATATTGAGCCAAGAGTTATTGTTTGCTCAAAAAACAGAGAATACCTTGCTTTTTGGCATCCTTCCAATCTTTAGCAAGGATTTATTTTACAATGTAATGCCCAGGCCAGTGGTCCACTACAGAAGAACTGTACTGTGAGTAAAACACATCACCCACCAAGGTTTTTGGTTCAAACCATAGAAGCTCCCAAATATGTCCTAACATATCAGAAAAACCTTCTCCTGCACAAATTTGTCCTTAGGGGAGTAGTCCATTTCTTCATCGACATCCCCTTCTGCTTTTTGGCTTGCGGTTCACTGAAAGCTGCCTGGACTGCATTATTAAGATCTTGCAAATCAGATCTTGAGATCTGCAATAAATCTTCCTCCTCCAACTTCTGTACATACTTCCTCTTGGAAGCAGCTTTACCAGGCGCAACTGCAGACTCATCAACAGGCTTCATGTTCACATCACTAACAGGCGACAAGCCAAGCAGGAAATGAGTTGTGCTAAAGGCACTACTTCCTTATTGACATCCATCACAAAGAAACATAGTCTCATTCAACGAGACTTGCATGCTTACAAAATGGGCTGCCGCCTCCTCTGTAGTAACACACTCTGAAGGGCCAGCCGCAGGGACCAAGTTCTGCCAGAAACAATCCAGCACTCAATCGTGGCCTGCCCGTGGACTGCTGGCAACACTCCCTGTATAACATAATCTAATCAAAACTTGAGAAAACATACGTTCAAAGGCCTCAACATAAGCCAATAATTATGAATATGTTTACATGAGTAGCAGAGTTCAGCAAATCAGTCCATCAATCATTTGTCACTGTAATATGTCAATTTCTCAGAATCAGAACCCTACCCAACACAGATTAGCATGAGTACGTGGGACTTCATGTGAAAAACAGTTTAGAACAATGAATTTGAAAAAATATTTAGCTAGGAGAAAAACTATAACACAGTGCAGTTAGTACCTAGAAAGAAAAGGCACAATAGTTAATCAGTCACATTGTCATAGCTACCTGTCCACGGTATGGATCAGCAACAAAGTCAGTCTTCGTCTTGAGGTCATCAATTGATCAGCAACACATCAGGCTCTCAAGAGCATGAGCCCAATGAGAGAATCTTGCATCAATTTCAGAGAAAGGTCTCTTCCCGATCATCTGTCTCTAACATCTTCCCATCAGTTCTGAAGTTCCCCCCCTGTGTCACAACATTATATTAAAGTCACCCAGACTATTCCTCAAATCCTAATTGGTTAATTAGTCACCAGATATGACGCTAACCAATACATTCAGTTCTTCAGATCTATGAATTCTAATATTACGCCGTTCTCAGGGTGTCAATTGGTTCACTGTATGACGTCCTCATCATCCGGTTCATCAGTAATCAAAAATGTTGCATCTTCTTCTCCAGTCAGTGTCTCTATTGTTCGAGTCCTGGGAAAGTGCATCTCGTCTGCTTTACACAGTCCTTCATACAATTTTGATTCCCTCATCTCCTGGCCGTCGGTTCATTGCAGAAAATTCTAGCTAAGCAGATTTTATTAACACGAGTTGTTCAGGGTCAGTTCAGCACATCAGCTTCTCTACTCTCTTTGTGGGCACATTTTCAAACATGCACATTATTTTTCTACATTAATTTCTCTACATTTTATTATTATTATTCAAAATGCATAAACAATAATTCATAATTTTTAAATAACATATCTGCTTCAGCAATCCCTCCTCTGATGACTAAATATGTCTTCACATTACTTTTACCATCATTATTTTCACAATTCAATCTCCTCATTGTTTTGTCTCCTTCTCAAATCTTCTCTATGAGTTCTTTTCCTGTTTTGTTCTTTCTTCCCCTGATTATTTTTAGACCTTTTCAATTTAATCTTTTGACATAATTTACATAAACCCCATAACCCTAATATGCAAGCGATCACAATTAATATTCTCTGTATGATTTTTAATAATTCCCCATTCCAAATGTTACTAAGCCAATTTCCCACTGAGGCAAATCCTTTTCCAACCTTTTCCTAAACACCTGGTTCCTTAAATTCTTTCAAATCCTTACTTGAGTTAGTCAGGTTAGTAAGTAAGTCTCTTATCTCTTTACTATTATTAGGGATGTATGAGCAGCAATGCGTAGAGTTAATCATTTTACAGACTCTGTCGTCCTTTGCTAGAAGGATATCTAAAGCAAGGCAATTCTAAAGCGTCATAGCTCTATCCCCAGCTAATCCTGTATCTATCAGGAGTATTGCCCCTGTAAAATTTGTCAGCATGTTATCCACAATAGTAGACAACTTTCGTATCTTGATTGAATTCAGGATGACTCCCAGTGATGGAATCACCGCACCAAAGATATCTCCCACAGCTGCAGAAGAGGTTTCCCTCCTCTGTCGCTTATGATGTAATTCAGTCAATTTCGGAAACTTCTTTAAGTCATCTATCTGACAAATCTTTGGGAAAATTATCAGCAAATAACATGTCCCATACCGTCCTCTTGGAAGACGGTAATAAGCATTAAGTCCACAAATATAACAGATACCAGGAATCGCAGGGTCCTGAACATTCAACATAAAGGTTCACTTACTCTGAAACAGAAATATATGCCTACATTCATTCATTCCCACAAATAAAGTGTCAGTGCGTGATTTTGACATATATATACAAAGCTTCCCTACGTGTAATGCATTTAATGCTAATTTTCCTTGCGTCTTAATTGCAGTGTAAGCATAATCATTCTTATAAGTCCTTTTCTCTAAGCCTTTTTCTAATTTTTCTTTTAATGCCTTTCTCCTGTCATCAGTATGCCCTAAGAAGCTCTTTTCTGAAGGCGTTAGTAAGCATGTGAGATTATTTTTGTGCGCATAAGCAGTTCCAAATGTTAGTGTAGGCTCAAAGAATCCTCTAACTAATACTATATTGGGATCCTTAGCTACTCTACTCAGATATTCAATAATAGGAACAAATGAAAACACCATGTCGTAATTGGAGTACAAATACTGTATATACTCTTGATTATAGAACCAAACTACAGCTTATTCCGTAGGTTAATGGTAAGCTGTGGTATGTAACCCCTTCTTCTACTGACGAAGGAACTTGCGTACACAGAAGACAATCCCTTGCATCCATCGTCTAAACATACTCTCTCAACAAGCGATAGAGGACATTAGAAGAAAGCTCTCCTTAGGCATTAGTATAGTCATGCAAATAATTCTCATCTTACTTAAACCTTTCTAAAGCTGTTAGTGTAGTAGTTTCAGGAACAGAAGCACGATTGGCAGGAGACGAAGGAGGAAGAGGACGCACTGGAGCCGGCCACGTTCTAGGAAGAACTTGGCCAGAGCAGGTACGGGGTGTGGACTGGGGAATGGGGAGGCAATGGGAAGAGATCCGCTGACCGAGCATGAAAACACCTAATGAATAAAAAGGGGGGAGTGGAGGTTAAAGAATACAATAAAGAAGAAGTGAAGGCACACTATCCTTAAGAAGAAAATCAAGGAAGGCACGTGGTGAAAAGGGCAGCACTTTACTAACCCCAGAAAGGAACAAAAATAGGTATAAAATATAAGGACAGTATTGAGGCATGAGATAAAGGAAAGAGAAGATCCGATTAATGTGAGAGGGAAAAGTAAATCTACACTAACTACACTGGGAAAAAAACAGGGAAAATAAGGAGAATAAAAAGATAGAAGAAGAAAAGAGAGAAGACAGGGGAGCAGGGGTGTTCGTTACCAACCAATGTACCTTCTAAAAACCGTCTTCTTCTTTCTCTCCCTTCCGGTTTCGTCGTTGGCGGAATTCCGAGATGACAACATCAATGAAAGAAGACCCAGTTAGGAAGAACCTGAGGAAAAACAACGAAAACCACAAAGCAATAAAGACAAGACCTGAGAAAAAGAGACAAACATAAGCATAATATAGAGAAAAGAAAGCGTGGAAGAAATAAAATAAAAGACCACATACCACAGCATTTTACGCCTTCTGGTATCCATTATTACTTACCTGTCACAAGTGGTGTCAGAAGTGGGATTTTTCTAAACGGGTCCTAAGACAGGAAAGAATAATAGAAGAAAAACCCACGTTGGCCGATATGATTGCTCAGTTAGCAGAGGGCCAAAGACACTTGCAATGGGTCTGGGAAGAACAACTGAAGGAGGCAAAAGAAGAAGGTGAAGTTTTACAAACTGCGTTGAAAATTCAAGCAATGATTATTGCCAACAACTAATTAGTACATGAGACTGCTCTAGGAAAACTAACCGAAACCATAGCTACTACTAGAGTGCATCCAAACGTACCCAGTACTGTGTTACAGAAATACCTGGAGCATGATGATCCGGACGCATTTGTCACCAATTTCGAACGGGTAGCCAGTTCAGCTAATTGGCCCATGGAAAGATGGGGTCAATATATTGCTCCGCTCCTCACCAGTCCTCTGCAGGCTGCTTATCAAGCCGTTAACCCTGGAGGCATAACTCCCTATGGAGATATAAAAAAGGCCATCCTGGAACGGGTTGGGCTAGACCAGGAAAGCTATTGCCTCAGATTTAGACATACTAAGTGGGTGAATCAGGAAAACCCCCGAACATTGTTTTATAGGGTTCATCATGAAGCTAACAAATGTTTGAACCCTGCTGATACCACCAAGGAAGACATGTTTGAGGCAATAGTTTTGGAACAGTATCTCAAAGCATTACCGACCTCCACGAGGAACTGGATTCAACAACATCCTGGGCTGAATAATACCACCGTCGTGGAATTAGCCTGTGCATATCATCCCGCTCACGACTTCTGGGGTACCAGTATGAGACCCACCAGTTCTCCTTCTCAGAAATGAATAACACCTCAATCCATTCCAAACAAACCAGTAGTAGGATCAAATATAGAAAGACCGTCACTTAATCGTGCTCCCTTAAAAGAACCCTTGACCACTCCGCAATGTTTCAACTGTGCAGAATGGGAACACATAGCCCAACACTGTCCCCAAAGAAATAATCAAGGTGAACCTATGGAGATCGGGATGACCAAAGGAAGGGTGTTATGGTTAGGCAATACCATGACTCAGTATTCAACCTTCCTTCTGGTGAATCAAGAAAGAAGACAGACATTAATAGATTCTGGATGTAGTCACAGTGTTATCAACCAAAAGTATGTCAAACCAGATCAGTGGATTAAGGGTGAACAAGTCATGATCACCTGTGTACATGGGGATAGTAGAAAATACCCATTGCTATCATACAAATAAACTGGTGAGGAAAGGAAGAGTCCGTGGTGGTAGGAGCTATCCCGAATCTTGTCAAAGAACTTATACTAGGCATGGATTATACCTCATTCTTCAAACTTTTGGATAGCATCCAGCCTACTCATCAGACAGAATCCTGGTGGAAGTAATCCCTTTTTTCAACACCAGAAATCGAAAAACAGATCCCAAGAAGACATTTAACTAGATCACAAAAATGAGAGCAAAAGAAGGGATATCATAGGGACACCAATAACCGTAATGGCCCTACTCCTGATTCCGCGAAACTGATTTTTTCCATTGCAGGACAATTTCGGCAAACTCAGCGAGAAGATCCCACTTTAAAAAACGCCTGGTACGCTGCTCTGACAACAGAGCCCCAGACAGTAGGTCCAAATTTTCAAATTCACAATGACTTGCTATACCGCACCCTTCCAGGAAATAGAAAAACCCAGTTGTTAGTTACCCACAGTTACAGAGACCAAGTCCTTCACCTAGCACACAGCGATACAGGAGAAGGTCATCTGGGCAGAGATAAAACTGAGGAATATATAACCAAGAGATTTTATTCTCCTGGAATATATGGTGATGTAAGAAAACATTGCCAACAATGTCCAAAGTATCGGTTAGTAAATCCCTCTAGAGATCCTAAGGCTCCTGTCCATCCATTACCAATTATAGAAACCCCTTTCACTCGGGTGGGTATGGACTTGGTAGGACCCCTGATACCCTCCTCTAAAGGTCACCAATGCCTTTTAGTACAGGTAGACTATGCAACCAGATACCCGGAAGCTATTACCTTGGCAAGTATGACTACTAAGAGCGTGGCTCAAGCCATGATTGAGTTTTTCCCTCAAGTGGGCTTCCCGAAAGAACTCCTGACAGACCAAGGAACTCCTTTTATGTCCAGGTTAATATTAGAGATATGTCATACTCTTGCTGTCCAACAAATACAGACATCCGTATATCATCCTCAGACAGATGGTTTGGTAGAGCGATACAATAAAACTATCAAAAATCTCTTACGGAAAGTCATCAGCGAATCCGATAGAAATTGGGATAGAAAATTACCATGGGTATTATATGCCAATAAAGTACACACATAATCTTCAACGGGGCATAGTCCCTTTGAATTCATATTTGGAAGACAACCACGGACCATGCTAGAAATGTTGGCTGAACAATGGGAGGAAACTGAGGAAAAAACAAAAGACGTACTCACATATACTAGTGAGCTAAAAGACAACTTCCATACCGTATGGGAGTGTGTCCATAAACAGCTACAAGAGGCCCAAATGAAACAGAAAGCTCATTATGCTATAAATAGTAAAGTCCGCGATTTAACAATAGGACACAAACTGTTAATCCTTCTACCAACTACAGAGAATAAATTACTGGCCCGTTGGCAGGGACCATATAGGGTACTTGAAAAAATAACCCCAGAACAATACAGAATAGAAATACCTGAAGGGTCGGGCAAAAGCCAGATATATCACATTAATGTCCTAAAGTTGTGTCATGAGAAAGATGATCAGGTTCGAAACCTATTTGTTACTACCTGTTCTGAGGCAGATATACCTATGTATCCTATACCTTCTGACCCTGAACAAGACAGTATGCACCATTTTGGTACTAATCTTACCCCTTCTCAGTGTTCTCAACTAAAAGATATAGTCCAACAGCATCAGATGGTATTCACCAAATCACTCGGCTGGACCCATATCATAAAACATCACATTCGTACTATAGACGGAAGGGTCTCCCGACAAAGGCCCTACCGCCTACCCGAAGCCAAGAAGCAGGTGGTAGAAAATGAAGTTACGGCGATGTTAAAAGCAGGGGTCATTGCACCATCATCTAGTCCATGGTGCTCCCCTATAGTCCTAGTCCCCAAACCAGACGGATCTATCTGATTCTGTATAGACTTCCGACAAGTGAATTCCCTGTCCCACTTTGATACTTATCCCATGTCTCAGATAGATGATCACCTAGAGCGATTAGGATGGGCAAAATATCTAACTAGATTTAACAAAAGGCTACTGGCAGATTCCCCTAAAAACAAAAAACAGCCTTTGTGACTCCCTCTGGGTTGTACCAGTTCACTGTATTGCCCTTTGGCCTTCATGGAACTTCCGCCACTTTCCAGAGGTTGACTGATATTGTATTGCAAATCTTTCAAGCCTACTCCGCAGCCTACCTACATGATATCGTCATATCTAGTGAGACCTGGGAAGATCATCTGAAACACCTGTCACACATACTAGGAGCCCTTCGACAGGCCGGTTTGACAGCCAACCTGTAGAAGTGTAACTAAGCAAAGAATACTATTAATTATTTAGGATATGTAATAGAAAACTGAACCCCTAGGCCGCAAATAGAGAAGGTAGAAGCTATTAATCAAATTCTTGTCCCAAAAGACTAAAAAGAATTGTTAGAGCCTTCCTGGGGATCGTAGGCTACTACAGGTGGTTTATTCCCCATGTTTCCAATCTTGCTGCCCCTCTTACTGCTCTACTGGAAAAGAAACGGGCCAATCACAAATCCCAGTTAACTGACTTAGAGATACAGCGTTTCCATCACTTAAAATCTGTATTGACTACTGAAACGATTTTGCATTGTCCAGACTTCCACAAACCCTTTGAGGTACAAACCGATGCTTCGGATCAGGGAATAGGAGCGGTGTTGTCTCAAGAAGGGGACGACGGACACTATCATCCTATTGTCTGTATAAGTAGAAAACTCTTACCCCGAGAACAACATTCTGCAACTGTCGAGAAGGAATGCCTTGCGATTAAATGGGCTGTGGAATCCCTTCACTACTATCTCCTGGGAAGGACCTTTACCCTCCTTACGGACCACGCCCCTTTGACTTGGCTTTCCAAGCACAAAGAAACAAACTCTCGCATCTTACGATGGTTCTTATCACTCCAATCTTTTTCGTTTCAGATTCAACACTCTTCTGGTTCCCTTCTGATCAATGCAGATTTTCTGTCTCGCTATTCATCCGACAGGTGGCTCGAACAGCCACTCTCTAGGGGGAGTGAATGTGGTAGGACGCTGTGTGCTGGGCCAAGAGGGAAGTGCCCTGGGGGTACTTTCCAGTTGCCGAATCTGTGGAGGAAGTGGTGGGGCACTTTCCAAATGCCCCATGCCGGGAAGACAAAAACAGCGTTGGTAAAAAGGAGGAGGACCGTAACGCGAGGCAAGCGGGAAGCAGCGAACGGGAGGGAAATCGCAGCCAGGAGACCGAGGTACGGGGAAACAAGAAGAAGAGGCATCGCCAGGAGACACGGGCCGCTGGCTCAAAGGGGAGAGCTACATCTCGGCAACAGTGATACACAGCAGTCCAGAAGAGAATTGCTACCAGGAGACGAAGGAGGGAGAGGATGCGCTGGATCCGGCCACGTTCTAAGAACGTGGCCAGAGCAGGTACGGGGTATGTATTGGGGAATGAAGAGGTAATGGGAAGAAAAACCCTGACCAAGCATGAAAACACCTAATGAATAAAAAAAGGGGGGGGGGAGGAGGTTAAAGAATACAATAAAGAAGGGTTTTATGTCAAATCAGGTTATCAATGTCTTTTTCGGTTTATTTTCAACAGTCTCTTTAAGGTATTTCAGATTGGTTCAACAATTTAGCTTCTGTTCACCTTCGGGTTACATCAAAGTACTTACTCTGAACCTTTCTATCAAAACAAAAGAACATAAGCTCGTGTTGCCATTCATTAGTAGTTGCATACACCCATTCAGGACCTGCGTAACGCCAACTTGCTATTCTCTTTCTTTTCAACTTCTGATCACCACTTATTTCTCCTTCACTCAATTTGTTTTTTCTTGTAGTATCTACCTCTTCTCCTATTGTTTCATTTATGACCAAGTCTTTTCTTTTTTCCACTTGCGACTTGGGCCAATTATCTCCTTTTCTTGATCCTTCTGTCAGTATTCTTCTAAGGACTGAACTCTTCTCCTTCTCTTTCTCTGTGGTGTTTTCTATCAATGGACTTGCAACAGGCTCAGAAGGAGTCGGATTACCATGGCTCTGGTCCGTCTCAACTCTTTCCCCCTCTTGGTCTGGCACTTGCTCTGTTTGCTTCTCAACACCTGCTGCTTCGGGAGAACCCCTGTTGCGCTAGGCTCTCCTGCGGTATCCGTTGAGATTGATTCTTCCACACCCTCCTGTCATTCTTCACCTTTGTCTCTTACAGGGGTAATGGAACCATCTTCCACAAGCTCTTGTTCAATTTAAGGCTCTCTTGGTTCTGTTTCTAGTTCAGGTGCAGCAACCTGTTTCGCTGTTGTTGGTGCTCTCAACAACACTTCTTCATGATCCTGTGGACATGCCACTTTCTTCGTGTGACTCGCGTGTATCGAGTTCGGGAGTCCTGCACACTTCACAGCTGTTGTTGTTGTTAGGACCACCTGATAAGGCCCTCTCCAGCGTGGATCTAAACACGTCTTGCGAACATGTTTTTGAACAACGACGCAGTCACCGGCACTCAGATTGTGCCCTGGATCGTGGATGGGTGGCAGGGTGGTGGCCTGCACCTGCTGAGAGAAAGAGCAAACCACATCAGCCAGACCCTTGCAGTAGTCCATCACAATATCATCTGTAATATTTACAAGTGCATTTGCTCGAACCACTGGTAATCTCATTGCTCTGCCCATGAGGATCTCATGGGGCGACAGCCCTGTCTTCCTGTCAGGTGTATTTCTCATCGATACCAAAGGTAATGCATCTGGCCATTTCAGATTTGTAGCTGCACACATCTTGGCAGTTCTTGATTTTAAGGTACCATTCATCTGTTCCACTAGTCCTGATGCTTCAGGGCGGTAGCTACAACGCAACTTCTGCTCAATGTTTAGTGCTGCACATAAGAGTTTAATCACCTCATTATTGAAGTGAGTTACCCTATCTGATTCTAATGAGATCGGAAACCCGAAACGTGGTATCAACTCCCTTAGCAACAACTTTGCTACTGTGAGACTGTCATTCCTTCTTGTGGGGTATGCTTCAATCCACTGACTAAAAATGCATACAATCACCAACAAGTACTTCAAACCTCCACACGCAGGCATCTCAATGAAATCCAATTGCATCCTGCTGACTGGACCTCCTGCTCTTCCAATGTGGCTCAAATTCACCACTGTCCCTTTTCCCACATTTAGCTGCTGACAAATTATACAGCGATGACACACTGCCTCTGCTGCCTGCCTAAACGTAGGATTGAACCAGTCGATCTTGAACAATCGAACCATGGCATCCCCAATGTGTGCCTGGCCATAATAATATCTGGCCATTTGCAATAATAAACTGTTTGTCAGAACCATCTGACCCTCTTTAGAAACCCATATTTCATCAGGTCTTTGGACACATTTCAGTTTAGACCAAAGTTGTTTCTCCCCCTTGTCAGCATTATTTTGTAATGTCTTTAACTTCCAAAGTATCGATCACTTTCAATGCAAAACTTGTACATGTATTGTTTTCTTCTGACATCAGTTCCCACTTGTCTTTGAACGATATACAGTTCAATGTGCAAAACCTTGCGACTTGATCCGCATATCCATTTCCTAGTGAGATGTAGTCCTGTGTCGTTTGATGTGCACTGCATTTCACCATGGCAATTTCTTCAGGTAACTGTATTGCATACAGCAGTTCTTTTATTCTGTAGCCATTTCTTACTGCTGAAGACGGTAGAGGTCAGGAAACCTCTCTGCAACCACAATTGACCAAAATCATGAACAATTCCAAATCCATATTGGCTATCCGTATAGATAGTGACTCTCAATCTAGCAGATACATGGCATGCTTTAGTAAGAGCTACCAATTCTGCTACTTGTGCAGAATATACACTTCGAAGCCAAGAAGCTTCTAATGTACCTGTAATCGTGCATACAGCATATCTTCTCTCAGTGTTCCTGTACCATCTCTGAGACATGAGCCATCGACAAAGACAATTTGGTCATTTTCTTCCAATCGGGTATCTCTGATATCAGGTCTTGGTTTTGTGCATAATTCAGTAACCTCAAGACAATCATGCTCAATGTCTTCTTCTTTTTCAATTTCAACAGTATCATTTGGAAGCAATGCTGCCGGCTTCAGCACTGTACATCTTTTCAATGTTACATTTGGAGCACCTAGAATGCTCGCTCATACCTTGTCAGTCTGGCACCAGTCAAATACTGCGTTTTCGTCCTTGTCAGTAACATCTCAACAGAGTGAGGTACCATTACCGTCAAAGGGTATCCCATCACCACTCCCTCAAACTGTGAAAGGCTTTGACCAACTGCGGCAACCGCACGCAAACAACCTGGTAAAGCTGCTGCGACTGGGTCCAAGGTAGCTGAAAAATAGGATACTGGGCGATAAGCACCTCCATGGACCTGTGTCAAGACAGACAAAGAACAAGCATCATCACAAAACAATATGAATGATTTTGTGTAATCAGGCATTCCCAACGCTGGAGCTCTGCACAAACTCTCTCTCAATTCATTGAACGCTTTCATTTGATTCTGGTCTAATGCAGTGGGATCTATAACCTCCTTATGTGTCAGCTGCTGCAATGGTTTGGCAATCTCAGCAAAATTTTGAATCCCCTGATGACAATAACCTACCATTCCCAGAAACATTCTGACATCTCTCTGTGAAGTCGGGGGACTTCTTTGCAATATCATTGTAATCTTTCTCTGGAAATTCTCTTTGACCCTTTCTCAATTTGGTGTCCCAAATATTTCACTGACTTCTAACAATACTGCAACAGGGCAATCGAGTCGTACTTACACTCGTCCCTTGTTTTGGATGCAATCAGTGAGTCATCAATGTACTGCACTAGAGTCTATTGGTGCAGTAGTTTCAGTGACTCCAGATTCTTTTTCAAAATCTGATTGAACAGAGACAGTGACTCTGTGTACCCTTGAGGAAGCCTACACCAGCTGTAGACTCTGTCTAGGAATTTGAAACTAAAGAGCAACTGACTATCCTCATTAAGAGGCACAGAAAAGAAAGCTTGTGACAAATCAACCACTGTGAACCACTCTGCATCGCATGGGATCTGAAACAATATTACTGCTGGGTTCGGCACTACAGGACAACACTTGAGCAACAGGTTATTCACTTTTTGCAAATCTTGTTCAATTTGTACTTTCCCACAAGGTCTCTTCAAGCCCATTATCAGTGAATTACAAGGACTGCTCAACAATTCCTGTAAAACCCCTTGTTTCAGAAAATCTCCAATTATCTGTGCCACTTTCATCAGAACATCTTGTGCCATTTTATACTGTGGAAGCTGCGGGAACACTACATTCGGCTTCAAAGTGATCTTAATCGGCTCCACTCCATTAATCAAACCCACTTCTTTACCTGTCAGGTCCCACACATTTTCCTGCAAGTCTGCATGCAATTCTTTCCAAGTAAACATCGGGAAAAACTCAATCAATGGGTACTCTTCATTAATGGTTTCATTCTCAGTTTCAGGAGCTTGTTCTTCCTCATCACCACTATTTGTCTGAACCTCTATTCTAGTAGTTGAACAACCAATCGAACATCTGGTTTTGCACAACAAATCCCTTCCCAGCAGAGATACTGGACTTGAGTCACAGACTACAAACTTATGCAGTCCCTGGAAGTTGCCAGTCTCAACCTGTATTGGATTTGTAATTGGATTTATCAACTGTCTATTCGCTACCCCTACAACCTGAACTGTCCTGCCTGAAAGAGGTAAGCTAGGAACTTCTGCACTTCTTACTGTAGAGCGCGTAGCTCCTGTGTCCACTAGAAATGAGACTCTATGACCCATCACCTTCCCTTTTACAAAAGGTCCTCTCTGATCTACCTCTAGGGATGCTGGAAGCATACATGGCTCCTCATCAGAACTCTCACACATCCATTCGTCGTTTAGTTCATTCTCACTATGTAATGGGAATTGCCGCACTGTGTCTCTACTTCTGTCTTGTCTCTGACCTGTGACCTGCTGAGTAAGCATCATCTGTTGCTGTTCCATCGGGGCTTCAGGTATCTGCATTTGCTGTCTAGGTACCATAGGAACCTGCTGCTGCATTTGTTGCAACTGTGTCATTTGTGCAGAAGGTATTTACATCTGCTGCATGGGTTGAAAATTCGGCACTTGATTCATGTTATTCAGAAAATTTGGATTAAGTACTCTCATGCTAGGGACCTTCAAAGTTTGAAATTTATTGACATCACCACTTTGCTGAACAACACCATCCTGAACCATCATCAGACACTCCTGCTTCCAGTGTCCCACGTTTCCGCAAAGATGTCAGAGTAACATCTTTTTCATCCCTTGCACATCATTTTGAACCACTACAGTACTCAAATCCGGACCACAATTCATATTGATTCCACAACCCTTACCTCTCGCTTGGGGTTTTAACATGACAGTTCCCTGCGATTGCGGCATCTGCTGAAGTAAGGCTCCCTGCATTTGCTGTCTGAGCTGCCTTAATTAGCATCACCATCGCTTTCTCTTTCAGCTTCTTCTTCTTCAACTCAATCTCATCACTACAGTATTTTGCATACTGCAATACCTCATCAGTTCTTTTTGCTTGCTAACAAATCAAATGACTCATATTCATCTGACCTATTTCAGGTCTCAATCCTTCCACGACCCTGAACACAAAGTGTAGCTTGTCTTTTGGATCAATCGCTTCCTTACCACTGTACTCCTTGAACACCTTCAACAATCTGTCATACTAAGTATGTATCGACTCCTTTACTTCCTGCACTGTCCTGTCAGTTCTCTGCCAATCAATGTTTTTAGGCGAAAGTCTCGCCTTCAGGGATGAAACCACCTGCACATGCTCTCTCACCCCCTCCTCACAAGGCTTTGTGACATCTCACCCTGTTCTCCTGCAGTCAGCTTCTTTTGCACAAACAATTGTACAGCTGGACCAACAGTAATCAGCAGCGATATTGCATCTGGTGCCGCTCTGACACCCGCATTTTGGGAAAGGGCTATTCCCATACTCTTGATTCATCACTGGTGTCACATCTGACTGTGTCCCCGTCATTGGTGTGAACTTCAGCAACCCTGTGCCTGGGGCAACAACATTGGAGTCGGCTCAGTCTGAACTAACATCAGCCTCAGAACCACTTGCTCCGTAGGAACCACTAAGTTCGAAGTTGTCTCAAGAATTGGTACTTCTGGATCAATTCTCTATACCAGTGGTGGGTGCATCTGCGCCTGGACTACTGAAGTAGTCACTGCATTAGGAGTACTCTGTACTACCCCTTGTACCTGTCCATTGTCTGTTTGTACTGGTACCACTGTCCCCGACACTTGACCTGGGGCAGTTGGAGCAAAACTAGTACTTGGACCCCCTTTATGCATCGCATAGGGTGGAGGTCGGTCTCTGAACACCTGAGTAATAAGATCATCAAAATCTGAATCTTCCTCTTCTACATAGGTCTTTTTCTTCTTCTTACCCCCTGATGAACTGTTATCACTCTTGCTAGTATCCTCTTTCTCTTCTGACTCATCTTCCTCTGTGAGAGCAGGAAACAACTTAACACCCTGCAATGTCGCCATTCTCCACTTCTTCTGTTCCCAATCCCATCTTACCTCTGCTAAAGACTTTTCTACCTTCCTTAATCTCCTCTGGAACTTCATTTCTTGCTGCTGTCTTGCTATGAGCTCCCAAACTGATAATGCCTCAAACTGTGTTGGTCTCGGAAGTGGCTTTGTCTCATATAATGTAATTCGCAAGTGATCCAAAATTCTCAAATTAAACGTTCCATGCTCTGATTCATCACTGGTATCACATCTGACTGTGTCCCCGTCATTGGTGTGAACTTTGGCAAACCCTGTGTCAATTTGCACCACTGCTTTAACCAAAGAAATGGCACCACACCTCGCTCCTCCATTACAATATAAGCAGGAGAATTTGCCGGTGGGATAGGCTCCCCTACTGTCACCCTAATGTATGTATCACCCTTCATGGCACTCCTAAACACCTTGAAAAACTTCATCTTTTCTATCTGTTATGTATTCGATTCAATAAGGAAATGACTTTTATTCCCAAGATTCCCTTCACCCGCTTTCTCCACCGACGGCTGCCAATCTGCTTGTGACTCTTCTCACTAAACAACCTATCCCAGCACGGCTCACTCTGACGTCACACTCACGCACTGCGGCTGACAAAGTCTTGCGGCTTGTCCTCCTAAATTCAAAATTCACACAAAACTAATGCAAATTATTGCGAGCAAAATCCAAAAACCGATAACCAAAACAAATCATCTGGTTTACTACAGGAAGGTACACAAACGCTTCAGAGACCTTACGGATTTTCACTGATGGCCCTTTTCACTCCTGCAGCTATTCTTCTTTCTTAGTCTCCCAAATTTGCAAGTAAAATTCGACTCACGAATTTTACTCTCAATGATCAATGGGTCTGTCCTGGTGCACATAGGACTCACCAAATCTCAGTCGAAACTTTCTCTCACTCACTTAACTTACACACCGACTTGTTGACCACGCCCGATCAATCTACTAAACCAGACAGATTACAACAAATACCCAAGTGTCTCCTACACTTGTCAATATACTCCAGAGTCTTAGACCACACAGGGTCCGTACATCACCAACAACCACGTGGACAATTTTTTAGCACAATGCGCCACACACATATGAAGTTCGACGACTTCCCTACTCTCATACTGTGGAGTACGCACACTCCTACTAAACCTCAACTGGAGTACGCAGACTACCTACTTCCCTCACATACGTCACAGTTCACCTGCGGTCTGCATAAGCCTTTGCAAGTGCAACCTACCACTTTCACACTATCAGTAGAACGCCAATAACATACCCGTTTTTACTAGCAGGATCCAGGACCTAGGAAAGTCATTTCTGGGCTTAATGGGGCATCATCTTTGCTACAATTCCCATTTCAGAAAACAAAATTCAAATCTCATAAAATGAATAACTAACCCTAATTTAAACTACCATCATAACCATCGGTCACCACATAACTAGTTCTCCAAGGAAACTAACCATCAAGCTGCTACCAAAAACTGCTAGTGCGCCTGGTCCTTAGTAAGTAAACTTACAAGGGGACGCGTATAGGTCGATGAACCTTTTGATTCGCATGGACTATCCTAGCTACGTTGTAACCAGTGTGCATCAATAATCAATACACAAACCAATAAGCAAAACATTAGTCAACATTTCATGAATAACCACAACTCAATTATAGGTTTTATCAATTTTATTTCTGTATTAGTTACAATACCAATTTACAAGGTTAATTCAAACTTTATTCAATCAACTTCAGTATTAATTCATTAGTGACCACCAATAACATAATCTAATCAAAACTTGAGAAAACATACGTTCTAATGCCTCAACATAAACCAATAATGAATATGTTAACATGAGTGGCAGAGCTCAGCAAATCAGTCCATCAATCATTTGCCTCTGTAATATGTCAACTTCTCAGAATCAGAACCCTACCTAATACAGATTAGCATTAGAATGTTGGACTTCATGCGAAAAACAGTTTATAACAATGAATTTAGAAAAACATCTAGCTAGGAGAAAAACTATAACAAAGCACAGTTGGTAGATAGAAAGAAAAGGCACAATAGTTAATCAGTCACATTATCATAGCTACCTATCCATGGTATGGATCAGCAACAAAGTCAGTCTTCGTCTTGAGGTCATCAATTGATCAGCAACGCATCAGACTCTCAAGAGCATGAGCTCAATGACAGAATCTCGCATCAATTTCAGAGAAAGGTCTCTCACCGATCATCTGCCTCTAACATCTCCCCATCAGTTCTGAAGTTCTCCCCCTTTGTCATGACATTATATTAAAGTCACCCAGACTATCCCCCAAATCGTAATTGGTTAATTAGTCAGCATATATGACGCTACCCAATACATTAAGTTTTTCAAATCTATGAATTCTTATATTACGGCTTTCCCAGGGTGTTGATTGGTTCACTGTACGATGTCCTCATCACCCGGCTCATCAGGTATCGAAAATGTTGCAGCTTCTTCTCCAGTCAGTGTCTCTATTGTTCAAGTCCTGGGAAAGTACATCTCGTCTGCTTTACACAGTCCTTGATACAATTTTGATTCCCTCATCTCCTGTCTGTCAGTTCATTGCAGAAAATTATAGATAAGCAGAGTTTATTAACACGAGTAGTTCAGGGTCAGTTCAGCACGTCAGCTTCTCTACATTGCATGATTATTCAGCTTCTGCATGAGGCCTGGCAAAACTAGGCCACAACTTTGGCTAAGTTAGCTCTATAATATAATGTAAAACATACGTTATACAGCTCAATATGATATACTACTACATTATTATTACGCATTTTCAACATTTCACATATTTTTAGTCATTTTAGTATAATTTGTGAATTTTGGTAGCCACTCTTCGTGTGCACATTTTCAAACGTGCACATTATTCTTCTACATTAATTTCTCTACATTTTATTATTATTATTCAAAATGCATAAACACTCATTAATACTTTTTAATTAACATATCTGCTTCAGCAATGTCATGCACATGCAAAGTATAAGACAAGTAACAAAGTGAAAACAAAGACATAAATCTAGCACATCCTCTTACCTGTCCTCGGACAGGAAAACAAGCCGGCATGGAGGCGGGTGGGGGAAGTCTTCATTTAGTAGTAACAATAAAAAAAATACTTGTGTGTTAGGATGCCTGCAGCGATGCGGGACTGCCTCATATTGTAATGAGTGGAACGAGGTGGTGCTATGAGGGGGTAATGCCCTGACTACTTAATGGTAACCCTCATCACTCTGAATCTTACTGTTTCTCGTCATAAAATGAGGGTGTTATGTTCAGGAAAAATACAACCATTTGAGCCCTTTAAAGATAATTAATTTTAGCCCATTCTGTTTCTCTCTGGACATGGATACCATATGTGTTATCCATCGTAATAGCAAAGAAGTACCACAGTGCTCAAAGACACAGACCTTGTGGGAATTGCCAAAGGATAATCGGAAGCTTGGACTATGACAAGGAAGAATCTTTGCAAGTTTCTTAGCGAAACAACTTCAGTGCACTACACCGTGGGCTGTCAAAAAAATCTTTACACAGCTTAATGGAATCCAAAACAATGATGTCTTGCTGGAATTCAGATTGTGACAATTTGATCCTCATCACTTATTCTCTGAAAACCTTACATTGGGTCCCAATCATAATGAGAGTTCAACTTAAGGCCTAGGGTCTCATTCAAAAGTCATTATCTGGCTGCATTCTCTGCTGTCTTTGCAAAGTCCTCCAACCCTACTAACCATGTAAGTGCTTTTAATTGCCCATCTTCAACTTACTAATTATCCATCCAACTAAATGCAAAATATTTGTTGGAGCATCTATATATACAGAAGATTTCTTGTTATTGAACACCCTTGCAGCACACCTCAGGATGCGGACATGCCATAAAATTTCACAGAGATATGTAGATCTATCGTTTGCACTGTGCTTTGGATTGGAAATTCAGCTAATATTTCGTATGACTTCTCCAGCCCAGCATTCCTTCAACAATAGTTTCCCTCTTTAGATGGTAATATGTTTAAGACCATTAATCACTTTATTACGGATGATGAATGCTGAATAGCCTTTCTGTATATCACTCTATGTTCCAAGGCTTTAGGATCAACCTTCATCAGACTGCAGTGTGGCTTATATGCATGAATCTTGTCCCCTGTAATGGACAAGCATTCTGAGTTTGGGTGACTGGCAGAAAAAAATTGGACTCTTTTCCATTTTCACAGATTTGTCAGCCTGGAGTAATTAGGATGATTAATTTGCTGTGTGGTATGAAAGCTACCCTGTTTGGGCCTTTTGCACCTTTTCACAGTTCCACTCACACCCTTTCTCCATACTTTCTACTCACCTCCCTATCTGTGATCTGCAGGCATCTTGTCCTTTTCACGCTTCTTGGGCATTGACGCTGTTCTCCCCAGGGTCGCTGTGTGACCATTTGACTGGCACTGCTCATCATCCCCAGGACCAGTGAGCATCATTGTCAATTTTCACTGCAAGTTTGTGGGTCTTTGCGCCTTGTGCTTCTGATGCTTCTCAGGATGCTCGTCCTCCCTCACTCACATATTGCTTCATGGCATTCAACAAAGCCAATGCCTTGTTCCGAGTTGTTCGCGCTTTTTGTGGTCCTCATCTTGCGTCACTCCTATTTGCTTTGAGGCATCTAGTCAGCACAAGGTCCTCATCCCAAGTTCTTCATGCTTCTCTAGGCTCCTTGTTCTACGTCGCTATTAAATACAACCTTACTGTGAGAAAACAGGGCTGATTGCAGAGGCCCCCTAACTTTTTGCCCCCATTTTCCACTTTATGCTGGTGTTTTCCTGACTCTGATGGTGCCCTGGGTACTGCTAACCAGTCCCAGGGCCTGTGCTCTGTATAAAATCAATATGCAAATTAGGCTAATTATAATTGGCTAAGTTAACCTACCTATAAGTCCCTAGTATATGGTAGGGCATGTAGGTTTAGGGACCACAGCATAGGTAGTGCACCTATAGGTGCACTGCTGAGGTGCCCAGTGTCATTTTAAAGGCAGGCCTGCCTTGCTGGCTGCTTTTAAATTAAAGTTATATGCAAATTCGACTTTGGAATTAAAAGTAGCTCCAAAGTCTTAAACTACCTTATTTTTACATATAAGTCACCCCTAAGGTGTGCCCTATGTGCCCCTAGGGCTGGGTGCCATGTAACTATAAGCAGGGACTTTATAAAAATAGTGTTATAAGCCCTGGTGAGGTAAAAACAGCCAAATTCGTTTTTCCCTCATTGTAGTAAATGGCCTTCATAGGCTAGAATGGGGAGACTTTGTTTTAAATTTTAAAGTATCCTTAAAAGATGCATACCAAGAATTTGGTATCAAATTAATTGTTGTAATACATCCCACAACTTCCAGTTGTTGGATTTAATATAACTTGTTCAGGTAAAGAGTTTTAGACTTTACCTAAAAAGTTGCCAATTTCAGCCCTGCATTGTTTTTGCTGCTGTGCTCTGATTGGCCAGCCTGCAGCAGCTTAGCCAAGCTGCCTTGATGAGGTGTGAAGTGGCCTGGCTTCACACAAAGGAATGTGCTTGTGGGAGAGAATCTCCCCTCAGCAGATGGTGAGGCAGGAAGGGGGAGGGCTGCCAAACTGGTCTTCAAAGGCAGAGAAAGACATTTGGAGCAACCAGCAACACCCCCACATCCTGCAACCCCAGACAACTAGTTGCCCCCTTGATTAGATTAGGAGAGGGCAGGAGAGGGGTGTGTTTATGATTTTTAGCCACACCAGTGGGTGGGCTCAGCCAGATGTAACCTCCAAAAATCAGATTCAGCCATGTTGGATTTTTAGAGAATGTTGCCTTCTGGGATGGATTTTTGCCACACTTCCCAGGAAGTGGTCATCACAGGGGGACGACCCTGTACCTGATTGGAGAACCAGGACCCCCCTGCTTTTCACCCAGGAGCAAGGATAAAACTGGCAGACCTGCACCCACACCTCAGATCCCCACCAGATTTCTACAAGAAAAGAACTAAAGGAGAAGAAGGACTGCCCTGCTGGACCCCTGGCCTGCACCTGGAACCTGCACTCAGAAGGACTGCACCAGCTGCACACTTGGGCTTCACCACAAGAAGGACTTTGCCTGGCTTCAACTGGTTCAAGGAGGGACTCCCTGTTTGCTACAGGTGAAAAATTGCTATCCAGAGTCCTCTGCACCAACTCCTGAAGAAAGTGACCAGCTGACCACTGTCCAGTGGCCAAAAAGGAGTTTGCGCCAGGTGCATTCTGGGAGTGGTAGTCCGCACCCCCCAAGGACCATCTCAGAACTTCTGGACCCTTGGGGTGAGCTGTGGACCCCAAAAGAACCTTAAAAGAACATCTGGGTGAAGCCCCAGAAGTTTGGAGAAGATTTGAGAATTTTTGTAAAAAAGCTCCATAGAGGGACTGACCCGCCGAAATTCTAGCCGGCTTGCCTCAACCGCGACCCGGCCTGATTTGGTGGTTCGTCCCGGTAAAGAAAAATCTCCGAAAAAGGTAAAAAGTTGACCGGGACCTCCCAGCCATCGTATCCGAGAAGGGCTCCATGGACGTCGGATCAAGATCCAGGTTTACCCCGGTCGAAGGATTTTCACCTCGAAAAAACGACTAAGTCCGAAGGTAAAAATCTCCACCGAGGAATCCAGCATCGCGTATCCGGAGAAGGGCTCCAGGAGGTCGGATAGGACTGGCAGGTTCGTCCCGCTGAAGAAAATCTTCAAAATAAAGACTAAGTCAGAAGGTAACTTTTTAACCGAGGCCTCCCGCGACCTGTAGCCGAGCAGGGCTCCATCGTGGTCGGCCTGAAAGTTTGACTTTGCCCCGGTCGAGGTGCAACCAGATGACCCGATTGGCACTTTTTGTTTCTAAGCGCTAGAAAAATAATAATTCTTTAAAAATTCAGATCTCCGGTTCCCTTTATCCGATTTTATTCGTTTTGGTGTCATTTTAAAGATAAAAATATAAACTATTTTTATAAATTGGTTTTGGATTTTTAAACTGTTTCCTGTGTTTTATTTAATTACTGTTTTGTGAAATTTTAATGCTTTACACACTGTCTCCTAAGTTAAGCCTTGACGCTCGTTGCCAAGCTACCAAGGGTTGAGCTGGGGTTAATTTACTGAGACCTAACTGGACCTAAGTGGAGGTTAGTGGCTCTTGCTAGGTATAGGTACCTACCTGCCCTTACCAATAACCCATTTTCCAACATTTTTGGAAGCAGCGACGGGATCCTGTACTTGTGTTCAGTATCACGTTACAGTTTTAAGTAAAACAAATTAAAAATCCTTCAAATTGTCTTAGTGCAAAAATTTGTTTTTAAAAAAAAAAAAAAAAAAAAATTTAATTTGGATTAATTTCTATTATTGAATTTTTTAAATTTTTCTAAATTATTGTTTCCAATTTTTGCAAAAAGTTTTTGTTGACACAAAACTAGGGAACCATGGAGCTTGATCTGGCTAGCCTACCCACACTGACAGTAGTCCAGCTTAGGGGGTTGTGTACTGAAAGAGGGTTGCCTGCAACCACTGACCTCAGGAAGCAAGTCCTGATCAAATCCCTGACAGCATGGGCTGAGGCCCAAGAGGTAGACCTAGGGGAAGCTCCAGAGGAGGAAGAAACAGGGGAGGGTGCTAGCTCTAACCACTCAGGGGAGGGAGGGCATCTGAGCCTAAGTGAGGATGAGGAAGAACGGTCCTCAGTACATACAGTCACTAGGGGCAGACCCAAAGCTAGTGGTGGGAAGGGGGTCCTTTCAGGAGGAGAGAACCCATCCATCAGGGAAAGAGAGCTGGAGGCCCAGCTAGCATATATAGCTTTGGAAGCAGACAAGCTGGCCCTAGAAAAGAAAAAGTGGACAAAGAAAGAGAAAAGAGATGGTGGCAGCGACAGAGAAGTTGAGATGTCCATGGGTGGGGGAGTTTGCCCCAGATTACCCAAGGGGGTTGTTCCTTCTTATGTAGAGGGGGATGATATAGATAAGTGGCTGGGGCCTTTGAGAGGGCCCTCCAGATGAGGAGAGTCAAGCCTCAGTACTGGGGTTCACTTCTTTGGGAGTTAGTTCCCAACTCTGGGAGGGATAGGCTCCTAACCATGAGGGGGGAGGATGCAGACTCATACCCCAGTATGAAGAGTTGCTTGACTAAAAAGTTTGGTCTGACCCCAGAGCAGTATAGAATGAAGTTCAGGGACACCCAGAAGGTCAGTACCCAGTCTTGGGTTGACTTTGTAGATACCTCACTAAAGGCACTAGAGGGCTGGATTATTGGTAACAAAGTAAATACTTATGAGGGGTTATACAATCTGATCATGAGAGAGCACATCTTGACCAATTGTACCCAAGAAAGGTTACGCCAGCATCTAGTGGACTCTAAGCAGACCAACCCTAGAGAGCTAGGGGAGGCAGCTGATGAGTGGTTGAGAACCAGGGTGGTTGTCAAGTCCCAGGGGGGAGACTCCAAGAAGGGGGGGGCAGGTCCCCAAAAACCTAAGGAGGGAGGTGGTAAGCCCACCACAGAGACTCCCTCTGTACCCCAGAACCCTAAGAAGGAGGAGAGTAAATCCCACTCCTACTCTGACAAGCAGAGACAGGGAGACCCAGGGTTAAAAAAGCTCTTGGACAGTAGGGCTTGCTTTGACTGTCAGCAGACAGGTCACTTCAGAGGGGATGCAGCCTGTCCAAAGAAGGTGGTTAGCACTGGGCTGTCCAGTGTAGCCATGGAGGAGGACTCCTCAGATGATGAAGTCCTCCTAGCATTGAGCTGGGAGACAGGACCAGATGGTAAGCTGGTGATCCCTGAGGGTGGAAGTAGGCACTTCCACCCCATTCAGGTGAATGGGATCCCTACCACTGGCCTGAGAGACACCTGTGCCAGTCACACTATGGTGAGTGACCGGTTAGTGACCCCAGACATGTATGTCCCAGGAGAGACAATGAAAGTCAGGATAGCCACAGGGGAGGTCACCACCAAACCTGTAGCCATAGTGCCCCTAGAGAGGGAGGGTATCCTTGACTGGTTTAGGGTGGTAGTCAGTGCTGACCTCCCCCTAGATTGTATCCTGGGCAATGACCTCCCAGAGGAGGGTCTGGTCCCAGATGGGGCGGTCGCCCAGGGTGCCCCCCCAAACCAAAGTCCTGGGGAGTCAGTCCCTACAGTTAGGAGACAGGAGTCCCCAAGAAAAGGAAAGAAGAAAAGGAAGGGTAGGCCACTCTTAAAGAGAGTTCCAGGGAGCCAAAGGCCTTCTGCCCCAGTAGGAGGGGAGCCCAGAGTTGGCACTGGTGAGGCCTCCCCTTACCCCAAGGAAGTCCTGAGTAGTCAGGCAGCTGTCCAGATGCAGGGTGTTGCCCCTGCACTGACAGAAGGGAGAGTGGAAGGAGGGTGTCTGCCACAGGAGGTGGTAGCCCCCCACTCTAGACAGCAAGAGGGGTGCCAGGACCCCAAAGTTGCCCCTAAAGCAGCTCAGCCACCTGTCAGTGGAGAGCTTAGGGTGTGGTTCTGGGTACTGACAGCTGTCAGTAGCCTCTGCTGGGTGCTAGCCTTCCTGGCAGCACTGTACTTGGCCTGGGAGGCAGACCCCAGGGCCAATAGCAAGGTAGGCCCCCTGACCCTGTTGGTCATGTTGGGGTTGCTCAAGTGTTGGGTGACCTCTTTGGGTAAGCTAGGTGTTGCCCTAGCAAAGTTAGGAGTAGGGGAGGTGGGCACCTCACTACCCAAGTTGGCAGAGAGAGAGGAGGAAGACCCCCCTAGAGGGAAGTTTCAGTTTGAGATGGGTCCTTTCACTGTTGGGATGGCTTCACTACCCAGAGGGAGTGACCATGACAGGAGGATGTTAGGCAGAGTAGGCCCTGCAAAGGGACAGCCAGTTTTCTTCACTGTCTTCCTCGCCTAACAAGCCAGGAAGACTCTCCCAGGGTTGGGCTGAGTCTCCTGGGCGTGTGGGCTGGGGGGGGGCTTGTGTGAGAAAACAGGGCTGATTGCAGAGGCCCCATAACTTTTTGCCCCCATTTTCCACTTTATGCTGGTGTTTTCCTGACTCTGATGGTGCCCTGGGTACTGCTAACCAGTCCCAGGGCCTGTGCTCTGTGTAAAATCAATATGCAAATTAGGCTAATTATAATTGGCTAAGTTAACCTACCTATAAGTCCCTAGTATATGGTAGGGCATGTAGGTTTAGGGACCACAGCATAGGTAGTGCACCTATAGGTGCACTGCTGAGGTGCCCAGTGTCATTTTAAAGGCAGGCCTGCCTTGCTGGCTGCTTTTAAATTGAAGTTATATGCAAATTCGACTTTGGAATTAAAAGTAGTTCCAAAGTCTTAAACTACCTTATTTTTACATATAAGTCACCCCTAAGGTGTGCCCTATGTGCCCCTAGGGCTGGGTGCCATGTAACTATAAGCAGGGACTTTATAAAAATAGTTTTATAAGCCCTGGTGAGGTAAAAACAGCCAAATTCGTTTTTTAGACTTTACCTAAAAAGTTGCCAATTTCAGCCCTGCATTGTTTTTGCTGCTGTGCTCTGATTGGCCAGCCTGCAGCAGCTTAGCCAAGCTGCCTTGATGAGGTGTGAAGTGGCCTGGCTTCACACAAAAGAATGTGCTTGTGGGAGAGAATCTCCCCTCAGCAGATGGTGAGGCAGGAAGGGGGAGGGCTGCCAAACTGGTCTTCAAAGGCAGAGAAAGAAATTTGGAGCAACCAGCAACACCCCCACATCCTGCAACCCCAGACAACTAGGTGCCCCCTTGATTAGATTAGGAGAGGGCAGGAGAGGGGTGTGTTTATGATTTTTAGCCACACCAGTGGGTGGGCTCAGCCAGATGTAACCTCCAAAAATCAGATTCAGCCATGTTGGATTTTTAGAGAATGTTGCCTTCTGGGATGGATTTTTGCCACACTTCCCAGGAAGTGGTCATCACAGGGGGACGACCCTGTACCTGATTGGAGAACCAGGACCCCCCTGCTTTTCACCCAGGAGCAAGGATAAAACTGGCAGACCTGCACCCACACCTCAGATCCCCACCAGATTTCAACAAGAAAAGAACTAAAGGAGAAGAAGGACTGCCCTGCTGGACCCCTGGCCTGCACCTGGAACCTGCACTCAGAAGGACTGCACCAGCTGCACACTTGGGCTTCACCACAAGAAGGACTTTGCCTGGCTTCAACTGGTTCAAGGAGGGACTCCCTGTTTGCTACAGGTGAAAAATTGCTATCCAGAGTCCCCTGCACCAACTACTGAAGAAAGTGACCAGCTGACCACTGTCCAGTGGCCAAAAAGGAGTTTGCGCCAGGTGCATTCTGGGAGTGGTAGTCCGCACCCCCCAAGGACCATCTCAGAACTTCTGGACCCTTGGGGTGAGCTGTGGACCCCAAAAGAACCTTAAAAGAACATCTGGGTGAAGCCCCAGAAGTTTGGAGAAGATTTGAGAATTTCTCCCAGCCATCGTATCCGAGAAGGGCTCCATGGACGTCGGATCAAGATCCAGGTTTAACCCGGTCGAAGGATTTTCACCTCGAAAAAACGACTAAGTCCGAAGGTAAAAATCTCCACCGAGGAATCCAGCATTGCGTATCCGGAGAAGGGCTCCAGGAGGTCGGATAGGACTGGCAGGTTCGTCCCGCTGAAGAAAATCTTCAAAATAAAGACTAAGTCAGAAGGTAACTTTTTAACCGAGGCCTCCCGCGACCTGTAGCCGAGCAGGGCTTCATCGCGGTCGGCCTGAAAGTTTGACTTTGCCCCGGTCAAGGTGCAACCAGATGACCCGATTGGCACTTTTTGTTTCTAAGCGCTAGAAAAATAATAATTCTTTAAAAATTCATATCTCCAGTTCCCTTTATCCGATTTTATTCGTTTTGGTGTCATTTTAAAGATAAAAATATAAACTATTTTTATAAATTGGTTTTGGATTTTTAAACTGTTTCCTGTGTTTTATTTAATTACTGTTGTGTGATATTTGAATGCTTTACACACTGTCTCCTAAGTTAAGCCTTGACGCTCGTTGCCAAGCTACCAAGGGTTGAGCTGGGGTTAATTTACTGAGACCTAACTGGACCTAAGTGGAGGTTAGTGGCTTGTTGCTAGGTGTAGGTACCTACCTGCCCTTACCAATAACCCATTTTCCAACACTTACAATCTGTGTGCATTTCTCATCACGAGGACCTTTCAGGGTCCTGTGTCTGGGCTGTTCCTCATAGCCCTCACATTTATTTAGCTTTAAAAAGCCAGTTTTCACCCCAGACTGCCACCAGCCTTAGGAGCCAGGGCAAGGGCCAGAATGTCAGCAACTCTAGACCAGAGAACTGATACCCAGCCAGCTACAGAATCCAATGCAATACCATGACTTTTCCCAGAGCCAGGAAAAAGTCCAATCATGAGTCAACAACTACCCTTCCATTCTGTAATACTCTTGTTCCCCCCATATCTGCCATGCTTCCCATCTCTCTAAATCCTGCCATTGCATTTGCTCTGCCCCAATCCCTCCACTTCTCTTTGCCACCATTTCTTCTCCTTCCCAAATTCCATCCCTCTCGTACTACCCCTGACCCACTTTATATTACTTTCTTCTTCTTCTTTTTTTCCCCTCCTTGCAGCACCATAGATTCTATTACCACCACCATCATTACGGCCTCAGGAGTGTACACACATGTGAGGCAGAACATGTGAGACTACTTTTGTGTGCAGCTCAGTGACTGCGCATAGGTAGACTGGCACAGTGGAGGCTCTGTAGAACTAGATACTGATCTGGGGTTAGCCTTATAGTGCTAGTGTACTGTCATAGGGAATGTTCACATGGTTTACTGTCTTGTCTGCAGTGACACTTTATTACACACATGAGGGAAATTTGCCTTAGAGGACATTTTCGCTTCCCTTTGGCCTACACAGTCCAGTGATATATCAAAATGGGGCAAAATATGTGTGCCAAGATCAAATCTGAGAGTTCCAATAAGGTATCTGTACAACATAAAAAATCATCCAGAATTGTCATATTTCTCTGCCTCGCCTTGGGATCAGAGCCCAGGCTTTCTGTCACCCTGCTGGTCCAAGTTATTGACACTGCTGTCCAGCAGCAGGAAAAAAGGCATCCTCGCACAAAGAGAGCAATTAACAGTGCTTCACTCAGCTCCTGAGTAGGAAGGGGTGGGGAGAAAAATCTGCAAACATTAATTAGCTGTCACACTGTACCAGGGATGGGCCAGCCAAACCCACTGAACAAAGGAGGGAGCTCACTCAGACATCTGGAGCCAATGTAGGAGGGGGCTCCTCTTTGATGTTTTGGTGGGAAAGGCCCTGGCAGTGATGTCATCGAAGGGCAGAGCTGAGGCCCCCAAAGGACATGTGACCAGTGACTCCTGGATTGCGCCATTTTGTGTTTGTCCCAACATGCTGTGCAGGAGGGTTGAGACAGGGGCAGAGGGGTGATGTGGCTCCCCATGACCAGGGGAGCTGGTCCCCTTACTCCCCCAAGGACTAGTTGGGGGAAGAACTGGACCAAGGAGAAGTGAAGCACCAGAGGAGAAAAAAAGAGAAAGGCTGGCACAGGGAGCCAGTGGAACCAGCTCCCTGCAAAGTGTGACTACCATTAGAGAACAGAAACACATATCAAAACACATTAGTCCATTACTGACTTTTGTAACCATAACCATAACCATGTGGCCTGATGTAAAGTGACATCCTCTATATGGTTAGCCTTATGTATATAAGTAAATTACTGCATAGTATTACTTAAAGTGCATGTAATAAATATACTTTTCCCTTTTCAAAGAAAAAGCACAGACTAGACAATCATTTAATGACTGTTATATTTGTGTGGCAGCGAATGGTGATTAGTAGCTCACACCACCTCTCTTGAAGAGGTCCTGGACTGCTCTACTTCGCTACCCTGAGAGAGTCAAGCGCTACAATGGGGTGTTTTGTTCTCAGTGAAGAAGTGAATGTGAATCCATTACTTGTGCAGGCCAGTCATATAATGGCCCATTTTCTCAGATCAAATAACTGAGCACTTCCACACCTGCCTTTTAATCTTCTAGTACAGCAGTGGCTCTACCAAAGCATTCATTTCACACCGGTCATTGAGATGTGTATGTCCTATGCAGATGTCCCTCCTTGAGGATTGGAATCTATTGATCCTTGCGTCAAAAATGTGCAGCTTTGCCAGCACACCAGAGGCTGCATCTGCCCACCCCTCCATAAGCAATAGCATTCCCACTGGAACATCAGCATTTTCTACTGCCACATCATCTTCTTAGTGAATGATCAGCTTCTTTTGTAAAGAGTATTGTAATATCTGATTAGTCTGAGGACTGTATCACTGTTCAACAAACAAGACAGAGACACTGTCCCTGAAGCTTGGGTCCAGAAAAAATGGCAAGCTAATAGGAGTCACTGTCTTTGATGCCATATAACAATATACCAACCTGGAAGCAAGCAATCATTTTGTGAGAAAGGTCGTTGACCTTGCTGGCTGTGTGTACAGTTTCACATGAGTCCATGTTTGCCAAGTTTCCCTCCAGCAGACATGTCAACAGTACAACCTAGCTGAGCGCAATATCCAGTCTGCTCATCCTAAATGTTGCTACTTCAGAAGGCCTCAGCACCTTGCATACAAACTGAATGAGCTCCCACTGGATTGCTGTCAAGGCTGTGGCATCTGGAGCCCTTGAGTGATGTGCTGCCAGAGAATACACTATGACAGCTGTCGCTCCAGGACTCCCCCCAGCATATAGTGCATTGTATTCCAGCAGGTGGGCACCTCAACCTTTATTTGGTGGTATGGCAGATTGTGCTTTTGCTGGTAGGATTTAATGGCCTTGCATGCTGTGGTGGAACAGCTGAAGTTTGAATATATTTTGTAAGCATAAACCAGCATGTCTGTAATTGCAGTATCCTGGAGAACAAGTGCAAAACATACTATGGGGTCATTACAACCCTGGCGGACGGTGTTAAAGCTGCGGTAATACCGCAAACAGTGCGGCGGATAAAAAAATGGAATTATGACCCTGGCGGCAACGGCCAAAAAAACCAGCCACTTTAACACACCGCCTGCCACGGCGGTACAGACAAGCAGTGCGGCGGTCACCGCCAACAGACAGGCGGAACCCAATGTACCGCCCATAGTATTACAACCCGCCAATCCGCCACCTTTTCCGGGGCGGATTCACTGTGGATAAAAACACGGCGGAAACAGCTTTTGCAATGGGAAAACGCTCACCTGAACACATCCCACGAGGAACGAGGACTCCATGGAGCCGGAACTCCAAATACTCCCTGCCCTTGTGTTTCTGCTCCTCTATGACCAACATCTACGTAGGCGCCGAAGACAACAGTGAGTACTGCACCTACGACATGGGGGCGGGGGAGGCAAAAGTTAGGGGGACACCCACCAAACACCCCCACCCCCAACCTTGCATAGTACAACATACATACCAATGCATTCACAAAAATCACTGTAACAACCCACAACCCCCCCGGAAGAATGAAAAGACAAAGCGAAATTTGGTCAAACATTGTAATGTGGCATAATACATGTCATACAAAAATATACAGAGATATATATGAAAATCAGTCATAAATATATACATTACGAGAAGTAGTGCAGATATGTACATAACAATGTCCGTGCACCAACAGTCCAAAAATGCATGGGCGAGGCCCACAAAGGATACCTGACCACAATCGGAGAGAACACTGCACCTCAGGGGGAAGGGAAGGGGGGGCACCTCAGCCAGATGACTGCAAAGCCAGATCCATGACAGGGCTCCATGCCCATTGATGTATCCTGGGGAGTGCAAAGCCACAGTCTCTCAAGGCTATACAGTGGGTGGGGTGACCACCGTGCCATCCTGGGGAGTGTAAAGCCACAGTCTCTCAAGTCTCTACAGTGGGTGGCTTGCCCACTGTGCCATCCTGGGGAGTGCAAAGCCACAGTCTCTCAAGTCTATACAGTGGGTGGGGTGCCCACTGTGCCATCCTGGGGAGTGCAAAGCCACAGTCTCTCAAGTAGATGCAGGTCTCCACTGGTTCTGGAGGGGGACTGGTGCCCAGACTGGATGAGTCTCCCCGTGAAAGTACCTGTCCTGTCACTGTCCCAGCTGCACATGGGATAAGGATGCCTGATGTGGCGGTCTATTCATTCCTACCCGGTGCTTGCCCTGTTCAGCGGTCTTCACCATGGCGGTCTTTGCCCTGTTCAGCGGTGCTTTGCCATGGCGGTCTTTGCCCTATTCAGCAGTGCTTTGCCATGGCGGTCGTTGCCCTGTTCAGCGGTGCTTTGCCATGGCGGTCGTTGCCCTGTTCAGCGGTGCTTTGCCATGGCGGTCGTTGCCCTGTTCAGCGGTGCTTTGCCATGGCGGTTCTGGACTGTTCAGCGGTGCTTTGCCATGGCGGTCGTTGCCCTGTTCAGCGGTGCTTTGACATGGGGATTCTGGACTGTTCAGCGGTGCTTTGCCATGGCGGTCTTTGCCCTGTTCAGCGGTGCTTTGCCATGGCGGTCGTTGCCCTGTTCAGCGGTGCTTTGCCATGGCGGTTCTGGACTGTTCAGCGGTGCTTTGCCATGGCGGTCGTTGCACTGTTCAGCGGTGCTTTGCCATGGCGGTCATTGCCCTGTTCAGCAGTGCTTTGCCATGGCGGTTCTGGACTGTTCAGCGGTGCTTTGACATGGCGGTTCTGGTACGGACATTGGTGTGTGGCATGACGTTCCCTAGACTGGGCATTGGTGTGTAGCATGACGTTCCCTACACTGGGCATTGGTGTGTGGCATGACGTTCCATCATAGCCCATCTGGGCTGTGGCAGCCGGGGCCCTCCTGGGCTGTGACTCCGGCGGTGGTCTCCTGACCAGTGACGATACTTGGGCCCTCCTGGGCTGTGACTCCGGCGGTGGTCTCTTGACCAGTGACGATACTTGGGCCTTCCTGGGCTGCAACTCCGGCGGTGGTCTCCTGACCAGTGACGATACTTGGGCCCTCCTGGGCTGTGACTCCGGCGGTGGTCTCCTGACCAGTGACGATACTTGGTCCCTCCTGGGCTGTGACTCCGGTGGTGGTCTCTTGACCTGTGACAATACTTGGGCCCTCCTGGGCTGTGACTCCGGCGGTGGTCTCCTGACCAGTGACGATACTTGTGCCCTCCTGGCCAATGACTCCAGCGGTGGTCTCCAGACCAGTGACGATACTTGTGCCTTCCTGGGCAATGACTGATACTTGGGCCCTCCTGGGCAATGACTCTGGCGGTGGTCTCTGGACCAGTGACGACGGTGCTGGCGGTTGTGTCTCGACCGCCGGAAATGATGGCGCACTTCTCCGCCGTGACACTCACAACAGGCTGGGCAGACTTCCTCTGGCCCTTCACCACCTTTGGGGGAGTCACAGCTGACTCTCCAATCCCCTTGGAACCCATGTGAGTTGTTTTCCCACCAGGAGTCTTCACACGGTCCCGTCGTCCACTCTCCAATTTTAGAGCCTTTACAGGGGGTGGGCTGCCAGTGCCTTGGCTCCGGGTCATACTGCCTGCCCTGGTGGCCGGTGCACTCCACAAACCTTGAACAGGCACCACTGGTATTGGAGGCTTTTTGGCTGAGGCGCTACGACGCGACTGATGAATTGGAGGGGGGGTGGGGGCAAAAAGGTCAACTTTACAGAGGGACAGTTTCTGACGAACACTGGGATGGGTAGTTGGAGGGGGCCTGGGAGTGGAGGAAGAGGAGGTGGTTGTCGGAGGTGTCACTTTATGTGTTTTGGGTGCAGGTGCAGGTACTGGAGGCTGTCGTGAGGTGGATGGATGTTGGGTGAGTGATTGCTGGCGTTTGTGTACTTTGGGAGGGGGCGTCACAGACACACTGGGAGAGGACACAGGGGACGTGTAAATGGCAGTGGAGGTGGTGAGTGCAGGTGAGCGGCTTGTGGTGCTGGGTGTCCTTGTGCGATTCATGGTGCCTGTAGATGTGGTGCATGCAGGTGTGGGTGTAGACGAGACTGGGAGGGAGGAGGGAGAAGAGGAAGAGGGGGACACAGTGGAGGCAGTGGATGTTGCTGTGTCTGTACGTGGGTGAGGCTTGCGTGAGTGCCTGTGGGTTGTGTGGTGCCTATGTTTGCTTGAGCTATCTGTGTGTGCTGACTTGTGTGCATGCTGGTCTGTAGGTGTGCTTGGGATGGGCTGGGGTACAGGAGATTGGGTCTGGGTGGAGGAGGTTGGAGGGGGGAGGCTAGACACAGGGACGATGGCTGCCATCAGTGCTGAGGCTAGAGATTGCAGGGTTCGCTGAAGGACAGCCTGACCAGAATGAATGCCCTCCAGGAATGCATTACTGTGTTGCAACTCTCGTTCTACACCCTGGATGGCATTCACAATGGTAGACTGCCCAACAGTGAGTGACCCGAGGAGGTCAATGGCCTCCTCACTGAGGGCAGCAGGGGTGACTGGGGCAGGGCCTGAGGTGCCTGGGGCGAAGGTGATGCCCACCCTCCTGGGTGAGCGGGCACGGGGCGAACGCTGAGGGGCTGCGGGGAGGGCAGTGCTGGTAGAGGAGGTGGCGGCTGTACCTGTAGAAGTGGGGCGCACAGATGGTGCCGCCACCACAAGGGAGCCCCCATCGGCGGACGAGTCCGTAACGCTGCTTGGTGATCCGGTGGCCGACGTGAAGCTCCCCTCGCCCTCCGTCCCACTGGTGCATTCTGAGTCCGTGGTGTGGCCCTCCATGGCCATGTGGGATGCAGCTCCCTCGTGCTCCGGTGCCACTGTACCTCCGCCTGATGATGCTGATGTACAAAAGGACAGGGAGAGCAGAAAAAGGGGGGGAGACAGTAGAAATAGAGTTTTAGTGCATGGCATACCCCTACCGTTGGCGGACAAGACAGACACAGCAGCCCCCTGCATTATGACGTGCTCCTTTCCTCTGCACATGCAATTTCTGGGATATGGCCTACATGGCAATGGTGGACATCTGCGCACATGGATGCCACAGGGACAACTATACCTCGACTTGGCACTCTGCTGAGGTGCGGTAGAGTGCCACATGGGCTACATTACGGAGGGGCCTTGCCTACCGAACTCGCCCTGGCCTAGGGACACCCACAGCCCACCTCCCCCACCCAGACCCCTCTACTGCGCGCAAAGTCCGCAGAATGAGGTTGTACTCACCCCCTTGTGTCTGCTGTGATGCCCTCAAGCACCCATCCAACTCCGGGTAGGCCACCGCCAGGATCCAGAACATCAGGAAGGTCATGGTGCGACGGGCACCCCTCCCACGTTGGGAGGCCATCCCCAGCTGAGCCTCCGCCGTCTTCTTGCTGCAGCAGCAAATGTCCTCCCATCTCTTACGGCAGTGGGTGCCCCATCTCTGGTGGGCCCCCAGGGTCCGGACCTCCTTGGCGATGGCACGCTAAATGTCCCTCTTCTGGTGGGCGCTGACCTACATGACATGCACAAGGAAAGAGGAACAATCATTACAAACTGCACCGTCGTTCTGAGTGGCCCTCTCCCTACTCTGGCCATGTGGCCCATTCATTCCCATGCATTAATGTTCTATGAACTCTGCCCCCTTCCCTCTTCCAACCAGCCCTCTCCAACCAGGCCTAGCCCATACAACGTGCTCCCTGTGTACTAACCTGTTGGTCTGGGGGACCGTAGAGTAGCGTGTACTGGGGGAGGACCCCGTCTACCAGTTTCTCCAACTCCTGTGCAGTGAAGGCAGGGGCCCTTTCCCCAGACGCAGCAGCCATCGTCGCATCCAGACCGAGGTCACAGCAGCACTTGCAGTGTAGGTCCTCTCCTGTCGAAGGTCAGGTATCTAGTGATTGAACAGATAGAAAATGGCGTTGACGTCCGCGGCGGTGCGCATCATCACCGCCGGCTCAGCTGTTCATTGGCTCCTGGGACCCATAGGGTCCAATGTTAACCAATGCAACATTGCGCCACGGTCTACGACCGCCTACCGCGACGGTGTGCAACGCCAGCACAGTTACCCCACAATCCCATTGTCCCAGTTTAGAGGTCAGGCAGCCGCCATTTCAGGGGCCCACATGGCTTAATTTACCCCTGCGTCACACATAGCTAGGCCTACACTCAACACACATACAGGAAGGGTTTTGTGAGTGGTGTAGTCTTGTGTGTAATTGTGGGTACATATCTGTAGGAATTATGACAGATTCGTCGCTGTTGTCCTGCGTAGGCACTGTCAGCTGGGACAGTTGAGAAGATGGCGGAATCCTCCGGTGTACCGACCGCTGGTGGACCTGTTGACAATGGAAGAGCGACATGTCATCGTCGCATACCGGTTTGACCATGCACAATCCAGGAACTATGTACCCAGTTGGAGCCAGACCTGATGTCACCAATCCGCCATCCGACTGGAATCCCCCCTGACGTGCAGGTGCTGTCAGTGCTCCATTTCCTTGCTAGTGGGTCTTTTCAGACAACAGTGGCCATGGCATCAGGGATGTCCCAGCCTATGTTTTCCAACGTGTTGTCCAGAGTGCTGTCTGCCCTGCTGAAACACGTAATGAGATACATCATTTTCCCTGAGGTGGCAGATTTGCCTACAGTGAAAGGTCACTTCTATGCCCTTGGACATATCCCCAACGTCATAGGTGCCATTGATGGGACCCATGTAGCTCTGGTCCCCCCCCACAGGAGTGAAGAGGTGTACAGGTACAGGAAGAGTTATCATTCAATGAATGTCCAGATGGTCTGTTTGGCAGACCAGTACATCTCCCAGGTAAATGCTATGTTCCCAGGCTCAGTGCATGACGCCTACATCCTGCGGAATAGCAGCATCCCTGATATGATGGGTCAACTCCAGAGGCACCGTGTATGGCTATTAGGAGACTCTGGTTACCCCAACCTGTCCTGGCTATTGACCCCAGTGAGGAATCCCAGGACCAGGGCAGAGGAACGCTACAATGAGGCCCATGGGCGGACTAGGAGGGTGATCGAACGCACCTTCGGCCTCCTGAAGGCCAGGTTCAGGTGCCTCCATATGACAGGTGGATCCCTATTCTACTCACCGAAGAAGGTGTGCGACATCATCATCGCCTGCTCGATGCTTCACAATCTTGCATTGCGACGCCCGGTGCCTTTTCTGCAGGAGGATGATCCAGATGACGGTGTTGTAGCAGCTGTGGAGCCTGTGGAGCCTGTGGACAGTGATAAGGAGGAAGCTGAGGAAGAAGACAACGACAACAGGGAGTCAGTCATACAGCAATATTTCCAGTGACACTCAGGTGAGAACATTTTCATGTTTGACATTACATTAACTTTCACAGGTCTACCTCTATCCTGTCTGTCGGTTTCAACCACTATTTGGTAACTGAGTTGTACCTTTCGATTACTGTTTCACAGATGTGGTTACCAACGTGTCATCTGCTTGCATCCTTCAAGTACTTGTGATGTGTGACAGAGGTATGTTAGCTTTACAATGGGAAATGCATTATAACACTGTCATTGATAATACACATTTTCAAAATCACAGACTGACTCCAGATTGTTTTGTGTTTCAAGGGTGTTTATTGAAGTGCTAATTATTGGTGGGGGTGGTAAAATGGTGATGGGTGATGGTGGAGGAATGTCCATGGCAGAGTCCAGTCTATTAGTCTCAAAGGTGCACTGCCCATCTGGGCATAGGAAGTGGAGCTGGGGCTGTTTAAGTATGGACAGGGTAACAAGGTGGGACAGTGGGATGACAATCAGGGTGGTCTCATTTCCTGGCGGGGGTCTTGCCATCTTGCTCTGTCCTGTTCCTGGATCTCAGGGACCGCTTGCGTGGTGGTTGTCCGTCTGCAGGGGGTGGGGTGCTGGTGTGGTGGTCCTGTGGCGGGGCATCCTGTCCACTAGCGCCGGCGGAGGTGGTGGGCAGTTCATCGTCCTGGCTAGTGTCAGGGGCCCCTTGGAGTGCCACGGTGTCCCTCAAGGTCTGCTGTATGTCCTTCAGCACCCCTACGATGGTGCCCAGGGCGGAGCTGATGGTCCTGAGCTCCTCCCTGAACCCCAAATACTGTTCCTCCTGCAGGCGCAGGGTCTCCTGCAACTTGTCCAGGACCGTCGCCATCGTCTCCTGGGAGTGGTGGTATGCTCCCATGATGGAGGAGAGGGCCTCGTGGAGAGTGGGTTTCCTTAGTCTGTCCGCCCCCTGTCGCACAGCAGCCCTCCCAGTTCCCCTGTGTTCCTGTGCCTCCGTCCCCTGGACCGTGTGCCCACTACCACTGCCCCCAGGTCCCTGTTGTTGTTGGGGGTGGTGGGTTATCCTGGGTTCCCTGTAGTGGTGGGCACACCGCTGATTGACCTGTCCTGGGTAGGGAGGTTTGGGCCCGCTGGGTGGGTGCTGTGCTGGTGTTACCAGAGGGTGGAAGGTCGGTGTTGGGATGTGCCTGTGCAAGGGGAACCGACTGTCCCGAGGCCCACGATGGTCTGGGCTGGTCATCAGAATCCAGTAGGGCAGAGCTGCTATCGTCATTGTGGGCCTCTTCTGGGGATGGAGTGGTGTTGTCTGGACCCTCTGGTGTGGTGACGGTCCTTCGGGTTCCTGCAGGGGCATAAGAGCTTGATTATTGCATGTGTGTGTGTAATGGTGTGCAATGGGTGGGTGAGCGTGTACCCCAGTGCAAGCATTCCTGTGTGGGAGCTTGTGTGATGGTGGTTTAGGGGGTTCTATAGGTGTGTGCAGTGGGCATGCTTTAGTGCTGGGTGTCCATGCTTAGTTCTGTCATGCAGGGCTTGGTGTTGGGATGTGTGGTTTGTTATGAGTACATTAGTGAGGAGTTGGAGTGATAGGGGAGGGTGTGAGGGTGGGGGTGTGTGATAGCATGCAGGTAGGGTGGGGGATCTGATAGTTAAGATTTAACTTACCAGTGTCCCATCCTCCACCGACTCCTGCGAGGCCCTCAGGATGCATGATGGTCAAGACTTGCTCCTCCCATGTTGTTACTTGTGGAGGAGGAGGCGGGGGTCCGCCGCCAGTCCGCTGAACCGCGATGTTGTGCCTGGAGACCGTTGAACGCACCTTCCCCCGTAGGTCGTTCCACCTCTTCCTGATGTCCTCCCTATTTCTTGGGTGCTGTCCCACTGCGTTGACCCTGTGCACGATTCTTCATCTTCCTGGCTATTGATGTGTGCTGTACCTGTGAGCCAAATAGCTGTGGCTCTACCCGTACGATTTCCTCCACCATGACCCTGAGCTCCTCCTCGGAGAAGCGGGGGTATCTTTGGCGTGACATGGGATGGTGTGCGTGATGTGTGGGGCAGTGTGAGTGTTGATGTGTGTGGTGATGTGTAGTGGTGTGAGGTGTTTTGTGCGTGGATGTTGTATGGGTGATGGTGTTGTGTGCCTCTGTATGGTGGTGTTGTCTTGGCTGTGGAGTCTCTCTGGCCTTTGTCTGTAATTTGTGGTCGTAGGGGTTTGTGGGTGATGTGGGTGTGTGTTTTATATTGTGTTGGGTGTGTGGGAGTGGTGTTTGTATGTGTGTCAGGTGTGTGTATTTTGAATTGTCCAATGTGGCGGTGTTTTGGAGATGTGTGTGTATTTTGAGCGCGTTGGTGTGTACCGTCAATGGAATACCGTGGTTGAAAGACCGCCGCTTGGATTTGTGGGTCGTAATAGCATGGGCGTGTTTCTGTTGCCGTGGAGGTGGAGGTTTTGTTTTCGCCAGTTTATCACTGACCTTTGGTGTGGCGGACTTGTGTGGGTGTCTGAAATTCGGCGGATTCCGAGATGTGGGTCATAATAGCTGTGGCGGTATTCTGCGGCCGCGGCGGTGTATTGGCGGTCTTCTGCACGGCGGTAAGCGCCTTTTACCGCCAATGTTGTAATGACCCCCTATGTTGGGTATCTTAGCTAGGTTCCAAACGGAAGTAACACTGCACCCGTTGTCAGCTGCCACAAAACCCAGCTGTATGTAATGATTGCACCAAATTCTGTTCCACATTACTCATGACTGAATGTACTGAAGTTACCACCAGATATTACATTTCTGCCACCGCTATTCTGGTAAAGTAGTGCTGACTTGGTATGAACCTGCAAGGTACCAAAAAAGCAGCTATACACTTGAAACTCATGTTCACCACAAATGTAAAAGTGGCAATAGGTCTTTACTGTCATCCATGCTGTTAAGGTATTGAGATGCCAAATCAGCTAGTGGTTCTTGTTATAAGGCATCTGGTGGTCCAGTATTCCAGGCATAGTGGTGGTGTTGCAGGAGTGGGGTAGACAGAAGTACAACAGGAATTTGCACTGCTGAGCCCCTATAACTGCACCTTTTGCTTACAGCCAGTCAGTGCTGTGCTGTTTCTTCAGGTGGGCAATTTGACCCGATGTCCCTAAATATCAGTCAGCTAGCATATCAAGTCAAAATGGAGAAAAACAAACAAAATTAGAAGTGCAAATGGACTGAAACACACTCCACCCACAGAAGATGTGATAAAACAAGTGACTGCTTTCAGTTAAACCACCTACCAATGCAAAATAGTAAAGACTACAATGCAGAAACAAAATAAACAGCCTTCAGAAATGGAAACTGTATGAATAATGGCGCTACCTTCCCCACAATTTCTCTTCCCAGGCAAAACGTTTGTAAAAGCGGTGACAAATTACCAGTGGCAGCTGCCACAGATCTCAAAGGGGTGAGGGAAGGTACGAAGGGAGCAAAACAAATGAAAAATACATTTAAAAAAACAACTTACCTTTCCCTACGCTGTCAGCCACCTCGCACTCCTCTTCTGCTGGTGTCCCATTAGTCTCTGGGACACCAGCAAAGCAGAGTTTAATTTGTGAATAAAAACTTGCCAGTGCCCAAAGCTCTTCTCTGAAACACGGGGCTGCTGCAATTAAATGTGCGAACACGGAATACTTAGGCAGCGTAATCCTGAAGCCATCTCAGGCCTCTTTATTACATTTACGGACACTCCCTGCCCCTTCAGATCACTCTTGCAGCTTTCTGCTTTGTCTCATTGTGACGCGTTTTCGTTTTTCTCTTCCTCCGTCTTTCCCATATGTGTCTTTTGCTTGCAGTAAATGCTTGAGGCAGAAAAATAAGTGCTGGCCCTCAAAAATAAGTGTCGGTGCCCAGCACCGGATACCACCAACACAAATTAAGCACTGCAGCACAGGCTCCCCTCGTAATCCTGGTGCAGCTCTCATGTTATGCCTAGTGTAAGAGCAGTGTCAGGGTTGATCTAAGCAGGTTGGTCTGCCGCTCAGACACTGCAAGGGAGTCTATACAATTTCCCTAACCGGGCTGTGCAACACAGCCAGGTTGGAGAAACCCAAGAGTGCATGTCTGTTTGGCCAGCCTAAAACAACTGAGCCAGCAGCTGAAAAATAAATCGATAGTAAACTATCGTGTTATTTTTCAGTTGCTGGCTCTTAGCCACAGGGCGATACTCCTTCACCATTGCGAACGAGCCACCCCTGCGAATGACATTACTTACACCACTCACTGAGAGATATTACACCACTCACTGAGAGAGGCAAGTATCTTACATGCAGTAAACTCATGATAGGTAACTGGTAGTAAGTGGCAAGGTAAATCCATAGCTTGTTGCTGTCGCTGATGCTTCTTTCCTGTGTCCTCAGCTAGTAGTATAGCAGGACTTTTTCAGTCCTCGCTACGGTGAGCTCTGAAGCTCAGTACGTCCTTACTCCCATGAAGAGTCATACTGTCACCTCATTACCTTGCATGTTACCTTTTATAGGTTAGCTAGCCAGACCTGGGTATTGAGGTGACCAATAACAAAGGAGAGAACCGTGGCACGATAAGGAACCACGTAGAAATGTCACAGAAATGGAAGAAACTGGAAACATGGCCGAAAGAAGACAGGGCAACCAGTAACACTGAGAAACAGGGCAAGAGGAATTTGCCCGTTTGTCTCTGGAAATGGTGTACTTGCGATGAAGTTTCGTTGTCATGATCAATGCAACATCCGAGAGGGAGAATACAGTGAGGGATCAATGAGGTGGCAGATCATAGCATCAGAAGGTCACATTGCATGGTCCACACAGGGAGCAGCCCCTGGTTGAAATGGGGAGAGGACAACATAGGGTTCAAATCGATTGAGACAGAACAGGTTTCAATTGGGAGTGGGCAGTGCTTGGTCCAGATGGGCAGAAAGTAGCATAGGGACCCAGGAACTAGTGAGCAGCACCAAGTCCAGGGGGCAGAAAGTCGCACTGATCCAGTGGCCAGAGAGCAGGGCGTGGCCCGGGGTATTGGGGGGGGGGAGGTGTGGTCCAGGGGGGGTAGAAAACAATTTAAGCGAAATCGATGAATCTTTGGAAGCTTTTTAATTTGACAAGTTGCATTTTCACCCTGTGCTTTCAAATAGAACATACATCGCACAGCTAACATAGTGTAACTGAGCATAAAAAAGCACAATAGTGAATTACACAACCATAGCACAACATACAACACCACAGTGAGCAAACTACAAAGCAAAACAACAAAAAATCACACACGTCACAAAACATAAAAGCACAAAATATATCAACATAAAATAACGTCTTGCAACATGCACAACATAAAACATTATGTAATATAAAAAGCATAACACCATAACATTTCATCACAGTGTAGTGTAATAGCACCTAGCATCACAGGCAGACGAGAGCAAATGATATAACAAAGTGCATCAAGATCTAAATGTGTAAAATTGATCTCTGCCAATGGGAACATACCTAGTTCATTTTGACCGTTTGCATTGAGTTGAGCTCATTTATTGGCAGACAGTCCGTCCAACATCTGAAGCACAGAATGTTAAATCAGTAACATAAAAAGAAGCTAATACATTTCCATGCTTACATCAAGAATATTGCAAAGCCAACAGGTCTTGCATTGGTAGCCAGCTTTTGGGCTTTGTCAATGACTAATTTGTTTTATCATGACTTTTGCAAATCTTTGATGTTGGTTATTTTGCTGAGCCCTCATTCATCTAAAAAACAATCATCACTTAAATAATATTTTGGTGTCAAAAAGCATACATTGCCATAGTAGTCTCTACAATGTGTGTGGATGTGCTCCTTGTGAATTGAAGGTAGCCAATAGATGAAGTGGACAGACTCACTGCCCTATGCTGTGTACTGCCGTGGGTGCCAACAAATGTTAACAACACAATTACAGACCAATGGATAACAAGTATTAGAAAAACAATAGGTCTCGCCTATATAAGAGCTATTGGTTTGGCAATGTGTTTTGCCATGTTGTATACCAGTGTGACTGCTGTTCAGCATTGCAAAATTTAGTGGTGTGGAGTGTTATGGAGTGGAATGGGGGAGTAGTGCTGCAAAGTGGATTTATGGGAGTAGAGTGTCATAAAGTTGAGTAGAGGGCAGTACAGTTCAGCGGCAGAGAGTGTTGTACAATGCAGTGTCGTAGAGTGGAGTGGTGTCGAGTAACGGAGTGGGGTGCAATAGGGTGGAGTGGATTGGAATAAAGTGGGGTGTATTGGAATGGGGGAGAACGAGGAGGGTTGGATGGAGTGGGGTGTATTGGAATGGGGTGGATTGAAATGGGGTGAGGTGGATTGGATTGGAGAAGGGTAGATTGGAGCGGGGTAGATTAGATTTGGTTAGGGTGGGTGGGTTAAATTGGAGTGAAAGGACGGGTGGATTGGGGTAAGGTGGATTGGATTGGGGAGGGTGAATTGGATTGGAATAGGGTGGTTTGGAGTGGGGTGGAGTAGAGGGGGTGGAATGGAGTGTGGTGGATTGGAACAGAGTTGGAGGGGGTGGGGTGGATTGGAGTCAAGTGGATTTGATTGCAGTGGGGTTGGTTGAATTGGAGTGACGTCTCTTGTATTGAGTGGGATAGAATGGGTTGGGGTAGATTGCATTAGGGTGATGTGGATTGGATTGGGGTGGGGTTGATTGAACAGGGGCTGTTCATGTCAGGGAAAAGCGGCAGAGCAGGGGGCACAAAACAAAAAACATTACAAATAAAAAATTATTAATAAAAAAACTTTTCTGACTCGTCGCCGCAGCACCGCTCCTCTGTCATCACTCGCTGTAGGCACAGGCTCCCATCCTGCCCTGAGGCCAATCCTAACACTGCTC
The DNA here is from genome assembly GCF_031143425.1 of Pleurodeles waltl. NCBI lineage: Eukaryota > Metazoa > Chordata > Amphibia > Caudata > Salamandridae > Pleurodeles > Pleurodeles waltl. The sequence goes on from NC_090439.1 coordinate 70,180,182, forward strand.
TCATGCTGCTGGTAGGCTTTGCCTGAGCGCCCTGGCTTGGAATTCCCAGGCAGTCTGGGAGCCTCTGCCTTCTGTCTCCAACCCGTCAACACAGTGCCTGGTTGGAGAGAGCTCAGTGTGCATGTGTGTTTGGCTGTCCCGAGACGGTCGGCCAAACAAACATGCGCACTTAGGGGTGTGCACACCACTCCCCCTCCGTGCTCATTATCCCGAATGCCCCGCCTCTTGAAAAATAAAAATGATAATAAACATTATATATTATCGTTTTTATTTTTCAATCTGCAGCTGCTGCTGCTGGAGGGGGTGATGCTCTTCTGCCATAGTGGAGGAGTCGCCGCTGGGATTTAAGTGGAGTGGATTGGAGTTGGATGGATTTTTGGAGTGGGGTTAATTGAAGTGGGGCAGATTGAAGTGGGTCAGACAGGTCCTAGGACAGATTATTTTGGATTGGAGTGGGGTGGATTAAGTTGGTTTGCATTGAACTGGGTTGGGTGGAGTAGGTTGGATTGAATTGGGGTGAGGTGGATTGAATTGGATTTGGGTAGAATCAATTGAGGTGGATTGAGTGGGGCAGATTGTTTTGAATTGGAGTGGGGTGGATTGTTGTGGAGTGGACTGTACCGGGGCACATTGGAGTGGGGCGGATTCTTTTGAATTTGAGTGGGTCAGATTGGAGTGAAGCGAATTGGAGCAGGTCAGATTGTTTTGGATTGGAGTGAGGCAGACTGGAGCTGCGCGGATTGGAGTTGGGCAGATTGTTTTGGATTGGAGTGGGGCAGATTGTTTTGGATTGGAGTGGAGCAGATTGAAAAGGGACAGATTGGAGTAGGGCAGATTAGACGGGGAAGATTGCTTTGGATTGGAGTGGGTCAGATTGGAGTAGGGCAGATTGTTTAAGAGTGGAGTGGAGCAGACTGGAGAGGGGCACATTGTTTTGGATTGGAGTGTGGCAGATTGTTGTAGATTGGAGTGAGGCAGATTGGAGTACAGCAGATTGTTTTGGATTGAGTGGGGCATATTGTTTGGGACTGGAGTGAGGCAGATTGTTTTGGATTAGAGTGGGGCAGATTGGAGTGGGGCAGACTTTTTTAGATTAGAGTGGGTCAGATTGTTTTGAATTGACCTGTGGCAGATTGGGGTGGGGCATATTGTTTGGGATTGGATTCAGGCAGATTAATTGGGATTGGAGCTGACTGATTGGAGTGGGGCACATTGTTCTGGATTGGAGTGGGGGAGAATGGAGTGTGGCACATTGTTTTGGATTGGAGTGGGGCAGATTGGGGTGAGTGGGGCAGATTGGACTAGAGTAGGGCAGATTGTATTGGAGTGGGGCAGATTGTTGCAGGTTGGAGTGGGGCAGATTGTTTCAGATTGGGGTGGGGCAGGTTGGAGTAGGGCAGATTTTTTGGGATTGAAGTGGGGCAGATTGGAGTGGGACACATTGTTTTGGATTGGAGTGGGGCAGATTGGGGTGGAGCAGACATGGGGCAGATTGATTTCGATTGGCATGGGGTAGATTAGAGTGGGGCAGATCTTTAGGATTGGAGTGGCACCTCCAAGCCCTAGTGCATGCTCTCACAGGCTCAACCCTAAAAAGGGTTGGCTGAAAACCCCTTTAAGAATATTATGCATATTATTTTGTTAAAATCTAAAAGATATTGGATACATCCAGACCTAAGCAGGCATCCTGGCTGATTGGTGTTTATCAAAGCTTGCTAGAGTCCTAGGCCCTTATGGTAAATAATCTAGGTTACTATTATTGCAGTTTAATATTCCATGTGGTTGGCAACAGGGATGCAGTGAGGTTCTTGCAGAGTAAGGAGACATTACTACCACAGATCACTTGAGTCTGACTCTTTTGAAAGGCAAAATCTCACACCACACACATGTTTCTCAGCTTTCAGGCAATTACAGCAAGGTTGGCATGTTATAGTTTACTTGAGATAAAAAAATGCAAGTTTCCTACGACATGTTACAACATAAAATGTCTCCATGGCAGGCACCCGTATGGCAGTTCGGGCTGGACTGTTCCCATGGGGAACAGGGTCAAGACTGATTTGCGTATGCCTGGGTGCAAACTGGGGTGGCATGGTGAGCAAAAGAATTGATGGATTAAACCGAGATCTGTGACTGGGGGTGAATGTTTGATTGGTTCGGCATTCCATCCATCATTTGTGTTTACTTAGCTTTTGTCGCCATAAGTGTGCTGGGTATGCCCAGACGTGGATCCCGGGCTCACTGTGCCACTGGATTCAAGCTAGCCTGGCTGATGAAGGGTGATACCCTGAAACCGGTCCCAGGATGCTTGTTTCCAGTCCAGGGAGAACCTGGCCTGGCAGTTCAGGCTGGACTGTTCCCATGGGGAACAGGGTCAAGACTGATTTGCATATGGCTGGGTTCAAACTGGGGTGGCTTAGTGAGCAAAAGAATTGGTGGATTAAACCCAGATCTGTGACTGGGGGTGAATGTTTGATTGCTTCCGCATTCCGTTCATCATTTGTGTTTGCTTAGCTTTTGTCGCCATAAGTGTGGCGGCTAAGCCCAGACGTGGGTCCCGGGCTCACTGTGCCACTGGATTCAAGCTAGCCTGGCTGTTGAAGGGTGATACCCTGAAACAGGTCCCAGGATGCTTGTTTCCAGTCCAGGGAGAACCTGGCCTGGCAGTTTGGGCTGAACTGTTCCCATGGGGAACAGGGTCAAGACTGATTTGCATATGGCTGGGTTCAAACTGGGGTGGCACGGTGAGCAAAAGAATAGATGGATTAAACCCAGATCTGTGACTGGGGTGAATGTTTGATTGGTTCCACATTCTGTCCATCATTTGTGTTTGCTTAGCTTTTGTCGCCCTAAGTGTGCCGGGTATGCTCAGACGTTGGTCCCGGGCTCACTGTTCCACTTGATTCAAGCTAGCCTGGCTGATGAAGGATGATACCCTGAAACTGGTCCTAGGATGCTTGTTTCCAGTGCAGGGAGAGCCTGGCCTGGCAGTTCGGGCTGGACTGTTCCCATGGGGAACAGGGACAAGACTGATTTGCATATGGCTGGGTTCAAACTGGGGTGGCATGGTGAGCAAAAGAATTGATGGATTAAACCCAGATCTGTGACTAGGGGTGAATGTTTGATTGGTTCCACATTCCGTCCATCATTTGTGTTTGCTTAGCTTTCGTTGCCATAAGCGTGCCGGGTATGCCAGACGTGGGTCCCGGGCTCAATGTGCCACTGGATTCAAGCTAGCCTCGCTGATTAAGGGTGATACCCTGAAACGGGTCCCAGGATATTGTTTCCAGTCCAGGGAGAACCTGGCCTGGCAGTTCGGACTGGACTGTTTCCATTGAGAACAGGGTCAAGACTGATTTGCATATGGCTGGGTTCAAACTGGGGTGGCATGGTGAGCAAAAGAATTGATGGATTAAACCCAGATCTGTGACTAGGGCGAATGCTTGATTGGTTCCGCATTCCGTCCATCATTTTTGTTTGCTTAGGTTTTGTCGCCATAAGTGTGGCGGGTATGCCCAGATATGGGTCCCGGGCTCAATGTGCCACTGGATTCAAGCTAGCCTGGCTGATGAAGGGTGATACCCTGAAACTGGTCCCAGGATGCTTGTTTCCAGTCCAGGGAGAACCTGGCCTGGCAGTTTGGACTGGACTGTTCCCATTGGGAACAGGGTCAAGACTGATTTGCATATGGCTGGGATCAAACTGGGGTGGCATGGTGAGCAAAAGAATTGATGGATTAAACCCAGATCTGTGACTGGGGGTGAATGTTTGATTGGTTCCGCATTCCATCCATCATTTGTGTTTGCTTAGCTTTAGTCGCCATAAGTGTGCCAGGTATGCCCAGACGTGATCCCGGGCTCACTGTGCCACTGGATTCAAGCTAGCCTGGCTGATGAAGGGTAATATCCTGAAACCTGTCCCAGGATGCTTGTTTCCAGTCCAGGGAGAACCTGGCCTGGCAGTTCGGGCTGGACTGTTCCCATGGGGAACAGGGTCAAGACTGATTTGCATATGTCTGGGTTCAAACTGGGGTGGCATGGCGAGCAAAAGAATTGATGGATTAAACCCAGATCTGTGACTGGGGGTGAATGTTTGATTGGTTCCGCATTCCGTCCATCATTTGTGTTTGCTTAGGTTTTGTCGCCATAAGTGTGCCGGGTATGCCCAGACGTGGGTCCCGGACTCACTGTGCCACTGGATTCAAGCTAGTCTGGCTGATGAATGGTGAGACCGTGAAACCGGTCCCAGGATGCTTGTTTCCAGTCCAGGGAGAACCTGGCCTGGCAGTTCGGGCTGGACTTTTCCCATGGGGAACAGGGTCAAGACTGATTTGCATATGGCTGGGTTCAAACTGGGGTGGCACAGTGAGCAAAATAATTGATGGTCCGGATCTGTGACTGGGGTGAATGTTTGATTGGTTCCACATTCCGTCCATCATTTGTGTTTGCTTAGCTTTTGTCGCCATAAGTGTGCCAGGTATGCCCAGACGTGATCCCGGGCTCACTGTGCCACTGGATTCAAGCTAGCCTGGCTGATGAAGGGTAATATCCTGAAACCTGTCCCAGGATGCTTGTTTCCAGTCCAGGGAGAACCTGGCCTGGCAGTTCGGGCTGGACTGTTCCCATGGGGAACAGGGTCAAGACTGATTTGCATATGTCTGGGTTCAAACTGGGGTGGCATGGCGAGCAAAAGAATTGATGGATTAAACCCAGATCTGTGACTGGGGGTGAATGTTTGATTGGTTCCGCATTCCGTCCATCATTTGTGTTTGCTTAGGTTTTGTCGCCATAAGTGTGCCGGGTATGCCCAGACGTGGGTCCCGGACTCACTGTGCCACTGGATTCAAGCTAGTCTGGCTGATGAATGGTGAGACCGTGAAACCGGTCCCAGGATGCTTGTTTCCAGTCCAGGGAGAACCTGGCCTGGCAGTTCGGGCTGGACTTTTCCCATGGGGAACAGGGTCAAGACTGATTTGCATATGGCTGGGTTCAAACTGGGGTGGCACGGTGAGCAAAATAATTGATGGTCCGGATCTGTGACTGGGGTGAATGTTTGATTGGTTCCACATTCCGTCCATCATTTGTGTTTGCTTAGCTTTTGTCGCCATAAGTGTGCCGGGTATGCCCAGACGTTGGTCCCGGGCTGGCTGATGAAGGGTGATACCCTGAAACCGGTCCTAGGATGCTTGTTTCCAGTCCAGGGAGAACCTGGCCTGGCAGTTCGGGCTGGACTGTTCCCATGGGGAAAAGGGTCAAGACTGGTTTGCATATGGCTGGGTTCAAACTGGGGTGGCATGGTGAGCAAAAGAATTGATGGATTAACCCAGATCTGTGACTGAGGATGAATGTTTGATTGGTTCCGCATTCCGTCCATCATTTGTGTTTGCTTACCCTTATAGAAATTACAAAAACTGTTTTAATGCGTCACAATACACAACTGTCATTTGGAACTGACACATTTTATTCATTTTGGAAAGTGTATTATTGGTAAGGGCAGGTAGGTGCCTACACTTGGCCATAGGCCACAAACCCCCCTTAGGTCCAGTCAAGATCTCAGTAAATTAATCCTTGCTCAACCCTTGGTAACTTGGCCCACGAGCAATTAGGCTTAATTTAGGAGACAAGTGTGTAAAGCACAAAACAGCAAATAAATAAAACACAACAAATAATAATATCTAACACCAATTTATAACAATAGGAAATATTTGTATCTTTAAAATGACACCACAACAACAAAAATCCAATGTAGGGAACCAGACATATGAATTTTTAAAGATTAAATGAAAACAAATGCTTTCTAGCACCTAAAACCAATAAGCGCCAACCTGGGACATCTGATCGCACTCGACGCGGGCAAAGTAAAAAGTTGAGGCTGACCGCAATGGAGCCCTACTCGGAAACACTGAACTGGAGGCCTCGGTTAAAGTTTTACCTTGACACTTAGAAACTTTTCTGGAGCTTTTCTTCCTCAAAGTCGTGCGGTCCTCCTCAGCAAGCCGATTTCGATGCAACATCGTTGAATTGCCTTTCCACAAGCCCCCAGTCAAATCCTGGAAGTCTGAAGCTCCGGAGCATTTAGTGGGACCAACCTGAAAGTCACGCCTGGTTGCGGTTGAAGGTAGCTGGCTTGACTCTCGACGTCGGGTCGGTCCACTTATGGAGCTTTTTTCAAAGTTGCTCCAAATTTCTCAAAACTTCTGGATCTTCTTCCAGAAGTCCTTTTTGTGTCCTTGAATTGTCCACAATTTTGATCCAAGGTCCTAGAAGCTCTGAGTTGCTCCTTCGAAGTTGGGACTACAGTCCCTAGAATACACCAGACCAGAATTATATAATGGCCACTGGATGCCGGTCTGCTGGAGTCTTCCTGCAGAACTTGATGCAGGGGACTCTGGTCAGCTTCTTTGTACCTGTAGCTTACAGGGAGTTCACTTTCAGAGTTGCAGAAGGAAGACAAAGTGCTCTTCTTGGTGAAGTCCAAAGTGTGCAGCTGGTGAAGTCCTTGTGAGTGCAGTTCTCCAGGTGCAGACCAAGGGTTCAGTTGGGAAACCCTTCTTCTCCACTATCTTCTTCCAGCAGGGATCTGAATTGTGGGACAGCTCTGTCATATATATCCTTTCTCCTGGGTCGGGAAGCAGAGGGGTGCACCTATCCAATGGGTTGCAGGTCACCACGCTCTGGGCTGACCATTTCCTGTACAGTGTAGCAAAAATCAATCACGGAAAGGAACATTCTCTGAAAATCTGACATGGAGAAAATTCCTCCTTGTTGGTTAGATCTGGCAGAGTATGCCCACTGGTCTCACTAAGCCTCCCTAACACACCACTTTCCAGACCCTCTCCTAATCTAATTATTGGGGCTCCCATCTGTCTGGGGAAGCAGAAAATGGGGGGTCCCTACTTTGAAGACCAGTTTGGCTACTTTTCCCCCATCCTGCTCTGCCATCTGCTGCAGCAGTTCTTCTCCCACCAAATGCTTTCTTTGTTTCAGCCTAGCCCACTTCACACGTCATCAAGGCAGCTAGGCTCAGGCTGCCAGTAGCTGACCAATCAGGAAAGGGCACTACAGGGCTGAATAAGAGTTCTAGATATCTTTCTCTATGCTAGTTATAATAAATTCAACCATGGCAAGTTATTGGATTTATAATAACATTTAATTTGGTACGGAATTTGATATATTTAGCTCCTCTTCTTCAGAAATAAGACTTTATTATTATAAAATAAAGTCTCCAATGTTAGCCTATGGAGCCCATTCACTACAATGAGGAAAAACAAATTTAACTGTTTTCCATCATCAGGGCTTATAAAACATCTGCAAAAGCAAAGTCCCTGCTTTTCTTTACACTGCACCCAACCCTTGGGGCACATAGAGCACACCTTAGGCGTGACTTATATGCAAAAATAAGGTAGTTTGAGACTATGGATGTATTTTTAATTCCAAAGTCGAATCTGGGGTTAATTGTAACTTACAAGCAGCCAGCAAGGCAGGCCTACCTTTATAATGACCCCAAGGACCACAGCTGTGCACCCAGGGGTGCCCTATGTACCCTGGGGTCCCTACACCTACATGCCCTACTATATACTAGGGACTTATGTGTAGGTTGTCAAAGCCAATTATAATTATGCCTAATTTGCATATACCATTTTACACAGAACACTGGCTCTGGGACCGGTTAGCAGAACCCAGGGCACAGCCACAGTCAGTAACCACCAGCATCAGTCAAAAAGTTTGGGGGTGATCAGGGCAAAAGGATTATTTTTTCATAGTTCATCTAAATGTAACTGATGAAGCAGAATGTGCATTAGGTAAACAGGCTTAGAAAAATTCAACAGGCCTCACTATTTGTTGCAATTGCACTATTATGGTTATTGTGATAAGCAGTGTTATGTGTGCCAATACAGCCTCTGTACCTTACCAGGCCTTGTTCTTGTGACCTCTCGTAGCAGGCGTCAGGCTTAACTCACTTAGTCATATTGCAGTTGAAAGCTAATAATGATGTTATTGCAAAGCACAAGGCTCTGGTATCTTGTGTTTTTTTTCCGTATCAAATATGTGAACAGAGTATATGCTCTTTTGACCTGCAGCAAGGTTTCATGTAGACCTGCAGCAAGGTTGCAATAAATAATGTGTCCGTGTTGGTGTCACCTAGAGTTTTACACAATGTTGCTTTCCACAGGCTGCGAAATCTATTGTTGTGTTCAAAATAGAAACACCAATATGGGGGGGGGGGGGCTGGAATGCATGGCCACATTTGCTAAACCTGGGGCTGGGTAACACATTGACTCAACGTCCTGCAATTCTGGGCAACTAACCCAATTTCCCTGTGCCTAAAAAAAGATGAATGTGACCTTGTGTAATGCAGATGGTGCTCATCTAAAGCACTCCAATATCTCCAGGTCAAGTTCACATTATATAAAAATGCAAACAAATACAGGGACATCAAGGGAAAGGGTGGAGCAGCAAAAAGTGCAAAAGCCGGTAACAGTACATTGTTCAAATAGAAAATATTGGAAGAAAGCACTTTTAAAGCTGCTCCAGCGGTGCCATGGTGATCATTGGCTGCTAAGGAAAGTAAAGAAAAACAGAAAGGTCATGTTACTAATGAATGCAGATTACTTTATGTGAAGTTCTCTTCAAGTACTCTAACCTGGCATTGGAAGACTCTTAAAACAAGGACTAATTGACAGTATTTTTCTTTTAGAAAGACGGCAACCTGTGGAAGCCAGGGTCAATGCAGGTGCTCTTTGAATTTTGAATTACCACCCTCTCAGGTCTAGACAGTGTGAAAACTGTCACTGATGGGCCTCCAAAGGGCATTATACTTTCCTTAAAGGACCTCGTGGCAAAAGAAGTGCTGGCTTTGGCAGAGTATTTGAATCAGCAGGAAACGTAAAGAGGGTGTAACATGCCAACTTAATCCCCCCCCGCCCCCCTACCATTTTCCCCCACCATCACCAGCACGTTCAGGTCTGGAACCCTCCCAATACAGTACCTGGAAAGGAAGGGAGGGGTTGGACGTGATGCCATCCACCTTTATCCTAGTTGCTCTTGTGTTGTTTAGTTTGCATGAGTGGCTCGTACTTGGGCTCTTAGAGCCAAGCCGGACTCCTCCATCGGCTCTGGCTTGGCTCTTCCCTTTAATTGTCTGGCTCGTCCACCACTATTTTCATGTTAATTCCATTTTATACTGCTTTATTTTGAAGTACACAGTATGGGACAGGTCCTTGCCTGGTGTAACTTTTCATTACTATTCTCTGGGTCTGATGGCTCAGATAACTAATTCAGACACTGCAGAGATCCCCATGGATGGTAGTTTGACATCCTGTGAGTATTCTCAACCTTTCCTCCTCATGTAGTAAATAAAAGGAGTACGATTTGGCCACAAGCTCTACTTTTATTTTGTGCCGTTTAAGAGCAAACGTGATCCCTCAGCATTAGTGTGCTTTAGATAAACACCAGATTATATTTCACAAGATCAGACTTGTTTTTCGGCATGAAATTAAATAATTTGTCTCGAATCAAAAGATATTGAGCTGGGGCGTGGCTGGAGGTCACGCAAGATGGCCGCTGCTCTTTAGAGCACCGTGAGGCTTCAGCACTTCCTGGAAAGAAGGAAATGTTTTCACATCAAAATTATTAATTTCTTCATCATTTTTTAGCACTGGAGCACTGCTGCTGCATAAATATGCCTTTATCTTACAGAGACATCGAGTTTTAAGTCATTTCAGAGACTTCATGTGAGGGCCTGAGGTAATTATTTATCTGCAACTCAGTAAGCCTCTGCACAAACCTAAACTTTCACAGAAATGTTTCTATTTGACTTTTAACTGCTTGCCTGGATGTGATTCTACAAATCTAGTTTCCTCTGACAGCCAGCTGAACTTTTGACCTCTCTCTTCAAACACATTTAGCTGAGGTTTTCAACTTCAGTATTCACTGGCAGCTCTTGTCAAGGAGCTCTTTCAAATTGCTCTTCATAACATGGTAAATGCTTTCCTTTGACGGAGGGGATTTTTTTCCTTTTCAGAAGGTTCCTTTAAAACTAGTCACCAATTGTATGACTATGTGCAGTAAAGTGCTTTGCTCTTGTGGTATTCTGTCATGCCTGTTATGAGAGAATAATTTAGGATTTTCTATTTATATATTTTATATTATATTTTGCTATGTTGTTGGAAGCGTCTGGCAGCAGCTTCTCACTGTAATATAATTTCATCAACAACTCACATTGCTGGCTTCCTATTACCAAATTGCTGCTGGATTTTATGGGGAGACCACATAATTCTCAGAGTTGCCAGTCATCATCTTTCTCCAAGTCTAATAATCCTCTTCGAGTGGTGTGCACACATATAACTAAATCTTCTCCACCATCAACTTTAACAATGGATAGTGCTGCAGTCTTTTTAAAGGATGGCGCCTCTTCATCTTATGCTGCTGGCGCAGTTGCGAAAAAACATCTAACACCTCCTCCAGCAAGCGCCCAAAAAAAGACCTTGATTCTCCCTCAAAATCACCTACACATCTTACTCTAGATGATGTCATGGATGAATTGCGTGCACTAAAGCCCTTTATGATGGACACTAATGCCTCTTTGCAACGTATTGAGGAGCAATGGTCCCAACACGAGCAACAAATTTGTACTCTGGAACAGAGAGTCAGTAGCCTTGAAGATTGTAACACTGTCAATCCTCAGATCTCTAAAGACATAGCTCAACTTAAAAGGCTTACTGAAAGCTTAGAAAACAGAAATAGGAGAAATAATCTTCGCCTTTTTGGGATTCCAGAAGGTTCTGAAGGCTCTAACATGATTGCATTCCTTCAAAAAGCAATACCTTCAATTCTTCGCTTGCCTCCTACCTCTCCCCTCTCTATCCAACGGGCACATCGTTTAGGTCCACAGACTTCAACTGGCCCTCGTGCACATCCTAGAGGAATTATTATTCTCTTTCTCCAATTTACTGACTTGATGCAAATACTCTTGGAAGCCAAAGAGATGGGTTTTTTGCTATGGTCAGGTCATAAAGTATTTTTCACACAAGACTTTTCTCCTGCTACAGCTGCACGTCACAAACAGTTTTTGGACTTACGTCCACAACTCAAATCCTTGAATATTCGATATGGTCTTCTTCACCCATGCCTTTTCAAAATTACATTCAAGGACAAATCTTACTCGTTTGAGGAACCTTCAGCACTACAAACGTTTATTAACCAACACAAAACAGAAGCAATGGAACTAGGAGCATCTGCAATTACTTGAAGATATAATTTAATTTGTCTTTAATGTCCTTTTTTTTGGACAGTTTAGTAGTAATGGTTATGTTTAATATTTATATCCATGGTTTTCCATCTCTGCATCTTCTTATTTTCTTATATACATATATATTTTTTTTAGATAGTGTTCTTTGTGCAATCCTCATGTTCCTTTCCCAACCGTATCCCTTTCTCACCATCCAAACTGTTCTCCTACACGTTCCACTGTTAAGCTTTGATTTTTATTGTTTTTCATGTCACAGTCCTTTACTGTAGTTATTACGTTATTTGGTCTCCTGAATGGTAAATTTTTCGTTTGTATGTTTTTTTTTTTTTCTTCCATGAAACTCGCCTTCATATGTTTTAATATCTAATATCACTTTTCTTGTGCTGAAGCCACTCTTGCCTGTCTTTTCAGGTTCTCCGCTGTCCCTCTACCTTTCGGGGTATTCACTTTCTATCTTGCTTTTTTTTAGCTTTCGTGGCTTTAGTCCCTGTATTGCCACATCCGTGTATATACAACTTCTGGAGGTCATCTTCCTCCTTTTCTTTTTCTTTACTATCTTGTTTCTTCCTCATTTCTTTGCTTTTGCAAAATTGATATGCCTAGTTTTTTCATTGTTACAGCAGTTGTTTATTAATACTTCTTGTTATGCAACTTAGAACTGTTACTTGGAATGTTAAGGGGCTTAAACACCCCATTAAACGTCAGCGTGTCTTATCTCACCTAGCTCGTTTGAAATGCCACATTGCTTTGTTGCAAGAGACTCACCTCAACGACTCTGAGGCAATTAAGCTTAAAAAACAATGGGTGGGGGACATTTTCTACTCCCCTTCCATCACAAACAAAAATGGGGTAATTATACTTTGTCATAAATCTCTCAAACCTACCATAATTTCACAGCATCAAGATACAGAAGGTCGCTGGGTACTTGTTACATTTACAATTGACAATATTTCTCTTACTATCCTTAATATATACGGCCCCACACATCCAGATCCAAATTTTTGGAAGAATCTTTCACATATTGTCTCTGAACATTCCTCAAACAATTTACTAATAGGGGGTGACTGCAACCAAATTCTCAATCCATTTTTAGACAGACGTTCCACGTCACATTTCATTCCACATGCCTCTCACAAAGCTTTTAAAAACTTTATTTTACACCATTCTCTCTCTGATTCCTGGAGAGTATGCAATCCCGACCTCTTGGAATATTCTTTTTATTCTCCTACCCACCATTCCCATTCCAGGCTTGATTATATCTTTCTGAGTAAAGGTTTATTGCAACATATGGTCAACTCTGAAATCGGTGCTATTTTGATCTCAGATCACGCACCTGTGATTACTGACCTTGATCTTTTTCTTAATGGTTCTAAAACATCTTAATGGAGGTTTAATAACTCTCTACTTTCAGATGCTACTTTTATCGCTTCCTACAGTAAGTTTATAGAAGAATACTTTCACATCAACGATAGTGATCAACTATCATTTCATTTTGTGTGGGATGCATTCAAAGCAGCCTCTAGGGGTTTCATCATAAGTTACGCTCACTCAAAAAAAAAGTCTGCTCAACAAAAATCGACTTCCATCCTTGAAAATATAAAGTCCCTAGAACATGAATACTATACTCACAAAACTAGTAAATCACATCTTGAAGCACTAGTCTCAGCTAAAATGGAGTTTAACCAATATACCACTGAACAAGCATGCGACACCCTCCTGAAACTAAATGCCAGATATTATGGTGGTAACAATAAAGCTGGTTCTCTTCTAGCTCGATATTTGAAACAAAGAAAAGAAAAAACAACTATTAAATCTATCACAGATAACAATGGTGTTAAACACTTTAGAGATAAAGATATAGCATTGTGTTTTGCTTCTTACTATAAGGACCTGTACACTCCAGAACACATACCAACAGTTGAATCTCTCAACCAATATTTCTCTAATCTCAAACCAAGGGACCCATTGCAAATTGACCTCTCATCTTTAGACCAACCCCTACAACTTACCGAACTATATACAGCTTTACAATCTCTCCCCAAGCGTAAGGCTCCAGGCCCAGATGGCTTCACAGTAGAATTCTTTATTCAGTTTGCTAAGTCTCTTTTCCCCAAACTCTTTCAATTACTTAATCATTTTATAATGTCAGGTTCTGCATCTGGCTCATTTACAGAGGCCATGATTTGTCTTATTGCCAAAAAAGATCGGGATGCGACTGACTGTAAAAATTATAGACCCATATCTTTAATTAATACTGATTGTAAACTTGATGCCAAAGTTTTAGCTCTCCGTTTACTCCCATATATACCTGACCTTATTGATTCTCATCAATCTTGTTTTATCCCTAATAGAAATGTAGCAGATAATTCTCGTACTTTTTTAAATATTATTAACAAGGCATCTAAACTTAAGATTCCTCTGGCAGCTTTATCATTGGATGCAGAAAAGGCCTTTGATAGGGTCTACTGGGGTTTCTTGTCGAAAGCATTGGAATGGCATGGACTAGGTACTAAATTCCGACATTTTATATCCATTCTTTATTCCTCACCATGTTCCTCGGTTATAACAAACAGTATCCGATCTCTTTTTTTCCCTTTTAAAAGGGGTACTCGTCAGGGATGCCCATTATCTCCTTTACTATTTATTTTGGCTTTCGAACCTTTTCTATACCAATTAAAAACGTTCTCAACAATTTACGGGGTTTCAAATTAATAATGCACAGATCAAATTTATGGCATATGCTGATGATATTCTTTTGTTCATGTCTCACCCTGACACTTCTCTTCCTGCATTCCTGCATGAGCTCAACTTATATTCTGATGTATCTGGCTATAAACTTAATATAGACAAAACAGTGGTCTTACCACTTAATGCTCATTGCACTGGCTCTGTATTCCTTGATGCAGGATTATCTTGGAATTCTTCTAAGATTAAATGCCTGGGGGAATGGTACTGCACTACTCTCAAGGATACATTAAGGACTAATTTAGAAATCCTATCTGCAAAGCTTGTAGATCTCACACAGAAATGGTCTCCGTTATATCTCACGTGGTGGGGCCGCTTGGACACCATTAAGATGATGCTTCTCCCTATCATTAACTTCTTCCTTATGATGCTTCCTATTAAGATACCTAAACTAATTTTTAGTTCAATTGATAAAATTCTATCGAAGTTCCTGGGAACGGTAAACAATCGCGAATCTCTCTCTCAAAATTAAAACTTCCTAAAGTACAAGGTGGAGTTAATTTCCCTGATTTTATAACTCATCACAAATCTTTTGGCATTAAGCAAATACATCCCTATTTATCTACACTCAATGATGCCCCTAAAAAGCTATGGTTCTCTTTGGAAGAAACATTTATTTCTCCCTTTTCCCATAAACACATTATATTTATGTCTAACCCCCCAAAATTGTGGTTGCCCAGCACTATCTCCCATTCAGTCAACTTACTGAAACCTTTTTTTATTTCGCATCTTACCCCCATTAATCAATTCTTTAACAGTCCTATTTGGCACAATAGTTCGCTTAGGAAACAAGGTAAAACCTTGTGTTGGAAGGCTTGGATGACTAAAGGTATTCTTTTCATTTCCCAATTATATCATAAAGACTCTATCATCCCTTTTACTACTCTCTCAGCAATTTATAATCTCCCTATTCGCATGAAATCCCAATATATCATTCTTTCTACTCTAGTCCAAGAGGCCCTCAATAAACTTATACATCATAATCATTCTTCTCTTGCATCATCTCCACACCCGATTGTAACTTCTAATTATCCTAGGGCAGCTGGAATTTATAAACTTTTAAGAACGTCTGTTTCACCTAGACTCAAATCACCTATTGAGACATTGTGGGAATCAGATCTTGGTGTTGTTTGGCCAACTTCTTTATGGGATATAATATGGTATAAGATACATTCCACTGCACGCACTACAAGCCTCACATAGACCCTATATTTTTTTATAATAGACTTTTCTACACTCCTGTACGCCTTTACAAATTCAAACTTGCACAAAGTGACAATTGTTGGCGCTGCCACACTCAGCAGGGTACTGACTTTCACATGTTTTTTTCCTGTCCATCCCTATCTACTTTTTGGTCCTCAATATGGTCTTGCATATCAGCAATAGCTCAGATCTCCTTACCAGTGTCATATAATTACTGTTTTTGGGAGGCGTACACGATATCTGGAGTTCATTCAGGCCTCTTGGAAAATTGGTTGACCTTTTGCTTTCTATTGCAATCTCTATTATTACTTCTAACTGGAAATCGTCGGAGAACATTAGTCTCAGACAGTGGTGGAATTCTGTATGTTATCATCATAGACTTGACAGCTACAAGCTTGATTCAACAGGAACTTTCTTCAAACGTCATCAGCTATAGTTGCCATTAAGTAACTATCTCTCACGCACTGCGAAGGAAATTGATTTTTCTCCTCCTTTTTAAAAAATGTCAATATATTTCCTGTTTTTCTTCTTATATATACTTATTTCATCTTACATTCGCTGTAACTAATGCCTATTACCTCTCTCTCCACATGGCTATCACTTGATTCCCTTTTCTATCCCTAAAGCTCTTCTCCCTCTCCCTCTCTCTTTCTTCTTTCTTTATTCAAACTTGGAGTCTTTGATACTACAGTATATTGCTGTATATGCCTAATTCATGTACATATTTAAATATGCATTTACAAGCACAATATTCCTTATGCATATATATTCACAACTGCATATCTCTGTCCTGGCAATGTTAAGTTAATGTTCTTGTATTTGACTCAATAAAAAACATCTTTAAAAAAAAAGATATTGAGCCGACTCTGGGGCTCGAACCTAGCTCTCCTGTTCCAAAGCCAGCATCTCTGACCTTTAGGCAACATCTCTATTAAACAGGACGAAGAGAACCTCTGCCGTAAGTGCCAGTTTCACAAAGAAGCATGTTATAAGCACCAACTTCCACTGTCTGACGCTTTATTTGTCGAGTCTTTTTTCCCCACTACACATTTAAAACTGCACCTTTGTCCACAGCGGAAGAACGAACATTTGCATGAAGAAGATGTGCTTTAGCGGCTGAACTGCAAAGTTCTGTACCAGGAGACCTTCGTACATATCCTGTCAACTGTACTTCGCCGAATCGTGTGACTGGACAAGCCACTGTCTCAGTTTCCCAATTTCGTGGCAATGTGGGCTCCTAGGCGTGGCGTCCAAAGGGTGTCCACCCCCGGCAGTCCTAGGGCAGGTGATGAGGTCCAGACATCAGGGATTGCCATTGGTCAATTCAGATAGTGGAGTGGGGTTAGGTAGTATTTAGGAGATGCTGGCCATTTTACGTCATTCTGATGCTGTTGTCCTGAAGAGAGGTTGCAGTTAGGTTCTTTGGTCCCTCCCCCTCCTCTTTTTTGGAGATAAGGAGTATTGTCTTTTGTTTGGGAGGACTGCAGCTCTGGGGTTCTTTCAGTTTGTCGCTTTTGGACAGGTGCAGGAAGTAAGAAGCTCAAGACAGGCCGGAAGGGTTGGGGGGCACTGCAGAAGTAACTTTGGCTGAGGGACACAGGAGAGCCAGGGTGAGCCAGGGAGGGCTGTGAATGAAAGAATGGGCATGGCGAGATTGGAAGTGGTAAGAATGGTTTTGATGCATTTTACTGTTGGGGTGAAGTTTGTGAGTGGGGTGTTAGGAGATGTTCTTTGTCTTAGTGAGGTAATTAATTTTACATTCTAAATGTTAATGATATTCAGAGCTGCATGCCTGTCCAAATAAAAGCGGCCTTTTACTCTAAAACTGGACTGGGTATTCGTCATACCGCCCGAATGTAGCTGTGCAAATCACTGGCTCATACAACAACTACAGCCATGCAGAGTTTTGCTAGCGGAGTTGCTATAGTTTTTTCCTGGGAGCACCTCAGTGAGGCTGTGAAGGCTGTTAGTTTTGTGTGAGAAGGGGGCCATGAAGATGAACAAACAGTAGGTCCCCGTGAATCTTCAGAAGCAGCAAGAACATTTTACTCTTCCATATCACTGTCCAGTTGGCATGCAGGAGCACCGTATAGGAGAAATAAGTTTCTGTAAATATGATCTTCATAATGTAGCTTGTCTCTTTTGGATGCACATTAAAGAGCAGGTGTTTTCTGTTATCTATTTTAAGTGTATTCAATAACCGCTGTCTGAAGAGTCTGTTTAGATTGCCAGGACTCGATCGAGGGGCGCTGTGAAGTCAGTGCTGAGGCAGGCGCTGGATACAGCTGTAGTACTGGGAGGTTGTGACTGTTGCTGCTCTTGGATTAAGCTGCTGTACAGAACACAGGTGGCAGAGCAGACAGGAGCCTGAAGTTAGTCCCGCGGCCGCTTTCAGTCTCTGCTACATAGCCTATGTGAGTAAAGGCCGGCCATTGTGTTGCTGGCACACACAACACTTTTGCGACAGTTAGTGCTAAACAGCTTAAGGCACGAGGCACTAAGGGTCATATGTACGAACACTTTTTCCCATAGACACAGAATGGAGAAAAACCTTTGCTACATCTGGCCCTAAGTGATGATTGGCTGAAGGCACTGCAGGATGACTGAAGGAAGACGGCAGGGATTGGGTTGGAAGGAAGCTATGAGCAGAACATGCTGGGCAGGGGTTAGTGGAAGGGAGGAAGCAATGAACAGGGTATCTTGCTGGGCAGCTGACGGAAAACTGAAAGGAAGCTGGTTGGGATTTGAAGAAAGTAGGATGGGGAAAAGTTCATGTGAGAGAGAGGAGGAGGAAGGAAGCCACGATGAATGTGCCATATGCTGTGTTTAATTTTGTCATTATGAGGCTTTGCATGCATGCACATTTGTAGTGTCAACACCAGGGGCGGCTCCTCCACTAAGACAAGGAGCGTCGCCCCACTGGATTGTGGGGAAAACTCAAAATAAAATGATAACAATGCAACGTTATTATCATTTTATTTTTCCTGGGAGAAGGGGCGATGCTGGGCCTTGGGGAATTGGGCCAGGAGAGGTTTATGTGCACACAAAGTGTGCATATCTGTTTGGCGGGCTGTGTTGAGGCGGCCAAAAATTCATACGCACTTTGCATGTTCTCTACCTCGCTGTATTGCACAATCAAGTGGAGAATATGCCCAGGCTCCCACTACCTGTCTGAGTGGCAAAGCAGGCCGCTCAGACCAATTACGACGCCGCTGTCTTGCTGGTGACAGCAAAGTCCTGATTGGCTGGGAGCCTGTGTGCAGCTGGGAAGAGGACGATGGCAGAGAGACGTCACAAGTAAGTGTTTTTTCCAAAAAATTTCCACCCCCACCCGATCTAAAAACCCCACCCGCCCCGCCACCCCCGTTGAGTGGCAGCCGCCACTGATCAACACACTTCAGTGCACTCCTAATACTTAAGTTTAAATATGGGACTTTTTAAGACTATAATAGGCACCCTGCCTAAAGGCCCGACTACTGCTTTCCAGAGGTCATTTCTTACTACTTCAAAAAATTAACATATCATGACACTTCACAAAAGGGTTGAGAGTGGCAGATGCTAGAGGTGCAAGGGCGTAGCTATCCATTGGTTGATAGGTACGGTGCTACCAAGACTTAAGGGTCTCGCAGCACTCTGGTTGCAGCACTTATACTACCCAGCCAGGTGCAGGAGGTGAATTTCCTTGCTTGCATTGTGATCCATGGCACCTTTGCTATATCACTGATGTGTCTAACGAAAAGGCCTCTTTTTCTGCTTGCGTTTCCAATTGATGATTGATGTTTTTGTCTTTGTGTCCACATGCTTGCGAATAGACTGACAGGATGGGATCTAAACTCACCTGTCAAGAAGATGCAATTTTTCAAGAATTCTTAACGGCATAACGTTTAATGCCAAAAAAGCTAGATAAGATTAATTCCAGTTTGTATAAGGAACTTTACAGGACAGGTTCAGTTTGTGCAGTAGAAGGAAGCAGAAATGAGGCTTCTTCGATGAAGAACTCAGGAGCCTGCTATTTGCCTACTTTTAAACTCCTAACCAGTAAATGTGTGATACTATTCCAAAGTTACAATTGGCTACATTTTTGCCAGTTCTACCTATGCAGAGTTGCCGTGTGAGACTCTTTTATAGTAACATTTTCTCTTAAAAGCTGCTATAGCTGCATGCTAAACATAGCAAAGACCACCATTGCCTTGTACTGTGCCTACCCATTATCTTCAAGCATGAAATTGGTTTTCAGTTTGGATGATACTTTCCCTTTAAATTGAAGGCACGAGGGGTCAGTAGTATAGAAAACAAACAACAAGTAGAGCATATACTGCAGACAGTACCCTCCTTCCTCCTAGTGCTAGCTTATTAGGGACAGTGGTATCTGCTTCTAAAGTTGGTAGACCTGGTGGAAGGCAAACATTTATTAGTTAGTACAATGGCACTTCTAAACGAGCATTCAGTTGTAATATCTGTGAGGTAATTTAAATATCGGTAAACATCTGAGTAAATCAGTTTTAATAGCAAGATGTACAGCTCAATAAAAACTGGGGGGGCGTGGCCAAGCGGCTGACAATGGTGCACGCATTTGCCTAGAGCCCCTTTGGCCTTGTCCTAGATCTGTCAAACCAGCCCACATGGCCAGCCATTCTGCTACTAGTGTGGAAGGGGAGTGAGCAAAGATTTGCCAGCATGGACTCTTTGACGACTGCAGATTTTCTACCTCTCTGCAATCTGTTCGCCACCTACCTGCGCAGTGACAAGGCCTACCAGAGACTGTTCACCACTTTTGATCCAGCTGAAGAGACACCTAGCGGCACAGGCACCAGGCTCAACCTGGCCTGCTGTGGGTAAGAAGCTCTGTGTGCTGGGATCAGGCAGCTTCCCACAGCAGTGAAGCCCATTGCCACTAGAGGGCCTTTACTCTGACAGGGATCGAATCAGAAAAGCAGATATGGACACTCCCTCACAGACAGTTGTTAAAAAGAAGAAAGTATATCCCAAATAAATGTGTAAATTGGTCCTTTATTGGAGCATCTCATCCACAGCACGACAACAGCTACCCTTCTCTCAGCTCTGCTCAAATCTCCCTCAACACTCCACATTCTATATGATGTCAGGCCATGACATCAAGCCAGAGCAGAGCAAAGAGAACATTCTACTTTAGTCTTACAACAGGTTATATACCACACACCTCCCTCCTTTAAAAAAAAGAAATGCTCCATGGAAACTATATGCAAGATTTGAAAAGAAATACAAGAAAATAAAACAGAATAAAATAAACAGTGACTATGCAAACATCATCATCAACAATTCCCTATAAATTTAACAATTCTATTAAGGTTCCAGACTCTACCATCTTTTATCTTTACTGCATTCCTAAAAAGCTTAACAACTTCAAATGGTCCTTGAAATTTACTTTTGTCTTTACACAAGGTCGGTTTTTTAACCAAGATTTGGTCACCAATCTTTATATTATAATCATGCACGCCTTTCTTATTGTCGTAGTACATCTTTCTCTTTTGTACACTTACACTTTCATTTTCATTCTTCACATTTACTATGTCTTGTTCAATATCGTTTTTCCTCCAACATACCCATGCAGGTGCAAGTGAAGTGTTAGCCTTTCGACCTCTGAAAAGATCGAAAGGAACTTTACCCGTTGTGGAATGAGGAGTCACCCTGTATGCATAAAGAAATCTTTTCAGACCATCCCTCCAGTCTCTATTTGACGCACTTTCTAGTTGTATACACTCTTTCACACACCTGTTGAATCTTTCTACATTCCCATTCCCTTTGGGGTGGTGTGCTGCTTTACCCTTCAGAATATCAAAACTATGCACTTCAGGATATTTTAAGGCACAATGTAAAGCAATCACTCTCAAACACCTTCGTAAGTAGAATAATCAAGTTTATTTAAGGGGCAAGTTCTCAGCTAGCAAAACTAAACCACACTAATATATATATATATATACATCAGGAGAATAACATGAGAATAATGATAAAGATATAAGCACTCTGTGAATAATTGCAAGAGTAAGTGCATATAATACAAGCACACACAATATACCTCAATGCTCAATAGCATGAAAATGACTGCAAGAATAAATGCATATTACGCGCGCACACACAATATACTTCAATGCTCAATAGCATGAAAATGACTGCAAGAATAAGTACACATTACGCGCGCACACACAATACACTTAATAAATTGAAAAGCTTCACCGAAAAGAGCGTCTGCATCCCTCCGCCGTACACAAAGCTGGGGAACCCAAATCAGCTGACACAGGGAGCCTCTGTTCGGGACAATCAGTCCTCCTGGCGTTGCGTCCAACCCAGAAGAGAGTTCCTAAACCAGCCCATCCAGGCCCCCAACTTTTATAGTATTTACTAACGCCCAGGAGTCTTTTCTAGAAAAAGACCCCCTCCTTTACAAATTGTGCAATCGGCGGTACCTTGTTCACCCTTCGAGACGTCTCCTCAGAACGGGCCAAGTTCCCAGGAGAGGACTCCAAGGTGAAGCTTGCATTCCTCCTTGTGTACAGGCGCATCCCCCTGTTGTTCTAACTGATAGCTCATGGAATGTAAATAGCGCCCTTCGTACCAGGCAGATGGAGCGAAGTTGAGCAGAAAAACACCCCACCCTTCAGCTTGCCGAAGCTTGTGGAAAAACACAGAACAGTGCCTTACGCAGCGAACCAGACTCGACAAAATGGAGTCGTGAACCAAAATGGAAGCGAAGGCCAATGAAAGCAGAGGCCAATGGTCCACACTCTGCACCACTGTTTACCTTGCACGTAGTGCTGCCGCATGCACGTAGTGTATGTAGCAATACAGGTGGTAAAGAGAACACCTTTTGTGCCTTATACCAAATTTTTCAAGAAACTCTCTCATTTCTCTCGAAATAAACTGTGGTCCATTATCCGTGGCAATTGTATTGGGAAAACCTTCACGCCCAAAAATGTCTTTGAAAAACTCAATTATTTTCTTAGTCTCCGTTGTGCTACATATACCGATTTCAGCCCACCTGGAAAATTGATCGATCAGTACTATCAAGTAATTGGCACCACCCCTACCATGTACCGGACCCACAATGTCGACTTCTACTACTTCCCATGGTTTTTGTGGAATTTCCCTCACACACATTGGAGGAACTCTTGTTTTATACACCTTATCACTATTGCAACAATCAACACATTCCCTTACTACTCTCTCCACCATCAAATCCATACCCGGCCACCAATAATCCAGACAAATTCTAGCCCTTGTCCTGCTCATACCTTGGTGACCATCATGTCCAAGACTAATGATTTTATCTCTCAAAACCACAGGAACTACTAGTCTCAAACCCTGTAACAGAAAACCATCTTGAACCGATAATTCATCTTTCACTTTCCAATAGCCACACAAATCCTTGTCCTTCTTGGCATCATGAGTCCAACCACACCTGATCTTCTCACACACCTGTTGTAAAACTTTGTCCTCTGCTACAGCTTTCTTCCATTCATCTTGTTCCACAATTCCACCAGTTACACTGCACACGGAAACATCCTTCAAACCATACATATTAGAAGTTTCCTCAACTGCAGAGCTCAATCTGGAAAGACAATCAGCAACTCTATTATAGGAACCTGGGACATAGTGTACTGTATAGTCATACTCCTGTAAACTGATCACCCACTTACTCACTCTTCCAGAAATTGAGTCTAGTCCTTTCTTCATAAATACCTCCACCAATGGTTTATGATCTGTAAAAACTTCAAATCTCCTACCCCACACAAAATTTCTAAGTTTATTTACTGCCCAATGTACACTTAAAGCTTCTTTTTCAATAGTAGAGTAATTGAATTCTGGTCCACGTAACGTTCTAGAACAAAACACTATGGGCTTGCGATCTAAATTGTCCATCTCTTGTAACAACACAGCTCCCAAACCCTTCTCACTCGCATCAGTCATAATCACGCATTTTTTCCTAGGATCAAAAGATTCCAAACACCCAATGTGTAGATAATTCAGCTTTGATGTTCTCGAACTCTTCCAAACATGCCTCATCCCATATAAATTCAGTATTTTTTTTTAAAAGCTGACGCATGCACACCGTTTTGGAAGCAAGATCTGGTAAGAATTTTGCATGAAATTCAACCATTCCTAGGAAAGACATTAACTCATCTTTTTTTTCAGGAGCACGTAGATGCAAGATATTTTCTACCAACTCCTTCTTAGGATACAAACCTGCTGCAGTAATTTTATGACCTAGGTAATCCACCTCAGTTTTCTTAAAATGACATTTCTTCAGTTTGAGTGTCAGCCCATGATCTCTGAGAATAGTTAGAACTTTCCTGACTCTCGAGTCATGCTCAACCATAGTGCTTCCATGTATTAAAATGTCATCCTGGAAACCCTTGACACCAGACATAGAACCAAACAACTTGTACATAAGCCTTTGAAACACTGTAGCTGCAGAAACTAACCCAAAGGGCATCCTAAGAAATCTGTAAGTGCCAAATGGAGTGATAAATGTGGTATAATCAACGTGAATCCGGATGTAGTACAATCTGGTGATATGCTGAGGTCAAATCAAATTTCGTGTAGAACTTGGAACCAGATAACATAGTGACCATTTCAGTGATGTTAGGTAGAGGAAACTGGTCACTGATAACACATTTATTGAGATTCCTCAAGTCCACACACAACCTCAGTTCTCCGGATTGTTTTCTTGCCCTACAATGGGTGAAATCCATTCCGATGACTCCACAGGCTCGATAATGCCTTCATTACACAGCCTTTTAATCTCCTTTTCCACATCTTCTTTCAAAGAGATAGGAATAGGGCGCACTTTAGCTGTAACAGGTATAGATCCTTTCCTTAATTTTATTTGATGAGCATATTTCTTCAAACAACCTAATTTTGTACTGAAAACTTCTTTGAACTCATCAACAAATTCAGGTAAAGACTCCTCCCTTGTCGTGTCTATCTCACATATCTGACTCAAAGTTTTTACATAATCTTCTTTGCTCATAACTGGAGAAGGAGAGTTAGGATCAAGAATGACTCTCAAACCTTCCTGATGAGGCCAACTTAAAACACTATCCCCATTGACAGGAATGTACATTTTTCCATAAATAGTGTTTGACTTGTACGTAATCTCTGCTTTGAAATATCCCCTCAGATCAATGACCTGACCTCCATATCCACCAGGAACAAGATCAGGATCTTTCAGTTTGACTTTGTGACTTAAGTTTTGGTCAAAAAACTCATTAGAAATTAATGTCAACCACGCTCCAGAGTCAAACAACATTTCACTCGATATTCCAAGAATGGTTACAGTATCCTTAGGATGTTTTTTTCTTCCTATAGTCAATGAAACTGACAAAATGCAATCTTTATTGTTTTTAAAGGTGTTTGATTTTTTATAGATTTGCAACATTTCGCGAAATGTCCTTTCTTATTGCACAACCTACAAGTAGAGTTCACAGCAGGACATTTTTTGTAAGTTGCAAAATGTCCTAAATTTCCGCAATGAAAACACCTAGCATTTTTGTAACGATTCTCTGCACTTTGGTCAATTTTGTCATCCTCACGCTGATATTACACTTGGCAGAATCTCCTTTCGTCGCAATTTTGTTCACTTCTACCTTCCTTTGTTTCTCTAACTCCTCGACACAAGCCAATGTATGTTCAGCACTTTTGGCCAGAATGATTACTTCTTGCAACGTAGGATCATCTTTACTCCATAATTCTTGCCTGATCTTGTCACTCGTACATCTCAACATAAACTGATCTCTAATTCTTTCTTCGATTGTAATAACAAATTTGCATGTTGACTCAAGTTTTCTAAGAGCAGTGATATACTCTTCTATACTTTCACCTGCTCTCTGCTCCCTCATCCCAAAATGATAACGTTCTAATATTGTACTGACTTTGGGTAAGTAGTGTAGATCGAGCTTTTTTAGACAGAGTTCAAATTCGTTGAGGTCTGTAGCTTCTTCACCTGGATCAGGAAGACTTTCAAATATTTCTTGACCCTCACAACCAAGACAGTGCATGAGCAGTGCAGTTTTCCGTTCATTTGTTAAATTAGATCCACAAACCCTGGCATAATGCAGAAAAGTTTTCTTCCACTTGGACCACTTTAACAATGGTTCACCAGGCGTTGTTAAAAAGAAAGGTGGTGGAGTAACACTCTGCATAATGTTGATTGAAAATGTTTTACAAGTAAAAGTAAAATAACAGTACTGTTACAACATATGTAAAATGTAAACTTCCATAACATATGTGAAACTCGTAGGTCAATCAGTATCGTTTTGTAGCTTGTAACAAAAAGACGAAATTTTGTAGGAAATAGACCTTGTTTAGTTAATCACTCTTCATAGAACTGGAAAATCATGGAAAAGCAGGATGAAAATGTCTCGGTAAGTTTTAATTAATCAACTAAGCGATGTCGTTTTGGAAGACACCTCGCACTGGCAACAAATGACGTTTGATTGTTATTTGATTAGTTTATTTGAATGACGTTTCGAAAATTGGTGAATGCGCGTTGAAACAACAGAAAACAGCAGACACGCTGCTCTGCCTCGCGCTAGTTTCAAATGACGCTTCGGCTTGATTAAAACCTAATGCTCTCCTGAGGACAAATAACAAATAAACGCAAGTTTAATTAGTCTCCACGCTCTCCTGAGCGTGAGTGTAAGGTGAAGAAACACACGGAAAGAGCAATAAATCCTGCTCTGTCCGCGTCGTCCTGCTCGCGCTGAAAGAAATGTACACGCGCTCTCCTGAGCGCATTTAAACAGCAGTCAGCGAGAGGCAGGAACCTGAAAAGACGGTTTGCCAGAGAGTTGCAGAATTTAAATGTAATAAGAAGGAAAAAAAAATAATTATTACCTTATCAAGTCGTGAGTTCAATGTCCAACATCCGAGGGTAGCAGGCAGTTCCAACAATAAAAAAAAATCAAATAGGTAATTCCAATTGGTACAACTCGAATTCCAAAGTATAAAGGATGATAGGACGAAGTAGCCACAAAATAGTGTTAAGATGCTCCAAATCCCATACTCGTCGCCAGTGTTAAAAAGAAAAAGGTATATCCAAATAAATGTGTAAATTGGTCCTTTATTGGAGCATCTCATCCACAGCAGGACAACAGCTACCCTTCTCTCAGCTCTGCTCAAATCTCCCTCAACACTCCACATTCTATATGATGTCAGACCATGACATCAGGCCAGAGCAAAGAGAACATTCTACTTTAGTCTTACAACAGGTTATATACCACAACAGTGCCTTTGCCTTTTCCTCAGGTGAGCACTTTGGCCACCACTACTGGAACATAAACCAGAGGGACCATTGAGACCACTAGAGATCCCGCATTGATTGCTAGCTCACAGAGACAAGTGGCAGACAGGGTTTGCTTGGCCCACTCAGTGACCTTCAAGTTACAGTGGGTCAGAGGAGACTCCTGATATCCTGTATATTACACCTGGCCAGTCTCTTGAAACTCCGACCCCAAGGTTCATGGAGCAAACTCAACTGCCCAGAACCCCATCCATCCACAAACGACCGCACTCAGGTTGTGGCAAGTGGTGTTGACCAGTCCCCCCTGCTCCTCTCACCCTGGAGAGAGACCCTGGGACTCAAAATAAACTTGATCAAATCTTGGCAGCTATAGTCCACACCAGAGAAACATTGGAACAAAAAATGAACTCATTTGTGATTGATGTTGGACTAATCTGCGATGACCATAAGGAGGTCTGACAGAGAAAAGCAGGCAGGGCTCAGCTGAGTTCTCTGGTTCCTAAGTCCAGAAAACATTGTCAGCATGTTCACGACATGATGGACCACATCCGCTTCCTCAAAGGCAGAACCGTGGATCTCAAACATAGGTCCCACCAGAACAACATCGAACTGGTGGGGCTAGCTGAGCATCAGGAGATGAGAAACATGATGTTGAACTTAGACACGTGGATTCTGCAGGCAGCCAGGACAACAGATAATCTCACTGTGGGCTATGCAAAGATCATGCTGTTTTCCAATTACTCTTTGATGGTGTAACAAAAGAGACCCACATTCCCGGAAATTAAATGATGCCTCAGATTGGCAGATGTCAACTATGCCCTACTTTTCCCTGCAGGTCCCTGAGGAACAGGGGCTCAAGTGGTGGCAAATCCCTCGATCACAAGCAAAGGGTCAACCTTCACCACAACAAGCAATAGAGGAACAAAATAACTGTTTGGCTACTAATGTCTGGCCACCAGGAGTTCGACCCCAATGACACGCCTAAAAGAGACCCTAGTGGCTCAGAACAGGACTCCACCAGCACTGTAATGTCTGACACAGACTGGCTGTTACTGACGCACAGGACAGCGGATGACCTGGAGTAGGCTGTGCTCCCTAATACTCTCCCTCTCTTGCTGTTCGTGGAGTCAAGCAAGTCCTTCTGCGGCCGCCTGAGGGAGATCATCCTTTTCCAGTTGAACCTCTTCTGCCCATCCTATTAACACAGGTACATACTGCATAGGCCTACGAGCTAAGTTATTGTAACTGCTGGCTGGATTGTTTTCTGGACCCCCCAACCACCATGTTGTGTTAACCCACAATACTTAGCCTCATAGGCTTACAAGTGTTTTGGATTGATAGGTTCCGTAACCCTGTCCCGGGTGTGAGAGTTTTTGGGAGTTATACTTGTTTTCTGTTGCAGACTGGCTTTCTTAGGATCCTGGGAGTGATGAGTATTGGGAGGCAGAAGCGCCACCTGGGGAGAAGACACTCATGTGCACAAACTGGGAGGGTGGACCTATTACCTGCACTCAGTCACTCCAGTATTTCAAACAACTCTGAGCCAAGGATGGAATGGTTCTCCCACTACTCCTTCCTGACATGGAACGTTAGAGGCCCTGTATAGATTACCCAAGCAACATTACTTTAATAATTTTTCCCACCAGAGGGCCATTGAAATTGCTTTATTGCAGAAGATACATGTTGCCCTGGGTGAACTCCCTAAACTCTGTCACCAGTGAAGGGAGAAATTCATTAGCACAACAAACTCAGCCTTTGCCCACAGAGTGTTGATCTGGATCAGTCCATTCCACCTCACCCACCATTCCATAGATCCAGAGAGACAGTTCATCTTCCACTTCTAATGGGGTTCGAGGTCCCTACGGGTAGCAATTATGCCTTGAGAATAGGGGACAGGGTTTTTTACCACTTTTTGTCAATTGAACTAGCACACTATGCTGGCTCCCCAATGGTTTCCGGTAACGTTACCTTGGGAGACGTGCGACTGCCGCATCCTCATTCAGCTAGAGATTAATAGCTCTTTCCACATTTACTATGGACACCTCTACCCTAGTCCCTCCAATCCTCCACCAGATATGATGGAGGAGTACCTAGGTGCTACCAGGCTGACAAATCTGACTGCTGAGCAGAGTGCACCAACAGGTAGCCCCATCACCCCGCAAGACATACAGGTGGCTATAACATCCCTCTCCATGGACAAAACCCCAGGCATAGATGGGCTGCCTGCCAAATTCTGTAAAGCATACTCAGTGAGGCTGGCTCCTAAGCTTTTGAAACTGTACACTGCAATGTACAAACTTGGGCAATTATCACCCTCCCTGACAGAAGCCCTCCTAGTTCCACTCCCTAAGCCTAACCAAAAGGCAGGCAAACTGAGGTACTATCGGCCCCTCTGCATCTTGAACATTTATTATAAAATAGACAGTAAAATTATCGCCAACCATATACTAAATGTACTCCCGGTTTTGCATCTGATGCCTTTTCCATATCCTGGGTTCTGAAATGTATAACCAACATTTCCATGATATTGTCCATCAATTTACGATAAGCTTTTGACACCCTCAACTGGGCTTATCTATTTGTAGTGATGAGATGGATGACTCGCCCTGACGTAATTGTAAGATGGACTTGAATTCTATAAACTGAAACAGTTGCCAGGGTTAATACTGGGATGGTATATTCTGAACAAATCTGTATCCAGAGCAAGGCAGGTATGCCTCCTATCTCCTCTATTAGTTGCCCTGGAAATGTAACTGGTGGCATGCAGATTTCCAGTGAAGAGCGCTTTTCTAGGTATTGTGACTGGGGCGGGGTGTGGAGGGCACCTCACTATCTAACCATATGCAGACAACGTCCAGACACAGGCTTACCCCGCAGCTCCTGGAAGAGTTTGGAGGTCTTTCTGGGCACCTGGTCAGCTGGATCAAATCCTGTGCTTTTCCTGCGAGCCGGACACCTGGGAATTCCCCAGTGATTGCCAGGTTGGACAGTGCCTTTTTAAGCTGTTCTTTAAATACCTGGGTGTTCAAGTCCTTCACTGTCCACAAGATGTTTTTGAAACTAATATTGTGAAGGCCATGAGGTCACTTAAGAGCAGAATGGAATTCTGGAAGAAATTACAGTTGGGAGAGATGGGCAGAACTGCTGTCACTAAGATGGTGGTCCTTCCTAGAATGCTCTGTTGTTATTCAAGCTCCCCTATAGAACCCCCCCCCCCACCGGTACTTCTAAGAACTTAGCTCTTTAGTGACCTCCCTGATCTGGAATGATGTGAGAAGGAGAGTAGCGCTGTCAACCCTGCAACCCTACGTCTTGTGGGGCATTGGGTGTTCCTAACTTTGCCTGTTATTGCAATGCTGCCTAACTAAAATTGGCCCCACAATGGTTGACATCAGTGCCACCAGACGAGACCAAGTGGGCACGGATGAGCAGATGACCAGAGAATTTACACAGGTTTATCTGCACATAAAATCTTGTCACAGGTTGCTGATTTTTCTACAGCCATCCATAATTATTGTATGTCAAGATTGTGGAAGTATGAAAACAGAGGTTAATGTAGGAAAATCCGTTTAAATTCCTTATCTGTTCACGTGAGTTTCAGTGCTTACTGCCTATCTTTTTAAATCTTCCACTCTATATGGAGAATTCTGTAACAAAAATGTGTTTATGTTCTTCTTTCTTTTCTCTTACTCAGCAATCTGATTTGGTACAGTTTTGCTCCTTTCTGACACTCCAATTCAGGTTAATTGTGTCTAGCCCCTTTCTTCTAATCTTTTAAACATATTGACCTCTTTTATTTGGAACCCATCTACTTCTGCTAGTACCAATAGTGGCAGAAACCTAATCTCAAATTTCGACAAAGATCTGAGCCCATTGATGTACCAGAAACTTGGAGGTAAACTTTTGTTGCGCAAAAAGAAAGGAAAGGAGACATGGAGCAAAATTCTCACATGACTTCAACTTTTAAAAAAAAATGCTCTGTTCAGTACGTTCTCAGAATCACACCTGATTCTACCAGATCCGAAGGGCCTTTACATGGCATAAAACATGTTGACCAACGTTCTTACCATCCTGTGAGTTGTACTGGATTATTGTCTCCAACACAGCCACCCTTTGTTTTTAATTATAAGAAGATGTCCCACATATTAAAACTTTCAGGGTCTCTCAGTTATTTTTATAGCACACTTACACCAATCTACACACACAGCACCTCCATTTGCACCTCGGTATGGTGTATTATTTTAAAAGACAGCTGCCAAACAGCCCCCTCGAGTAGCACAATGGGCATTGCGGTGATGGCCCAATGAGGAGCTGCCCAATGGTAAAGCATGACATGCTTTTGGGAGTGAGAGGGCTCTTGCTTCTGAGCAATTAAATCCCCACGATCTGCTTGCAAAGACTCATCCCGACCTACTTCCTGTTCTGTTTCCTTTTCTGAATTATTTAGGAACTACATTCTCCACTTGTATAAGTGATTCTGGGTAATACTAGGTGCCAAATCACATCCTGTAACACTGCACACAATGCTACTGGGTGTGGAATATATAAAACCAATCCAAGTTGCACTAATGTCTGCCAAACCCAGCGATTTAACACAAAAGGATGTCAAATAAACCAAAACATAAGCAAAATATAGCATATATATCCACACTTTCAAACAAATGACGTGATATTCAGATATGAAAAAAAGCCATAGCAAACAAAACAGAATCATCTTACACACTAACGCACACATTCATTCCAATACCCCATACCTCAAATGATAAGGAACAACCATATACTCAGATGTTCACAGCACCTTCCTTCACACGCCTCAAAGAGTACCATGAAACAAGCACATGTCTTGTGTCTCTCCAGTCTACAGGAAGTACTATCCCTGCAACCACAGATGCAAGTAAAACAGCCGCATGATAACCAACAACAGAGGGATTGGTGGACCCTTTGGTCAAGCTGATGTCTAGGTAGCTCTGCCTGAACCTATTAACCATGTCTTGAAATAAAGTTATGACAACATATTTCCTGGACATGTACACTGCAATCAAGCTCATAGATTCGACAAGGTTCAACTACAAGGAATAAAATACAACCCAGCATTGAAATTCAAGCTGCCACCCCCTCATGAAAATACTTTATGTGCTACCCTTTTGTCTATTGTGAGATTCAAAGCCACAGTAGACTGTCTGCATTCCATGTTACAACCCACCTTCTCAAAGGTGTTGAATTTTGAATTAGTTAATAGGTGCCCCTCTATGCCTGTCAATTTAGTACGTCGTATTTCCTTAAGACCTCTGTGGCAATAGCATAACAAAGGCCCTGCAGCCCCAGTGGTGCTGGGGGCGCAGAGCTCTAAGGGACCCTCTCAGCACAGTACTCTGACCTCAGAGCTCCTGCGTAAGTCTTGTAGGCGGACCTCCATGTACTGTGCAAGTGGGTCCCCTCAAGTTTCATTACACCACTGATCCGTGCAGCCAGTGCCTTCAAAACAAAGTTTAATAATATTATGGAATTGTGGAACCACCTAGGTGCATTATTTTGCACACATGTTGCACCTGTCCCTCTCAGGGTAGCAAACATGTGCATGCGGGACGGACATTGTGGTATGTATGACTTTGCAAACAAATTAATTAGGACATAAAATTGTTGCTATCATAGTACTTTGTTGTAGTGTTAGTATTGAAGGCAAAGCCTTTACTATGAAGAATGTCTCTACCTCAGTGCAGTACATACAATTGTACTGGCAAATCATGTGAATATAGCATGCAAAAGTTAAATTGTCATGATCTTTCAGTCAAAACACCACCATGGACTACTACCTGTAATGTCTCAGGAACACACACACTGATTGAGGAAGAGCATTAAAAATCCAATTCAGGACTTTTTACAGATGTACACCTTCTGTAATGCTGCTGTAAGGACCAATAATATTGTAATGAATGGTTGCCCTATATCTTACATTTAGTTAATCAATCAGCATCAGTGCCGGATTGGCAGTAGTGGGCATCAGGCGTTTCTCCAGGAGGCTGGAAGAGTGGAGGCCGGTTTTGCATCAGTCGGGCTGGTTGCAGCAGTTCTGTGAACTCGGCCCCCAGTAACAAAGGCAGCAGTGCTTTGCACTTGCTAATCCTCCTCCACTGACCTGGAGGCTCGTCTGACCTAACTGCCAGGGCTAGTTTGGGTTCCCAGTCCGGCCCTGATCAGCATTCAACAGAAAGATCAACTCCCTGTGAATACTTTCCATTTTCAATGAATCATTCAGATCAATCAAAAGAGTAGCCACAGGGAGGTTGTCTATAGCTGACACGTACAACTGATTTTACACAATAAGCATATGTCACAAGCCATTGCGTATGTATGAAGCAAACAATCAATAGTACCTGCTTAGCCAGGCTGATGACACCTATCACTCGTCCTGAAACTGCACCGGAACATGCCTACAATGAAGCATAATCCAAGATACATAATACTACTGGGTGTGTCTTTAGTACTATAGAAATGGCCTGATGTCTTCACCACATTAATGAGACCCTTACATCTGCAGCCTGCAGGCTGGTGGCAGCCTGGCGGTGTCTGTGGTTGGACCGTGGCAGCTCCACCACGGGCATAATGTCCATCCGCCACTGTGACTCTGGCGGTCTAGTGATCGTCAGGGTCATAATGACCCCCTATGTGTGAAAATCGGCTTTCAGTGAAAGTTTATAATTTGTAAAATGTCTTGTTTGTTTTAGCCCTATTAAAATCGTTGTTTTCACTACAGTTCAGGTTTGCAAACAAATGTGCTTCATTTTTGCTTTAACCATTGCTGAATGTGTACAGTTCATTTATAGGTAATTTAATTTTGTTGTGTATTACAAACAATTACATTCTAAAGCCTTTCTTTTCATACTTTATACCCCAGCAAGATTGTCTCATAATTCACTTTACTTTCTCTGAGTTCAAAGTTAGAGAGGTTGGAAACGCCTATCCCTATGTCAAAAAAACTAAGCAACAATTTGTCAGACATCTCCTGACATTTGACCTCTGCCTTTGAAGCACAGCAAATATGAAGAGATAAATACAGAATTTGAAGACCTTTTATTTATTGTTTGAACTTTTGGGACCACCCAAAAATCAGCTAGAGACCCACCAGAGTTGTAACCCACAGTTTGAGCAAAATTGCTTTATACCATCAGGACCACAGTGAAAACATTGAAATACCTGCAAAAAAATGCACTTCACACAAACATTTAGGCCCGAATTAAAGAAAAGTGGCGCTGCACTGAATGCAGCACCACTTTTCTTGTGTCCCTTAGCTGCCCCTACTGCCACCATGTGTGCGCCATATTTAATATACGGCTCACAATGGCAGAGGGTAGGGACAATAGCGTCAACGTTTTTGACACTGTTGATGTACTGTACAGGATTAGCACCAAAATGTTGGCGCTGATCCTGCAGAGTACGTAGGGGCCGATTGAAAACAATGGTATGCCCCCTTTTAATGCCTGCTGTGTGCAGGCGTTAAAAATAGCCAACAAAAAAATGTTTGCGGTCCTCCTAACAGGGAACTCCCCCCTTGCATACATTATGCCTGGTGCAGGCATAATGTAGCACAAGGGATTACAAAGTGGCGCAATGCATACATTGCGCTGCTTTCTAAATATGGCGCAAAAAATCTGGCCTTGTTGGGTCACATTACTGTCTTAAAAAATGATGCTAATGTGGTGCAAGGAGGTGCTAGGCCCTCTTAAATCTGGGCTTTAGGTTTCAAACTTTTATTGTGCAAATAACTCTTTCATGTCCTAGCCGGTCTCCCACCCCAACCAAGCCATCAAACACACAAGCCAAATACACCAGTATTACCCATAACAAGTTTGGAATGTATATGACCCATTTACAGCTATGTACACGTTCATTCAGTGTGTCTTTTTCTTTCCAGGTGCTTGGGCTGTCTCAGACCACTGTGCAGTATATAGGCTAACTCCCTTTGACATGGGACACCTACTTTGAGGCTTGGGAGGTGGTGAGTGGTGGTGGATGCTGCTGGTGGCCCTTGATGTGGACTGTGGATCTGAGTGTGAAACCTTTAGCTGAACACTGTGTTTGGCACAGGCACACGCTCAGCTCCTGGCTGTAGTACGTCGAGCTGCCTTCTAAACCCACTGCTGTCGTGTGTGAAGGTGCACCACTGATCTACTTTCCTGCATGGTAGCAAAAACCAATCCTTTTGCATTGCAGCAAAAAACAATCCTTTTGCTTATCCCTAATGTCAAAGAGGGTCTTGGACTTCGTCTAAGTCTGATTTAGTTCTGCTTTTTTGTTTGCTTCCTAAGGACAATGTCCGACCAAAGTCTGGATAATGTCTTCTACTTGCACTGTAAGTGCTGCTTCTTGACCCACCTCTAAATTGGCATGTGGAGGTGCTGGTTTATCTGCTTCCATATCCTTCCACTGTGTCCCATTCCTCTTGATCTGCAGAATACCAAACTACAATGGTCCATCATGAGATTATTTATCGTCAATAATGTACAATTAATGATCCATACAGGATAAGAAATATATTCTAAACATGCAGCATAACATAACAAAAACAATCAAAAACATGTAAATTACTCCATATACGAAAATATACACTTTTAATTATTTGTCACATAATTCTAAAATTCCTACCACATCAAGAGATATTGGGGGTCAACCGCCGCCCGCCAAGCGGGAACCACCAATTGGCCACTCCGCGGTCAGAAGACCACGAGGGCCATTCTGACTTTCCTGCTGGGCCGGCGGGCGCCCGCCAAGGGAGCGCCCGCCGGCCCAGCGGGAAAGGGCCTGCAACACTGAAGCCGGCTCCGAATGGAGCCGGCGGTGTTGCAGGTGTGCGACGGGTGCAGTTGCACCCGTCGCGCTTTTCACTGTCTGCTAAGTAGACAGTGAAAAGCATACTGGGGCCCTGTTAGGGGGCCCCTGCATTGCCCATGCCAGTGGCATGGGCAGTGCAGGGGCCCCCATGGGCCCCAGGACACCTGTTCCCGCCATCCTGTTTCTGGCGGTGAAAACCGCCAGAAACAGGCTGGCGGGAAGGGGGTCGGAATCCCCATGCGCCGCCATGGAGGATTCGCCCAGCCGGGGCTAATCCGGTGGGAAACCGCCGGACCCGGTTTTCCGACCGCGGCTTCACAGCCGCAGTCGGAATGGGCAATGAAGCACCGCCAGCCTGTTGGCGGTGCTTCAATCGTTCGTGGCCCTGGCGGTCGGAGACCACCAGGGTCAGAATGACCCCCATTGTGTTGTTGAGGTCAATGCACCATAAACTAGGAATTTTGCAACTATTTGTAACTTGTGAATGGTTTGTACATACAGATTGGGAATCTGGAATAGGAGATCACAACTTTGAAAACGCAATTTGCTATCGCAATTTACGAATTTGTTAACCATTTGGTACTTTATGCAATTTCTGTGAACCAGACTTTATGGACACTTTTTACACCACACAAGCAAAACTAACACCCACAAACCAGTTTACGAATGGTTAGTGTCTTTGGGTCTTAATTTTGCCTTGCGTGATATTCCAAATGTCTAAAATGTGTAAACACTTGGTACATCAATTAAGGCAAAATTAATAAATTCAAACCATTTTGCAAATGGTTAGCACCTTGCTAAATTTCTGCACATCACGTCTCAGATCATTAACAGTTGTTGATTATCCTTGAACGCCTCAACAAATCGGGCTTTTAGAATAACCAATGAATGTGCAAATAAGCCTTCACACTGACTTTGTGTATGCAAAATTATCTCCTAAATAGTCAGTGGGGAACTCTAGAGTGCACAACTGGATTCAGCTTCCGATGTACCCAAGTTCTAGAAAATACGTCACAGAAGCCATTTGACTTTCAGGAAAAAAAAAAAAAAATCCTGATCATCAGTGCTCTAATTTAGAGGTGTCCAGTTCACTGCAGTTACACCGTAGCTGCTTCCTCTCTTCCTCTCTCAAATGTGACCACCGAGCGGGCCTACTTTTGTACAGCTGACATCTGTGCACTGGGAGGTTTTCACCTATGACTGTTCAGAGGCATACTTGTTTCAGGCAGAACTTCAGGTTCCAGGTATATGGGCTCATCTAGTTCAGAGTGACATTTTATATCGTGTTACTTTGAGAAGCTCCACTCAAGAAAGCTCAGATTGGTGGCAAATCTCTTTGGTTATTTTATTAGGTGCTAGGATATTACTATTGGGCTGATTGGGTTTGCCTTAATATACATTTTAGTATCGTTCAACCATATTTACTGCTTGCACGTTAAAGGAAAGATCACATGACAAGAACCAATGTTGCCAATCTACTAAGACCTCTTTATGTAGTGTTGCCCACTGTATTATATTACACTTACATGATGGACAATAGCAGAACTATTTTACTTCCGTATTCTGGTATGTACTTATAAACATATCTTAAACACGTTCGCCGCTTTACAATGCATTCCTGATTATACTTTGTTCCTCAGGTTTTTGGCGCTGAGTACCATGAGATTGTACAGCCTACTCTCTCTCTTCACCATTGGACTCCTCATGCTGCAGCTCACAGTGGACATGGTGGTGTCGAAAGTGAGACGTAAGGCCAAGCTTTCTGCGGGATTTGTTGTTGTTATTTTATCTCTTGTTTGTCACCATCTGTGTTATAGTGTCATCCTTTCCATGTTTCCCTGTATGCAAGGTGCTGCCGTTAACATTTAAGGAGGTGATTTAATTGTGTTTGCCTTGAAGTGTTGTGATTATCAAAACGGTACCATATCGCCCCACATCATGTGTGACTGCAAAGATCAGCTGAACGACAGTGCATTTTTCACTAAATGGGTCACCTGAACAATGCTCGAGGCAGAACAATTTACTTTAATTACCTCTCAAAATGTGTTATTTGTCCTGCATCCCATGTACAATTGACTGATGCTCAAAATACAGTTAGGGCTTCCAGTACAGTTAACTTTGGTTAGGAGGAGGGACGTGAATTTTAGTAATCACAAATGCAACTGTCGAATCGAGGGCGCAATATCATGATGTCACATATTGCTTCTGCGCCCTAAATACTAGAATTTGCGAACACAAACGTGATTAGTACATTGTAAAAAAACAATGAACCTTCTTTGCTCTTAAAAAGTTCTTCAGTAGCACAGGCCTGTGCTTTTGCAATAATATTGGAAGCTGTAATTGTTGTTGAAGGAAAGAAGATCTTTTACTTGTTGCAGCTAATTTTATTTATATAAGATGGAATACATTATTAGCATGGTAAATGTTTATATGGGCCGTACATTTCAACAAACTTGATTCTGTGTATTGCTGCCGCTGTCAAAGCCTTGGACTGGCAATTGTGTATTCCACATGCAAATTCTTAAACATCCCACGTCTTCTGGGTTTGCAAATATTTTTGGCCAAGGACATGCACATTAAACGTTTGCAGTTGTGGGTCTCCTATGATTTATATATTTTCAAGGTATACCCACTGCTCTGTGTCAGGAGGTGATACAAGATCCATACATAGGTGCGCCTATGGGGGGAGACCTTTGACGAATGTGTGACTACAAGGCTCCCCTCCCTCTGCTCCCCCATGGGGTATTAATGTCCCGAAGTTAGAGACACCAGCCCAAAAAGGAAATTCCAATTTTGGAGTAGCCAGAAATTAGTATCTGGTACTGTATGTATGCATGTGCACGGAGTGAGTGTATAAGCATGTGACTAGGGAATTAAATAGGAATAATAAGGTCCAGGTTCTGAGGAAAGCTGCCTAATACAGCCTTATGTGCCTCACCATTTCTTTTTAACCATCCCTTCACCACCAATCCAATACAAGGGTAGTATTTCTGGATAGGCAGGTGATAGTTTTTTTTAACTGGATCCCCTACCCTGTGAGTTTTCTCTAGACAGTCCCACAGTCTTACGAC
The DNA here is from genome assembly GCF_031143425.1 of Pleurodeles waltl. NCBI lineage: Eukaryota > Metazoa > Chordata > Amphibia > Caudata > Salamandridae > Pleurodeles > Pleurodeles waltl. The sequence continues at coordinate 70,218,555 of NC_090439.1, forward strand.
GAGAGAGGTTTGCCATCAGAAGATTCTTTAGCGAACTCGGGATGTCGGAGGATGAAACATGACACCAGGGGGTGCGTGAGGCCATCCTGTTCCTTTTAGGCAAATGCCCTTGTGGTCCTAATCTTAGTGACTGGGAAAGATTTGTCACCTGACACAGAGGAATCACTCTGTCCTATGGGTGATTAGCTCCCTAGTTGGAGATCGAACTACTAGGGCATGTTTGTTTTTTCTCCGTGTTATTCTCACGTCTAAATAAATTAATCCAAAACCCTTGTTGCTCTTTTTCTGTTGACTTCCATTTTTTTGTTACAGCAACCATTTACACTACCGTACATGAGAAGGCTTTCAATATTTTACTCATCATCAAAAAGACTATTCAGTTCACCAGAAACCAACAAAGCATAGCGCAAATACAAATCAGTGTGCCTATTATATGTGCTTTACTTGACTGTACTCATTACATTAAGTAACTCCCATCCCAGTAACTTAAGTAAAGTAGTGCTGATATTGATACATCATGGTATTAATGAATTTAAGATTGTAGGTAATCCTTAATCTCTCCTTCATACTCCTCTACAATTTCCAAAACAGTTCGAAGCCTGGGATTAGAACTAAGGTGGTAGTGTCTTCTATGACTGGTGATCTGAGGATGATTGCGGATGGCCGCATTCTTAGCACACACTTGTCCTTTTGTGTTTGTCTGCAACGTTTCACACCATCGACCATCACGTACCATTGCAACAACTCTTGGATTAGGTGATTAATATACCCCAACCAAGAGAAAACCCATTTATGTGGATTGACTCATTTCTAACAACACTATCATTACAACTTGGCCAGTTCACATTGGACCTTCAACCAGTCATATGGGATGTGACAGAGAAATAGTACTAGAATATCATCAGAATGACATCTGACATTAATATTGAGTTTTAAATATTGGCTACATTCTTATAAGAACTATGCTTTTTTTGTTGTTGTTGGTTGGTTATTGCTGTTTCCCTGCAACAGTAAAATAGATTTGAACTATAAATATTGTTTACAGAAATATCATTGCATTGGAGTTCATATAAAATATGTACACCCACTGGGGCAATATTTTTGTAAATTATATTTAGGACGACATTCCTGCATATTATATATAGTCTTACATATAATCATACCAGAGGGTTACTCAGTTTCCCCTTTTCCTTTCAATCTTTGTCTGCCTCCTCTGTGAGTTTAGTCTCACATTTTATTTGTATACAGATGATACTCAGGTGCTTTTTAGTTTGCATTTAGCTGTATACCACATTTGCTAGAATCAGTGCTTCTGTAAATACATACAACCTTTTGAAGCTTAACCCTTCTGAGACGGAGGTGATCTTGACAGCTCACCATCCAGGCAGTTGGATTCATAGGCTGTGATCTTCGTCACTCAGGGATAAGAAGCCTGGGCACATTAATGTACTACGAACTCTGTTAGCCAACAGGTTGCTGCTGCTTTACGTTTTTGTCTTTTCCTGCATAGAATTGTGATTTGTATTCAATGTGTCCCTTCACCATACAGATCTAAGGAATTGACTTTACTTAGGATAGACAGTAATAACTATCAGGAGACGTACGTGCATATAGAATGCAGGGGTCAATGGCAACTCTAACCATGAGTCAGAAATACTACACCAGCTGCACTGGCTTTCAGTGCAGACATGAATACATGTCAAAGTTGCCTATCGTATGCACCAGGTGTATGATGATTGAAAAGCTGTGAAGGATCCCACCACTGATTCTCTGGCTTTAGGTGCGTGGACCCCCTGCAATATTGTTTTATACATTGATGTTCTCCGTGAAATGCCGAGCAGTAAGTCTAAGCATCATGTTTTCCTTTTGATCTAAAAATGTTTACAGGTATTAGAATGCTAGTGGTGTTGTCATTAACTATTTTACTTGTTATTATTCTAGGTTTGCCTCTATGGCGGAGTGTCAGCTGCAGGTAGGAAGGAATTTTTAATAGAATCATTTTATGCTTATTGGTTTTCAAGTGTTTGGGGTCGGAAACGGTATTCACATGTGTTCTGCCAGTACATGTTGTTGGTTTCTTGTATTCTCTTGGAAGGATTCAGAACTGTTAAACGGTTCTCAGGTAACCTTCATCTTAATTTCATAAAGTTGATTTGGAGGTTTGTTCTTCCTGCCATGGTAACCTTTATAGTTTCCTTGAAAGAGGAGCCTTCGCTCCCCTTCTGTACAGCCTGGAGATGAGACTCTCTTCTATAGAATCAGGATTTTCTTTAACCTCTCTATGCTTTTTTTCTCTTCTCCAACTAATTTGAGAATTTGAGTTACTGAAATCAATCTCTCCTCTGATTATTGCTTTGTGAAGACTGACTACTTGCCATTCTTGGGTAAATTGATGTAAGTGGTGCACCAGTGCTCGTGATAGTTAGCTGGTGTTCATGTCATCATTTGAGTATACCTCTCAATTCAGTAGGGCGCAAAACACATCTCTTCGTTCTAACCTCACTGCACTGAGATAGATAGTTTTGATATTGAGATATTATTTTCCTCTTAGTTTGCATCTAGCGGGGTAATTTTGCTTCCTATCAACATTATTCCGGTCTGTCAATTGTTTAAGCTCAATCAATTTACAAACCTCCGTTTCAGGAATTATTTAAAAAAATAACATGCTCTTATTTCAACTACCAACTGTTTATAAATCTGGATCTCAGTGGCATGGGTATGAAAATCCATCCTGTGATTCATTAACAAATTAGGATTGGGAAATGAGTTAACATTAAGGAAGCTGGAAATATTGTTAGCCCTTGAAGGACTCAAAAAGGATGTGAAATCTGCAAGCAGCAAAGGCATATTGTTTAAGTATAAAATTATACAAACTAGTGATGGATGGCATGCTTGAATTAATATCAGCCACTGATAATCACTCGGGCCAGGATCCAAGTCCATCATTATTCTGCACACCAAATCACCTCAGTTTGGAACCAGACATATACAAATCAGTCTTGACCCTGCTTAAATGAGAACAGTACAGCCCAGGTCCTCCCTTCACTGGAAAACAGGCAACCCAGGACTGGTTTCGCCTTAGGTAGGGCTCACCAGCCAGGTATCTCCTGGTTCCAGAAACAAAGTGTGCTCAGGACCCACATCTGGGCATACCTGATCGACTTAGGGCGACACACTAAAGTATACAAAAAAAGTAATCAATGCAATGCTTGCTATTATATAAATATGGCATGTTATTATCTGGAAAGTCAAAAGTAGTATTATCATTACTAACAAACACTGGGCTCGAGACTTGCGGCGATCTCTTCGAAATTGGACAGCTACTCCCTTTTCAGACTCTCACTGAGTCGCACATAATCCCCCATGTGCACCTTTCGACGTGCAAAGTGCTAATGCGCACACTTTGCCATACCTGGCAGAAAGTGATGGACGCTCCACCCATACATAAAGTGATGCCCTCGCTACTTACCATGAGCCATCAATAGCACCTTGTTTGATGGATCGCCTAGGCACTACTGACCCTCACCCTAATCCTTCTTGCGATGCTGCATTTTAAACGTGATGCAGACTCTAACTAAGAACTCCATAATGCTGAATGGAACAATGCTCATGCACCCATTCACGATTTCTAGAAATAAACTGGCAAAACGTATACAGTTTTTATGCATTACCCAGGCTTTATCTAACCCCAGGAAAAATTAACACTTTTTTTTCGCCAAATGCCAATGCCTCCTGTGTTCGCTGCTGCTTAATGAGCGCCGACCTCCAACACAAGCCCCGGTTGTGTCCATTACTGAACAGCATCTTCAAGTCATCACCTACAAAATTATCTGGGCACGAAAACGTATGCCAATCAGAGGTCGGAGCCTTAGGACACTTCCTGCATCCTAAAAAACAGATGGGCCTTTCCTGCTTTCTTGACTTAGCTGTCATGCTCGTAATTTGTTCGATCACTCACCTTCGGAAGGTAGCATCACTCCCCTTTCCCAGCTACGTGGTGGCGGGGCGGCTGTGACCTGGGCTGAAGCGGAGAGCGCACTGCTGTGACACAAGGAAGCTCAGGGCCTCTGCAAATACCGGCTATTTCTGAACTGGGATGAGCTCCTTGAAACATTTCTTGCCCAGGCAGGCGAAGCTTCCCTGCTGTAGATCCCACTTATGGGGCTGTCTCCGGGGCACAGGGGGAGGTCTGGCTCTGCTCCTACTCTGCCATGAGGAATGCACTGCAGCTGGGACCCACAGAGTATCTTAACGTTGCCACAAATCTTGCTGCGCATCTTGGGCATGACTACATCCACAGCTCCTGCTCTACATAGCACCTCAAGCTCCAGCGCATGTTCCTGCTGACACTGCTTTTACAGGTCACAACGCTTTTACCTGACCAGCTGTTGCCTGATGTACTCCTACTGTGATTCATTAAGTGAATGTACTTACCATTGGCATTCAAAGTTTCAATTTTACTTGAAGTTCTTTCTCTCTGTTACATAGCCCACTGATGTACTGCAATAACCAATATAGCTGTCTCCCAACCTCCGAATATTGTGTATTACATGTGCCTGCACACTACATCGAATTGTAATGCTCTGAAAAGCTCAATAAAAAATATACTAAAAAAATGATTACTAAATTATTACTAAAAAAAACAATGTTAGAAACCCTTACTGGCGTTTCTTGCCTAAGTGCCCTAACAACTCGTGTTTTATGGGCTCACTAGCTTCTTTTCTATCAGTAGCTTACTAGATCCTATATACGCTGGTTTTTATGGTCGATAGGGAAATTGCTCTATTACACAACACCGACTTCATTACCTCTTTGTAGCACAATCATCAACCGCTGTACTAGTTACCTGGATTCATTCACTTCATGTGAAAGGGTCAATGTGAGAAAGTAGCCTCTTTCTAGCCTTGTTACCCCCACTTTTGGCCTGTTTGTGAGTATATGTCAGGGTGTTTTCACTGTCTCACTGGGATCCTGCTAGCCAGGGCCCAGTGCTCATAGTGAAAACCTTATGTTTTCAGTATGTTTGTTATGTGTCACTGGGACCCTGCTAGCCAGGACCCCAGTGCTCATACGTTTGTGGCCTATATGTATATGTTCCCTGTGTGATGCCTAACTGTCTCACTGAGGCTCTGCTAACCAGAACCTCAGTGGTTATGCTCTCTCTTTACAAATTGTCACTAACAGGCTAGTGACCAATTTTACCAATTCACATTGGCATACTGGAACACCCTTATAACTCCCTAGTATATGGTCCTGACATACCCAGGGTATTGGGGTTCCAGGAGATCCCTATGGGCTGCAGCATTTCTTTTGCCACCCATAGGGAGCTCTGACAATTCTTACACAGGCCTGCCACTGCAGCCTGAGTGAAATAACATCCACGTTATTTCACAGCCATTTACCACTGCACTTAAGTAACTTATAAGTCACCTATATGTCTAACCTTTACCTGGTAAAGGTTGGGTGCTAAGTTACTTAGTGTGTGGGCACCCTGGCACTAGCCAAGGTGCCCCCACATTGTTCAGGGCAAATTCCCCAGACTTTGTGAGTGCGGGGACACCATTTCACACGTGCACTATACATAGGTCACTACCTATGTATAGCGTCACAATGGTAACTCCAAACATGGCCATGTAACATGTCTAAGATCATGGAATTGTCACCCCAATGCCATTCTGGCATTGGGGAGACAATTCCATGATCCCCTGAGTCTCTAGCACAGACCCGGGTACTGCCAAACTACCTTTCCCGGGCTTTCACTGCAGCTGCTGCTGCTGCCAACCCCTCAGACAGGTTTCTGCCCTCCTGGGGTCCAGCCAGGCTTGGCCCAGGAAGGCAGAACAAAGGACTTCCTCAGAGAGAGGGTGTTACACCCTCTCCCTTTGGAAAAAGGTGTCAGGGCTGGGGAGGAGTAGTCTCCCCCAGCCCCTGGAAATGCTTTGATGGGCACAGATGGTGCCCATCTCTGCATAAGCCAGTCTACACCGGTTCAGGGATCCCCCAGCCCTGCTCTGGTGTGAAACTGGGCAAAGGAAAGGGGAGTGACCACTCCCCTGACCTGCACCTTCCAGGGGAGGTGCCCAGAGCTCCTCCAGTGTGCTCCAGACCTCTGCCATCTTGGAAACAGAGGTGCTGCTGGCACACTGGACTGCTCTGAGTGGCCAGTGCCAGCAGGTGATGTCAGAGACTCCTTCTGATAGGCTCTTACCTGTGTTGCTAGCCTATCCTCCTTCCTAAGTAGCGAAACCTCCTTTTCTGGCTATTTAGAGTCTCTGCTTTGGGCAATTCTTTAGATAACGAATGCAAGAGCTCATCAGAGTTCCTCTGCATCTATATCTCATCACCTTCTGCCAAAGGATCGACCGCTGACTGCTCAGGACGCCTGCAAAACCGCAACAAAGTAGCAAAGACGACTACTGCAACCTTGTATCGCTGATCCTGCCGCTTTCTCGCCTGTTTCCTGGCGGTGCATGCTCTGGGGGTAGCCTGCCTCCTTCTCGCACCAGGAGCTCTGAAGAAATCTCCAGTGGGACGACGGAATCCTCCCCCTGCAACCGCAGGCAACAAAAGACTGCATCACCGGTCCTCTGGGTCCCCTCTCAGCACGACGAGCGTGGTCCCTGGAACTCAGCAACTCTGTTCAAGTGACTCCCACAGTCCAGTGACTCTTCAGTCCAAGTTTGGTGGAGGTAAGTCCTTGCCTCCCCACACTAGACTGCATTGCTGGGTACCGCATGATTGCAGCTGCCCCGGCTCCTGTCCACTCTTCCAGGATTTCCTTCGTGCACAGCCAAGCATGGGTCCCCGACACTCTAACCTGCAGTGCACAACCTCCTGAGTTGTCCTCCGGCGTCGTGGGACTCCCTTTTGTGTCTTCGGGTGAGCTCCGGTTCACTCCTCTTCCAAGTGCCTGTTCCGGTACTTCTGCGGGTGCTGCCTGCTTCTGTGAGGGCTTCCTGACTTGCTGGGCGCCCCCTCTGTCTCCTCATCCAAGTGGCGACATCCTGGTCCTTCCTGGGCCACAGAAGCATCCAAAAAACCCTAACCGCGACCCTTGCTGCTAGCAAGGCTTGTTTGCAGTCTTTCTGCGTGGGAACACCTCTTCAAGCTTCTTCACGACGTGGGACATCCATCCTCCTAAGTTTCTAGCCCTCTTCGTTCTTGCAGAATCCACAGCTTCTACCATCCGGTGACAGCTTCTTTGCACCCTCAGTTGGCATTTCCTGGGCATCTGCCCACTCTCGACTTTGTCGCGACTCTTGGACTTGGTCCCCTTGTTCCACAGGTACTCTCGTCCGGAAATCCACTTTGGTTGCTTTGCTGGTGTTGGTCTTCCTTGCAGAATTCCCCTATCACGACTTCTGTGCTCTCTGGGGAATATAGGTGCACTTTACACCTACTTTTCAGTGTCTTGGGGTGGGCTATTTTTCCAACCCTCACTGTTTTCTTACAGTCCCAACGACCCTCTACAAGCTCACATAGGTTTGGGGTCCATTCGTGGTTTGCATTCCACTTTTGGAGTATATGGTTTGTGTTGCCCCTATACCTATGTGCTCCTATTGCAATCTACCGTAACTTTACATTGCTTGCATTACTTCCTTTTGCTATTACTGCATATTTTTGGTATTGTGTACATATATCTTGTGTATATTTGGCATCCTCATACTGAGGGTACTCACTGAGATACTTTTGGCATATTGTCATAAAAATAAAGTACCTTTATTTTTAGTATATCTATGTATTGTGTTTTCTTATGATATTGTGCATATGACACCAGTGGTATAGTAGGAGCTTTGCATGTCTCCTAGTTCAGCCTAAGCTACTCTGCTATAGCTACCTTCTATCAGCCTAAGCTGCTAGAAACACCTCTTCTACACTAATAAGGGATAACTGGACCTGGTACAGAGTGTAAGTACCCCTTGGTACTCACTACAAGCCAGGCCAGCCTCCTACAGTCAACTGCTTGACTGTCAAAAACCTTTGCCTCTCTTAAAATTGTGAACATAGCCAACGAAAAGCTTAAGCTTCCACCCTACTAAATTGATAATTCTCTGTCTCCGTTTGTTTATGCCTTTGCCCACCCACTCCAAAAGGGTGTCCCATTAAGGTTCAGAATTTGGTCCACCTATTTTGCTGTTCTACACCTCATCACTAGCAGTTATTGTGTGCTTCTTTGACTTTTGGTTCCATCTATTTGCTAATGACACCCAAATCGTATTTTCCTTCCCTTTTCTGTCACAACATATCTTTAATACTCTCTAATTCTCTAGTCTTCCAAAACCAAAAACTTGTACATCCTGTTTTTCTGGGTTATCTCTCAACTCCCTACGCATGTAAACCTTAGCATGCTGTTTGAATCACACTGGACTTTATCACCATCAAGGGCACTGCCTTAAAGGTATCAGTTACTAAACATCAGAAGAATCCGCTTACACTGCCCTTTAAATGTTGCTAAGTCCATCAGCAGTTCTTTGGTCATGAGTAGATTCAGCTGCTTCAACATTCTACTGTAAGGGCTTTAACAGACTATGGGCCAGATGTAGCAAAAATAAAAATTGCGACTCGCATTTTGCGAGTTGATGCAACTCGCAAAATGCGAGTCACAAATTGGAATGTCAGAAACAAAAGCGATCCGATTTTGCGACTCGCAGCCGGACTCGCAACGCTGTGTGCGAGTCCGCAGTTTGCGAGGTCGCTGTTTGCGAGTGTGCAAAAAACGAACTCGCAATTAGCGAGTGGGTGTCGCAAATTGCGAATACCTTCAAAATTGCTTGCAGGTGCAGCAGAACATTCCAGAAAGCATACCAGAACACTCTGGAAACACTTCCTGGCACATGATGATGACATCACAGCCAGGAAGTTAACAAATACACCTGGGAGGAGGGCTCAACAGTGAGCAGTGTCTCTGCCACTGACAGTAGGGTGCTGAGGAGTGGTAGGCACAGCACCATGGACGCAGCAGGGACCAGCCAGGCTGGCAGGAGGGGCAGGAGATCATAGATAACAGCCAGGACAGATTAATGTGGCACATGGCGTTAATGTGCCACATGACTGGTTGGCATTTTCCTGCCCATGGACAATTTCAACTTGTATATAGTTTCTTCATGACATTAATAAAACAGTTATTTTTGTTCCACTTAACAAATGGTTAATAGGTGAGTATGGTGGGAGTTGACACGTACCGTCCAAAATATTGCGTTGCAATGTGGTCCCATCTCAGTCTGCCTTGATTAGCTAGACTCCTATCCCCATGATGGCGATGTGGTTGTTCTTGCTCTTCATCATCAGGATCTGGGTCTGCAGGGGTGAGAGGTAGCCCACGTCGGGTGGCTATGTTGTGGAGGATGGTGCATGCGACCACAATTTTGAAAGCGGTAATGGGGGTGTATTGGAGGGCGCCTCCACTGCGGTGGAGGCATCTGAATCTTGCCTTCAGCAGTCCGAAGGTGCGCTCGATCAGGTTCCTGGTCCTCTTATGCGCACTGTTGTATTGCCTCTCTGATTCAGTTCTGGGTGTTAAAAACGGAGTCATGATCCAAGGCCTGAGAGCATATGCACTGTCACCTGTTGGGCACAAAAGTACACGGTTAGGAAGTCCAGATTGTCGTGCACAGTGACCTGTGTGTATGTCTGCAAGTGTCTGTGGCTCTACCTAGGAGGTAACCATCTCCAAATTCTCCACGTTCCAGGCGTTGATGTATCCCACTATGCCTAAAAATGTATGAGTCATGGGTACTGCCAGGAAACTTAGCTACGATGTCCGTGATGACATAATGGGCATCACAAACAACCTGTATGTTGAGTGAGTGGGTACACTTCCTGTTGCGGAAAATGTGTTCCAGATTAGCAGGGGGGCATATTTGAATGTGTGTCCCATCTACACACCCTATGACATGAGGAAAGTGGGCAATGCGGTAAAAGTCCAGCTTGGTGCTGTTAATTTCTGCCTCATTCCTTGGTAAGTATATGAAGTGAGACATGTGCGTGACTAAGGCATCTAGGAATGCCCTGAGGAACCTTGACACTGCACTTTGGGATACCCCACCTGCCACGGCAATGACCCCCTGATAGCTCCCTGAGGCCAAGAGGTGCAGTGCGCATAGTACTTGCACATGCGTAGGGATGGCGCAGCCACGCAGAGTCTTGTGTTCTAGCTGTGGTTTCAGTAATTCTATTAATTCTAGAATGGCTGCGCTGCTAAGGCGGTATTTGTCATAGATCTCCTCTTCAGTTTGCTGAAAAAGAGTCTGCCTGGTTCTATATATCTTCTCCTGTCTGTGGCCCCTCCTCCTCCTCTGCTGGGCTGCGTAGACTCTCCTCCTCACTGCTATCAGGTATATCTCCGCCATCTTGAGTAACCCAGATGCCTTCTGGGTCCCCTTTTATACTTTGGTAATGGTTACCACCTGCTCTGAGTTAGTGGTAAATGGGACATGCAAACTGGGCTTTTTGCGACTAGTCGCAATTTGCGAGTTGCTATTGCATATGGGTTGCGACTCGCAAATTGCGACTTGCAATTTGCGGGTCGCAAAATGGGGTCGCACCGGATGCGACTCGCAAACGGGTCCCATCGCTTTTTGCGAGTCGGAAATGGGCTTTTTGCATCCCATTTCCGATTTTGCACTGTCGCAAATTGCGAATCAGCCCGTTTGCGAGTCGCAATCGTTTGCTACATCTGGCCCCCTGTTGTTACCCTTTCTAAAGACTGTCATGTTTGTCATTTGTATATTTTCCTCTTTCTCCTTCGTTGCCCTATCTCCTTTCCTTGTAAACAGTAGGCTGTTTGCAAGCAGAAGAGCCCAGTTTACCCTCTTCATCATCGTGTTTAGGGCCTTCCATGGTGTAAACTCCTGTAGCAGTGGCTTCATCTGCCTTTTTCCCCATGCAATCCACACATCTCTACATGTCTCCTGGGTCCAAAACAAAAATCATGCTTCCGTTCATTCTTTCTGCTCAGACCTTATCACTGGAAAAACACATTATCTAGATAGCAGATCTGCACCCTCTCTAACATAATTTAAATCTGTAGCAAAGCCCCACCTGCATCCATTAGAATCTTCAGGGCAACCTTGAACACTGTCTGTTCTCCTTGAACTAAAGTTCACTTCCCTAAATATTACAGTACCATTACCCCAAATACATTATCTCCTGCAATACGCTGTTGTCTATTTTTTGGCATGCTTCATTCTACTCAACAATGCATGAAAGACAAAACTTAGACATGGCAAAATGTGGGTTTTTATTTTTAATTTATACCTCAGTGGCACCTCATAACAGCATAAAATTAAGTTTTGTGAGAATCATCTGAAAGAGGACCAAAGTGTATGTTGCTTAAGAGAATCACAGAAACCCTTGCTTTAAGAGAAGAAAAAAGTATCCTTCAGTTTACACTGCAAAGAGTAAAATAGATAACCCACTCCATGGGGTTTGTGAGTATGGAGAAAAATAAAAGGAGTCCCTTTAAAACTATAATCTCAAGTGCAGTGGCAGAGACTCCCTAGGTGTGCCTACTTGCTCCTGTCCTGGCCTCCGAAGGATTTCACTGCATCACTGTCTTACCACTAGAGACCCCATGGCACTGCAACAATGCTTCCAAGCACCCCACAGTATCACTGACAAACCCCCTTTTCACTCCCGGTACCCAGGAAGCACCCTGTTGCAATATCATCTGCCCAGAGCACGTCTGTGACATTGATCTGGCTATTTTCAGCCTGCTGAGTGCTCATATGGGGATATCGAGCTGCCTAGCCTTTCTTCTTGAAGATTGGCTGTCCCAGTGGTGCACCTGACACCTAGGTGGTCATTCCGAGTTTGGCGGTAACTGAACCGCCAGGCCTGCAGCGGTCTTTTGACCACCGGCAGGGTGGCGGTGCAGACCGCCATATAACAAGTAAGGCAGTGCACCCAATGCAACACAGACAACTCACCATCAGCACCGCCACCGCTGATGAGCAGCATCTGGCAGTGGAAGCCAACTTCAGGCTGGCGGAAGCCAGTGTCCCGCACGCCATATTCTGAGTCACCACACCGGCAGGATATCTGGTGCGGGCTGGCCGCCACGAAAAACCTGGTGGAAACAGAAAGTACAAAAGGAGACACCCACCTCCAGGCACAGAGACGCCCCTTGCGGCCTCCATGGCAGACCAACTGCTAGTCTTCTCAGCGTTGTATCTCGCCATACACCTTCAGGGCCACCGACAGCGACGAAGACGACAACGAAGGGAGGAAATGGCAGTGATACAATCCCACACATTCCTCGCACAGACAGCTAAGGCTTCACACAGGCACACACACTATACCTCAATGGCAAGTACCCAATACACACACCAAGCCAGGCAGATACATGACAAACATACAGCACAATGCACACCAACACCACCAACACACCCCATAACAAAACAACGACAACTAGACCACAAACACCTCAAACCAGGCATAGACAGGCACGTTGTGCGACACCATCCATACACACACACACACACACACCATGAACTCTATGTAGCAATGACCCACAATCAATAGCTGTGAACACACATTCAAACAATGATACAGGTGACACAACAGGTACAACCAACAATCAAGTAAATCCACACATGCAGCACCATACACACGGATGTACACAACACCCCATACAATCATACAAGCAAGCAGTCACACACATCACAACATCCCCATGGCCCAAACCATCTACCCAGCGCATGCAACAACACAGACACAATCCATACACAGACCTCACACACCTTTGCACACAGATGTCACATCACCATGTAGAAGGAAACCAGGACAAGCATCTCAACTTGACAACCACAGTAATGTGGGCAGTTGTATTCAACAACAAATTATTAAATAAACTATATGCAGAATGTGCCAATGGCAAGTCCAATGCTCAGAAATGCAGGACACATTGTCCATGAATCATGGGTGCAACATGACTCCTGACAGCAAATAGGCCTCCACGTCATAGGGGCATCATTGGGACAGGCAGGCACCTCAGGGGGGTGGGGTTGGTGGGTGAGGCTTGGATGTGGAAGGGGCATGTTTCGGATTGGGCTTAGGAGGGCTGACTTTGGCACTAGGAGGGGTGGAGGAGCAGGGGAAACACCAGAGGGGGTGCCCAAGGAATGGGAGGTGGAAGGGCCTGAGAGGGGCAGGGGGACACGGTGTTTACAGGGAAACGGGGTGGGAGAGGAGTAGGGAAGAGGTCAAGGGCGGCAAGGAAAACTTTCTTAGATACACGGGGGCAGTCACATGATTGGGGGTTGGGAGTGGAGGTAGAGGGAGTGCTCATCTGATGTGTTGGTATGCTGTACGTGGATGCAGGTGTGTGCAATGTCTGTATGTGTGTGGTGGCTGAATGTTGGGCTGGTGAGTGTACGCGTGTGAATTCATTGGGAGGAGGGGAGCAGAGATGCAGGGAGAGGGAATGGGAGATGTGTAAGTGAGTGTGGCGGTGGTGTGAGCAAGTGAGGTGGATGTGCTGCAAGTGGCAATGATGGTAGTTGTGGTGAGAGTGGATGTGATGTGTGGGATGTGTGTCTGTGAGTCTGCTGTTGTGGTGATTGAGGGTATGACAGGAATAGTAGCAGGACCAGTGTGTGATGATGCAGTGCTGGCAGGTGTGAGTGGAGATGAGACTGCAAGGGAGGAGGTGGTGGGGGAAGTGTCTGTTGTTATGTCTGCAGATGTGTGTTGTGTGTGCATGCTTGTGGGAACGTTTGTGATTCCTATGACTGTCTTTGCACACCTTGTCTGTTGTAGTGGGTGTATGCTGGTATGTAGGTGTGCTTTGGACGGTTGTAGGGAGAGGGATTGTGGATTGGGAACAGGTAGCTGGAGGGGGGACGGAAGTTGAAGGGACACTGGCTGCCGTCAACGTAGAGGCCAGAACCTGAAAAGATCTCTGTAGGCCAGACAAGACACCTCACAGATATCGGCACAATGTAGTGATGAGGAATGCACCAGTTTACCAGCCACTCATAGATCTTGATACCATGATAGAGCGCCACATCATCATGACCTATTGACTGGACCATTTGTGCATCAGGGAATTGGTCGCCTAGTTGAAGCCAGACCTCCTGCCCGGTTTGAGAAATCCCCATGCCATTCCTCCAACAGTCCAGGTGTTATCAGTCCTGCATTTTCTGGCCAGTGGCTCTTTTCAGGTTACAGTGGGACTCCCTGCTGGGATTTCACAGCCCCAGCTCAGTAAGGTGTTGCAGGATGTGCTGGATGGCCTACTCAGGCATGTGCACAGGTGCATTAGGTGCCCACAACGTCCTGAATTGCCCACTGTAAAAGCAGCCTTTTACAACAAAGGAAAAGTCCCACATGTAATTGGGGCCATTGATGGGACTCACTTTGCCTTGGTACCTCCGAGGACCAATGAACAGGTCTACAGAAACAGGAAGAGTACATATTCGCTCAATGTAAAAGTGGTGTGTCCTGCAGACGAGTACATAACATAAGTGAACAAAAAATTCCCAGAATCAGTACATGATTCCTACGTCCTGAGGAACAGCAGTGTCCCTGCAATGATGTCACAGCTCCAGGGAGAAAGGGCCTGGCTCATAGGTAGGTGTACTGCCCTCCATGGCAGACGTTTGCACCCCTCATAACACAGTCAGCACTCTGCCTAGCATTGTTACCTATGGTCAAGTTCCCCTTTCCACACAGGTGACTCCGGATACCCCAACCTGCCCTGGCTCCTGACACCTTTGAGACACCCAACTACAGGAGGGGAGAACAGGTACAATGAGGCACATGGCTGGACGAGACGAGTGATTGAGTGGACTTTCTGTCTCTTGAAAGGGAGATTTCGTTGTCTTCATGTGTCTGGTGGTGTCCTACAGTACCGATTAGGGAAAGTCTGCAAGATCATTGTTGCATGCTGCATGCTCCATAATCTGGCCCTCAGAAGGCACATCCCACTGTTGGAGGAGGGGGACATTGATGCTGGAGGAGTGCTTGCAGCCGGTGACTCTGATGCTGTCGGGGAGGCAGATGAGGATGAGGCACATGACAACAGGACTTATCTGATTCGTCACTACTTTCAATGATGTCCAGGTATGTGTGAATTGTATGTCATCTGCACATGGAAGATGTATTGCTGAAGCCAGTCACTAGCCAGTATTGCATGCATCAAGGTGTGTGTGGGGACTGTGTGTGGGGACTACAGCCTTCCATCTTGGTTTCCGAGCGTGAAGTGTAGTAGACTTACCATGAGGGGTAGTGGTAATGCACTGCTGCTAAGTACGTGCAGAATGCTGCTACCATTTGGTACAGCCTTATTGTTGTACCAAAGGTTTAGGGTCCTCAGTCTGCCTGTTTGGGGATATGTTAGGGGGAGTTATCAGTCATGTCCTGCTGTGTAAGCATATCATGCTGCATTGTCAGCTGCTGTGTGGCAAGTACCTGTTCCTGACCACTCAGGGAGGACAATAGAGGATGTTACCTATGTTACAACTTTCCTGTCCCACACATGTGTGCCTGCCTATGCAGACCCTTACATATGTGGTATCATAGCTTCTGGGCCTGTCATCCTGTGTATGTGTTCAAATACTGTGGATGTATGTATTGTTTACATGCCTTACAACTTTGTGCCTGATTCCATTTCATTTTCCCTCTTCAGGTCACATCTCTGTCTGCAAGCTGATTTCTGTATTGTATGTTGACATCGTTGACACTGGAAGTCTTTACAATTTGGATTTGCTTTCACACTTGCCTGGGTGTCCCACTACATCTGTCACTTCAAGATTGTTGTGGTGCTGACATGTGTATTTATTTGCTGCTTGGAAACAGGATTACCAATACATACAATGAAGAGACGTGCACCATGACTTGTATGAATTTGTGTTTATTAAGTGTATGACATCACAGTCCAGAGGAGTGGGCTATTGGGGTGGATGCTGATCAGAGTGGGTGGTACAGCTGTTTGTCTCACAGGTCCTGTATTTGCTCTGTATGCTGTGTACTTGGTATTGGACTGCCAACAGGGTGTAACAGTGGCACACAAGGGTAACAGTTGAGGAGAAGGATCACTTCCTGGTGGTGGGGATTGGTCTTGGCCTGAGGTCCTGCAGAATGTCTGGATGGGCGACCTCTTTTGCGGGGGGTCTCTCAGCTGCAGGGGTAGGGTTGCTGGTGGCCTGTGGGCCCTCCTGCTGTGCCTCAATTCCAGTAGCAGGTGCAGATGTTGTTGCTAGTGGTGTTGCTTGACTACTGGATGTGGCCTGCTATTGGGTTGAGGATGTCCGCAGGATGTTGTTCAATTCCTTGCAATCCCCTAATATGGAGACCATGGTGGCATTGAATGCCTGCCACTTCTGCATGGCCTCCTAGTGGTATTCCCCCACAGCCTTTGCATGTCTTGCCAGGTGGTGAGTATCTGGCCCATCTTGTCCGGGGTCTGCTGGTAGGCTTCCAGGACTCTGGAGACGGCCTCCTGGCCAGTCGTGTCCTGTACCAGAATCGTCCCTTGGCCCATGACTGCCCTCCCAATGTTCCTGTCCCCTGTGCCGCTTGTGCAGTGTACCCCCTCCCAATGACACCAGGACGGTAACTGTCTTGGGTTTGCACCGTTGACTCCTGCCCCTGTCCTGTGGGGCACCCTGTTTGATGTGACCTTGAGACACAGGTATGGGATGGTGGGCTCTGCTGTACATTGGCTGCCACAGGGGAGGTGGTTTCAGTTTTGGGCAGGGTGATGCTTGTGGTGGTGGACTGACCACTCATGCGTGACGGGCTAGGTTCATCGTCCATATCCATAATTCCATGGGAGTCCTCCCCTAATGGACCTGCTTCCAGGCCTGGGCTCTCTGTCACTGGGCTCCTGTGCTGTGTGTCAGTATTTGGGAGACCTATGTAATGTGAGGTATTGTGTCAGATGATGGTATTGTAGCTGTGACACACATGGTTGTATGCCATAATTAACAGGATTTGCAGGGCAGCAATGGCATTGACAGTTCGCAGTTCACTGCTTGTGTTCCCATCAGTGTAATGTTACAATTGGCCTCTTTTGGAAGACAGTTCATGTTTGCCTTGCTACTGTCATTGCCATGTACTGATGTGCATTCCTCATACTTATTGGTGATGGGGAGTGACATGATTTAAGGTGCAATTGCAGTGATGTGATGTGGATGTAGCAGTCATGCAAAGGTAGAAAGTATTGCATTGTGGTACATGTGGTAGTTGCTGCAGTGTGGGGTATCCATGCACTACGTGGGCATCTGTGGGAATGGTGTCAGTAGGGTGCTGTTGGATGCAAGGGTGGGTATTGGGTCCATGGTGGGTTTGTTCACATTAGGATGGTGTGAGGTGGTGAGGGGTGGTGGGGGTACATGCTGTGCACAGGAACATGTTGGCCGGGGACTACAGTAGACTTACCAGTGTCCAGTCCAGTAGGTATTCCTGTCAGCCCTTCTGGATGTAGTATGGCCAGGACCTTCTCCTACCACGGTGACATTTCTGAGGGGTCCGGTGGGGACCCACCACCTGTCCTCATAATGGCAATTTGGTGCCTGGAAGCCAAGGCCCGTACCTTCTCTCAAAGGTTGTTCCACCTCTTCCTAATGTCCTCCCTTGTGCGTGGATGGTTCCCAACTGCATTCACCCTGTTGGCTATCCTCTGCCGTAGGTAGTTCTTCCGTGCAATGGATGTCTGCTGGACCTGTGATCCAAACAGTCGCGGACCCACTCTGACGATTTCGTCAACCATTACGCTGAGCTCCTCTTATGTGAATCGTGTTATTTTTTGGTGGTGCCACAGTGGTTGTGTTGTGGGTGGGGGTGCTTGTTGTGCAGGTATTTTGGGTGTGCTGTTTGTTGATGAGAGTTTGTGTAGTGGTATGTGTGTGCTCTGTGTTGTTTGTGTGCAGTCATGTGTTGTGTGATGCGTGTTCAGAGTGATGGTGCCTG
Source organism: Pleurodeles waltl (assembly GCF_031143425.1). Taxonomy (NCBI): domain Eukaryota; kingdom Metazoa; phylum Chordata; class Amphibia; order Caudata; family Salamandridae; genus Pleurodeles; species Pleurodeles waltl. The sequence goes on from NC_090439.1 coordinate 70,236,468, forward strand.
TGGTATCTAGGTGCAGTGCCTCCTTTCAGTGTGCTCGCCTCACTCTGTCAGAGTTTCTGGTTGTAAAGGGTTCTGGGTATGTGTGGGGGGGTGTTTTGTAGTGCTGCCACAGCAGTTCTGACCGCCAGTTGATTTCCACCATATTGGGTCTGCGGTGCTGATCTGTGAATCGTTATTTGGCGGGCGGGATATTCTCGGCGTGGCGGTGCTGGTGGTGCAATCGCCTCCTTCATGCTGTTGTTTCTGCCAATGGTGTTGTTTTTTGGGTGTATTTTGGGCGGTGTTGTGTGGGTGACTCATAATACGTCGGTCTTCATTCCCCCATCACTGGCAGTCTTTCTGCGGCTACTTGCATGGTGGTCTTTGGTGATGAGTGCCAAACTCAGAATGACCACCTAAGTCCGGCGGATCCAGTACAAGGGATAGCCCTGCTAATTGTAGCTTTGCTGCATGAAGCTGCCTGGATGCTCTGCCACCCCAGGCTAGTATTTGCCAGTGTGTACAGGACATGAGTACCTATTGGGTTTTCTGTGATGCACGCAGGGAAGCGCCGTCCATTCCTCTCCTCACCCCAGCCCCAAATAGCCCCCACAGCCCCACTAACGTACCCCCATGGAGTCCAGAATAATACAGCCTGCACATCATTCCACAGAAACCAGTATTCACCATGTCAACAATTATTGACCCGTCCTCCTCACAGAAAGCCCACCTGACTCATTGACCACGCTACTTACCCTCCACTGACGACTTCTCAAATACAATTGATATATGTATTGCAAAGTGGCAATGTCAGAACCAAGAACACACTGGAGACACGCCAGCTACTACTCAACACAATGCAAAAGAAGAGTAGTAGCAATGGGAGATAACATACAGAAGACAACAGAATGCATCCAACCTGCCTCAGTCATAGCAACTGAAGCAAGAGACAAAGAGTATATTAAGAGCTTGGCAACCTCTTTATGTGAACCCTCTGGTTTGATACTAAAAGACGCTTCTGCATACATCCCATCATATGTCTGAGGCATGAAGCTATCAATAAATCATTTAAAAAGCCGAATAGCTAGAAAATACAGGAGTGTACTATATATCCTGTTCCCAAGACGTTTGCAGATATTATCATACCAGAAAAATTACCACAAACTTACAAATAATAACTTTTCTTTATTTCTGATCATTTGTCCACAAAAAAATAACACATACTTTTTTAACCCCTACTAACTTACTAACATTAATTAGACATATTTGGTTGAGGGATGACACATTTAAGGGTACTCCCTAGTCAGGTTTTCAATATATACAATACATGCACAATAAAGAATAACGCTGTTCCTATTCTACTGCTTGCTTCCAGACTAGTAATCTCAAATATGCAATAGAGTTTTAAGTGTACATACAGAAAAAGCAAACAACTAACAAAACGATTATTGATTTTGAATGAACAATGATTAATCTAAATAATACATTTTTTCCAAAACTTCAAGTGCAAGGCTGTTTTTTTCCATTCTACTCAATCAATAGGAGGATAAATTTCGAAAACAACCATTGCTGGTGGTTTGTGACTGGCACCAAGCTGCAATTCAAAATTAACAGTATTATCTTGGCCCTGCCTTAATTTGAAGGTGATTATTACACAGAACTTATACAATCAGACGATTTTACAAAAAATGGGAACAAACTGGCTTCAGTATTAAACTATTTTGAGGAAAAATGGGTAGATAATCTAAGCTGGGCAGGCTGCAGGAGGCCACAGTGTTGTTTTTTACAGGATGGTGGAACTCTTACATGAGCATTTTAGAGGGTGAGGTAAAAATCAATAATTCTGTAAAGGGGTGGTGTAATGCATTCTCAAGTGCATTGGTGAAGCACACTCTAACATATATAATGTTCTTGATACTTTTGCATAAAGAGCAAAGTTTTCATGAAATGGAAATTGCTCATTATTTTGTTTATAGTTTACAACCACACATTTTTAAAAAATCCAAAGAAATTAATGAAAAACTTCAAATTAAACCGGAAGAGGCTGGCAAATTTTCATCTCAAGATTAGTTAGGAAATGTGTAATTTATTTTAAATGTTTAATATTAGTTTTCTTGTACTTATTTTTAATTAACAGACACTAACCTTACCCCTCTATATTTTTGTCTCAAATTACATAGTATTTACTATTTGTAATTTCTTACCTGCAGGCGTCTTCATTCTTTAGCCAAATGTGGATGACTTCATCCAAATCAAACATACTTAAGATAGATTTTGCATTTATCAACTGAATGTATTTAAATATTAAGATTGTTAAATTAATTATTTGTATCCTTAGCAGATTTCTTTTTTTTAACTAAATAAGCCTCAAGTGTACTAATTTACAAATAATAATTTTTAAAAATGAGTTACTAATTAACCTTCATTTATGAACTAAAATCTCTAGCATTTTAAAAATAAAATGTTTAAATAGATTTCAATTCATTTAAATGTAAAGAGGGCTTCGTATCTTGCAACCTGTTTTGGGAAAGAGCACATAGCAACATTCCTAAACTCTTTAAATACTATTGATATCTAACAGCCATTTATAATGTAATTTATAAGTATATTAAATACATTTTTATTAAACAATTTAAAAATTAATGCTTTCTTACCTTGTGCATGTGTCTTAAAGCCACCTTCTTCTGCGATACACCATTACATATAGAAAAAGATTCAAAAACATAAAGAACGCAAAACAATGGTTGCCATAAATAGAAAATGAAAACTATTATTGCATTGGAACCTATGGAAATGCCCCGTAACTTTTACAACTCGCTCCTACTTTTTTTAAATCAATTTTAAATAAATAATTATTTTCAACATTTATTAACATATGTAAGATAGTATAACTTATATTATTAATAAAAAATTAAATACCTGTTTCTATAATGTATATCAAACAATAGTTTGACTGAGTAGACTGCCCAGGTCTTTCAGGACCATGGACGTGGAACTGGCAGATGTTGCACATGAGAGTGGGATCAATTGTCCTGCAGCTCATCTTCTCCTACTACCATGGCCACCAAGCGTCACATTCGCTTCTTGGGTGTGCACGAAAGTGATGGCAGAGGTTGTTGCCCATCTTCACAGTTCTGGAGTTCCTGTACTCCTGTATCTCAATGACGCAGTCACTCGTAGACCATCCCCAGACGATGGTGAAACGCTTAGCCTCTTTGGGGTTCATCTAAAAGTCCCACCTGAGACTCTCACAGAGGTTTTCATTTATTGAGGTGATTCTCAATACAGTGAGGTTCAAAGCTTTTCCTCTACCACAATGAGAATAGGATACCCAGGCTATGTTGCAATAATTGTTTTCAGTCGTGAATCTCAGTGAGGATGGCTCCTGAGGCTTCTTGGTCTCTTGGCCTTAGGCATCCTACTCATCGGCAATGCCGGGTGGCACATGCAGGCCCTTCTATGGAAACTGAAATCCCAGAGTTCCCAGCACCAGGGCTGCCTCTGTGACTCCATTGAAGTCTTGAAGGAGGCCCAAAATCTAAAGTAGTGGTGACTGGTCCCATTTGTTCTGGGGCAGAGCGCTCTCCCTTCCCACTAAAGGCTCATACTGTTGACAGATGCATGGCTACTGGGAGGGGGACGGTCCTTTATGGGAGATAGTGACCAAAGTCCTCTGGTCCTCAGTGGAGAGCCTTCTCAAAATAACCTTTCAATGCAATGGGCCATTCGTTTGGCCCTGAATGCTTTTCTGATATTCTTTAGGGGAAACTGGTGCAGGTTCTCTACAACAAGCAGAGCAGGGTGGGATCCTGACTCCTGTGCTAAGAGGCCTTACGTCAAAGGGTTGGCTAGAGTAGCAGAATAACTACCCAATGGCCAACCACCTGGTGGATTCTCTGAATGCCAGAGCAGACAAACTGAACACACGTTGTCTGGCAGATCATGGGTGGTAACTGCATCCTGAGTAGACACTATGTATTTGACCACTGGGGAGATCCCTGGTTAGTTCGATTTGCTGCTGCTGAGAACAAGCCATTTCAACAATTTTGTGCATTGGAGGTCCCTCAGGAGCGCTCTTTGGGAGATGCATTCCGGCTGGGAAGGAACAAGGAACTACTATAAGCCTTCTCACTACTACCTTTCCTGCCCTGGGTTCAAGCACGACTGGGATCAAGTCATCCTAATTTCTCTGCATTGGCTCAGGAGAGTGCGGTTCCCAGAACTCATGAACATGAGCATTTGTCCTCTGGCCAGGCTACCACTTCAAGAGTACTTTAAGTCTCATCAACAGAGCAGAATCCTTCCTCAGAATCGCTGCATCTTGCTCCTTCATGCATGAGATTGAGCTGTAGCAATTGACTGTTTAAGTTACTGTCTGAGGTGGTAAATGTTATTCTCACTGCCAAACGCCCCTCCAGAAAATCCTTCTTTGGTGGGTTTTGGGACAGGTTTGTTCCCTGGTGTGGTGCCCAAAACATAGATTCCTTATAGGATAAGGTTTTGGATGTTCTGATATTTGTTCTTTCTTTGGCCCACCATGGATGTGCAGTGAGCAATGTAAATGGTTAATTGTAGGCCTGCCAGTCTCTTGGGGCTCCGGGCAAGCACCCCTTACGGTCATGAAATAGGCTGTTAAGCGATTAGTTGGTGTACCAATACAGAGGAGCAGGCTGAGGCTTACACCAGGGCAGAACAGTCACAAACAGAAACAGGACAGAGAAGGCAAGGTAGGGGCCTATGGACCTTGCAGAAAGCAAGAGGCTGAATGTAACCTGACACAGGCTTTCGGTGGGGCCACAAGGGACGCCTCTAATGAATATTAAACCTGAAGAAATTGAAAAAACCCTAAAATTAGACAGGCGATATTGGTAATTGCGGTATGAGTATATGGTATAAATGTGTTCATGCGGTGCGTGGATGTCACTGGCCACTTATAATATTAATTATCGAACTGTGCGTGACTCGGATGGTCTTGATGAAAGGTGGATGACCTGGTAGGTTGTATCTTAACAAGCTGAAACATGTTGACCTGAAGGATGTGAAAGCTACTTAACTTTCCAGATAAGCCCTGTCCTTGTTATTTTATTGCTGCAAAGGGTGCTTCTCTTGATCTCAGTAAAAAACTAAAACTAGCACTACATTGCCTTTTTAACCTTCTCTTTTTCTGTCCCCATAAAACCAAAATTAAAAGTAATACCAAAGTGCTCGACCCACAAGAGGGATGAGCCCACCTGGAATGGTAAAAATGTACCAGGGGAGGACTTGATGAAGAAGCATGCCACATAAAAATGTGTGGGTGAGAGTCCACTAAAAAAATCCGACGGCCTACTCCCATATTACTAATAAAAGTAATACAGATTTAACTCTGTTGCTAGAAGATTACCTCTCCTTTGGTTACGTGTTCTCTCAGATAGTCACCCTGAAAGTCCCATAGAAAGAAGGTACCCAAAGTGATTCTGTATGGCTCGATTGTAAGGCATGAACAAGGATCACACTTACATAGACAGGCTAAGCCTCTATGGCTCCAGCTGGAAACACAGTGGAGATTCCTAAGAAAATAGAAATGTCACACTGTCACCGTTATGGCACCTAAGACTACATGTAACACACAACAAAGGATGGGACAGGAATTGCCTTCTGGAGATAATGAGCCAGCCCCTGTACAAAGGAATACACTTATACATAACTGAGGTAAAAATAGTACACTTATCAGCCACTGAGAGCCCAAGGGGAGTACAAGGTGAGTAGCAGAGGGAAATCTACATTATTTAAACTAACACATATAGGCAGAGAAAACTATGAGCATAGTACTACAAGACAAGAGGGTGATACTAGAGCAAGAATTCAAGGTAAAACTAGACACAAAACAAGCACAAGGAACTGTAGCAAGCAAGACACTGGAACTGCAAGGGAACTAGACATTTCAAGAGCAAGGACTCAAACAAGGAGCAAAATCTAGGAAACAGCTGAGAAAACACAAGAGCTATCTCTGACAAACAAAAGCAATGAGCAAAGAGAAATAGTAGCAGGAACAGATGGAACAAACTGGGAACTACTAGAGACGGAGCAGCCCCAGGAAATGCACAAGGCAGTAGACAAAAGGCAGAGAACGGATTGAGCAAAATACAAGCAGGGTAAGGCTGGGAGAAAATCTGTAGCTCTGGCTGAAGCATGTGGGAACTGAGAAGAAAAATAGGCAACTGGGTCAGCGCAATGTAGGTGGGCCATGACCACTGTATTTGGGGATCAAGTTAAAGTTGCAAGTCTTGCTGTATATAGAGCATAAATCCTGCTTGGTTACACTAGTCTTTCTTGACCTTTCCCAGAGGAGCTCTCCAGCTCTTGTGTTCTGTGACATAGAGAGTTTGTCATGTACTGTCTCATAGGAGGTATTCTTCTCTCTATACCGCAACCAAAATTATAAGCTTGAGCGTGTTGCCTTGTTATAAACAATGCAGTTACATTCTTTACTATTCTCAGCGCTTTTAGGCAATTCTTTTGGCCTTTGTGGCTTACCTCTCTCTTAAAAACTATCTTCAGAAGCAAGAAGGGAGAAATTTCAGACCGAATCGCTTCATTATTTTAGACCACCTGAGCCACTACAGACAGGAAGCTAGGATAACTTATAGATCTTGACAATACACACATGCTCCCTATGATGGTGCCTAGAGTCAGTGCTTAATCAGAAGGACGGCCAAATTGGTCTTTATTGCATCTGGCATTTCCGTGGTGGGTTGGAGCCTTTGGAGGCCAAATTTGAAATACTAAAGTAGCTGCTGGTGCCTACATCACTTACCCAAGCTCCCTGGGAATAATTGCAACAGGCACAGGGGACTTGGAGAGAGACAGAAAGAGGGAGAGAGAGTGTGCTATCAGAAAAAAGGAGAAAAGAGAGAAAGAATGGATAGATGGAAATAGAGAGTGAGAGAGTGAGGAGAGGAAGAGAGTAGGGTTGGTTAGGATATTTTTGTCAGGGCTGCTTTTGGTTGTCCAGTCCAGCCCTGATCAGGAGGTTGCATGTAATGGACGCAGTAGATCACTGGTAGGGGATCGCCACAGGAGAGCAGTCCCCAAGCAGGGATCCACCCCTAGACACTAGGGTAGGGGATGCAGCGCTTTGGGCAAGGACTTGTGCTCCCACTTGCCACTTTTTCTATCTGAGTCTTTTTGCCCCCCAGGGGGCTGATAGGGGCCAGTACCCCCAATCTGCCCCCTGGTGGGGAAGAAAGCCCACTAGACACCAGGGTTTTGTAATTGTATGGAAATATAGGGGTGGGGCAGCCCAGCATGGGGATGACCATGCCTCTACCCCAAGTAAAGTGAGAAACAATCTATCTGCTCCCCTGGAGGGAAGATGGGGGTAATTACCCCTGATCTGTCTCCTGGGAGGGAGAGGGGCAGAAAGCCCAATAGATGCCAGGGAGTTGAAAAAAAATACAGGGATAGGGGCTATGCCTCCATCACAACCAAATGAGGCAACAGTCTTTCTGCATCTCCACAGCGGAAAGATTGGGATAATAAACCCCGATCTGTCCCCCCTTGGGGGGCAGAAAGCCCCTAGAGGCTCCATTTTTTTTAAAATATAGGGATAGGGGCTGCTCAGCATGGCATGGCTTTGCCCCCACCCCAAGTAAATGGGGAAACGTCTTTCTGCACCCATGGGGGGCAGATGGGAGCCACTACCCCCCCTATCTGCTCTCCACAGGCAGACAGAAGGTCCACTAGACGCCAGGGATTATTTTTAAATATAGGGATGAGGACTGCCCAGGATTGGGCATGGCTATGCTCTCACCCCAATCTGCCTCCGAAGGAGGGCAAAAAGCCAACAAGACGCCAGCGAAAGTTTTTTTTAAAGAAAATCTAGGGGTGGAGGCTGCCCACCCTGAGCACATTTAGGCCTTAACCTCAACTAAAGAGAGCAACAGCCGCTCTGCCCCACTGGAGGGCAGATTGAGGTAATTACCACTGAATTGCCACCTGCTCCTGGGGGGGGCAGAAAGCCCACTAGATGCCAGGGATTTTTTGTAAATATAGGGGTGGGTGCTGCCTGGAATTGGCATGGCCATCCCCTCCCTCCCCAAGTAAATGAGGCAACAGTCCTCCTCCCCTGCTGGGTGGAGTTGGGGATATTTACCCCCAATCTCCCCTCCGTGGGGGGCAGGAAGCCCACTGTATGGCCAAAGTATATATTTGTTATGAACTAGTAGGGTGGTTCTGTCCAGGCCTAACATCAGGCCCCACCCTCACTCCTAAAACCTCAATAGTCTTTCTACTCCCCTGTAGAGTGAAGTATTCCATCCCAGTGGCAAGACAGAGGACATATGATTCTTTTGAGTGTTGTTTTTACATATGGGCCAGAAGAGTGTGGCTAACTCTCAATATCAACCCACTTGCAAGTGGGAGGATCCACATAAGGGCTCTCATTGACCTTGATTTGATCCATTTCCTATTGGGGGAACTAGGCCCAGCTCCACTTGCAGACGAGCATTTTTATAGTGGCACAAGGGGGGTAATGTTGGGTGGTAGGCACTTTGTGGATTCTTGCGTATTCCAGAGGTCGCAATCTCAGAAATGTAAGGAAAATGCATGATTTCAGGCAAATTTTGAGGTTTGCATGGGATTTTGGGTTAAAAAAAAACCTTGTGGGATCCACACAAGGCACACTACCCTAGACTACTCTGGCTGTATAGTTTTACAAAATGTGCTAGTTTGGTAGGTGCCACCTGAGTTAGAGCCCAAAATCCACAGCTACTGCTTGGCAAACAAAGGAGTCAACTTTTGGTGGAAAAATGTGATGTATTCATGTTGCGTTTTGTGCCGTTTCCTGTTGCGGGCACCAGGCCTACCCGCAGAAGTGAGGTCCTATATTTATTGCAAGATGTAGGATAATACTGGGTGGAAGGACGTTTGTGGCTCCTCATTGATTCCAGAACTTTCCATTACAGAAATGTGAAGAAAATCTGTGTTTTTGTGAAAAATCGAGGTTTGCAAGGGATTCTGGGTGAAATAACCTGTTGAGAACCACGGAAGTCACCCCATCTTGGATTCCCCTAGGTGTTTAGGTTTAAAAAACGTACAGGTTTGTTAGGTTTCCCTAGGTGCTGTCTGAGTTAGGGCCCAAATTCACAGCTATCCACTTTGCATATAACAGGTCAATTTTGAGTGGAAAAATATGATGTATCCATGTTGCGTTTTGGGCCATTTCCTTTTGTGTCTAGTTTTAAAAATTTTGCCCTAGTTGCCCCTGAGTTAGGGTCTAAAATTGACACCTACCCACTTTGCAAAAAATGGGTCTCTTTTGAGTGGAAAAATGTGAAAGAGCCTGTAAGGAAATGCCTCCTTGGCATGGTTAACCCCTGACTTTTTGCCTTTGCTGATGCCAAGTTATGATTTGAAAGTGTGCTGAGGCCTGCTAATCAGGCCCCAGCACCAGTGTTCTTTCCCTAACCTGTACCTTTGTTTCCACAATTGGCACACCCTGGCATCCAGGTAAGTCCCTTGTAACTGGTACCTCTGGTACCAAGGGCCCTGATGCCAGGGAAGGTCTCTAAGGGGTGCAGCATGTCTTATGCCACCCTGGAGACCCCTCACTCAGCACAGACACACTGCTTGCCAGCTTGTGTGTGCTGGTGGGGATGAAATGACTACGTCGACATGACACTCCCCTCAGGGTGCCATGCCAACCTAACACTGCCTATGGCATAGATAAGTCACCCCTCTAGCAGGCCTTACAGCCCTAAGGCAGGGTGCACTATACCATAGGTGAGGGCATAAGTGCATGAGCACTATGCCCCTACAGTGTCTAAGCAAAACCTTAGACATTGTAAGTGCAGGGTAGCCATAAGAGTATATGGTCTGGGAGTCTGTCATGCACGAACTCCACAGCACCATAATGGCTACACTGAAAACTGGGAAGTTTGGTACCAAACTTCTCAGCACAATAAATGCACACTGATGCCAGTGTACATTTTATTGTAAAATACACCCCAGAGGGCATCTTAGAGATGCCCCCTGAAACCATACCCGACTTCCAGTGTGGGCTGACTAGTTTTAGCAGCCTGCCACACACCAGACATGTTGCTGGCCACATGGGGAGAGTGCCTTTGTCACTCTGTGGCTAGTAACAAAGCCTGTACTGGGTGGAGGTGTTTCTCACCTCCCCCTGCAGGCACTGTAACACCTGGCGGTGAGCCTCAAAGGCTCACCCCCTTTGTTACAGCACCCCAGGGCACTCCAGCTAGTGGAGTTGCCCACCCCCTCCGGCCACGGCCCCACTTTTGGCGGCAAGGCCGGAGGAGATAATGAGAAAAACAAGGAGGAGTCACTGGCCAGTCAGGACAGCCCCTAGAGTGTCCTGAGCTGAGGTGACTCTGACTTTTAGAAATCCTCCATCTTGCAGATGGAGGATTCCCCCAATAGGATTAGGGATGTGCCCCCCACCCCTCAGGGAGGAGGCACAAAGACGGTGTAGCCCCCCTCAGGGCTAGTAACTATTGGCTACTAACCCCCCAGACCTAAACACACCCCTAAATCGAGTATTTAGGGGCTCCCAGAACCTAGGTAACGAGATTCCTGCAACCTAAGACGAAGAAGGACTGCTGAGCTGAAAAACCAGCAGAGAAGACGGAGACACCAACTGCTTTGGCCCCAGCTTTACCGGCCTGTCTCCCCACTTCACAAGAACTGCTACAGCGACGCGTTCCACAGGGTCCAGCGACCTCTGAAGCCTCAGAGGACTACCCTGCATCTAAAAGGACCAAGAACTCCAGAGGACAGCGGCTCTGCTCCAAAGAAGAAACATCTTTGCCACAAAGAAGCAACTTTGAAAGAACATACGTTTCCCGCCGGATGCGTGAGACTTTGCACTCTGCACCCGACGCCCCCGGCTCGACTTGTGGAGAACCAACACTACAGGGAGGACTCCCCGGCGACTGTGAGCCCGTGAGTAGCCAGAGTTGACCCCCTTGAGCCCCCACAGCCTCGCCTGCAGAGGGAATCCAGAGGCTCCCCCTGACCACGACTGCCTGCTTCTAAAAACCTGATGCCTGGTAAGGACAGTGCACCCGCAGCCCCCAGGACCTGAAGGATCCGGCCTCCAGTGCAGGAGCGACCCTCAGGTGGCCCTCTCTCTTGCCCAGGTGGTGGCTACCCAGAGGAGCCCCCCCCTTGTCTGCCTGCATCGCTGAAGAGACCCCCAGGTCTCCCATTGAACTACATTGCAAACCTGACGCCTGTTTGTACACTGCACACGGCCGCCCCCGTGCCGCTGAGGGTGTACTTTTTGTGCTGACTTGTGTCCCCCCCGGTGCCCTACAAAACCCCCCTGGTCTGCCCTCCGAAGACGCGGGTACTTACCTGCTGGCAGACTGGAACCAGGGCACCCCTTCTCCATTAAAGTCTATGCGTTTTGGGCACCACTTTGACCTCTGCACCTGGCCAGCCCTGAGCTGCTGGTGTGGTAACTTTGTGGTTGCCCTGAACCCCCAACGGTGGGCTACCTCGGACCCAACTTTGAACCCTGTAGGTGGTTTACTTTCCTGCAAAACTAACAAACACTTACCTCACCCAGGAACTGTTGAAAATTGCACTGTGTCCAGTTTTAAAATAGCTATTTGCCATTTGTGTGAAAACTGTATATGCTATTTTGCTATTTCAAAGTTCCTAAAGTTCCTAAGTGAAATACCTTTCATTTAAAGTATTGTTTGTAAATCTTGAACCTGTGGTTCTTAAAATAAACTAAGAAAATATATTTTTCTATATAAAAACCTATTGGCCTGGAATTGTCTTTGAGTGTGTGTTCCTCATTTATTGCCTGTGTGTGTACAACACATGCTTAACAATACCCTCTGATAAGCCTACTGCTCGACCACACTACCACAAAATAGAGCATTAGAATTATCTCTTTTTGCCACTATCTTACCTCTAAGGGGAACCCTTGGACTCTGTGCATGCTATTTCTTACTTTGAAATAGTACATACAGAGCCAACTTCCTACAGAGCCATTTTGAATTTTAGGCCATTTCCTGTTGCAGACACTAGTCCTACTCCACAAGTGAGGTACCGTTTTTACTGGAAGGCTTAGGAGAATGCTGGGTGGAAGGAAGCTTGAAGCTCCCACAGATTCCAGAACGTTTTGTCACAGAAATGTGAGAAATGTGAGGAAAATGTGTCTTGTAGTCAGAGTTTGAGGTTTGCAAGGGATTTTGGATCTAACAGCTTAGTGAGAGCCATACAAGTCACCCCATCCCGCATTCCTTAAGGTGTCTAGTTTTAAAAAAAGTACAGGTTTGCTAAATTTCCCTGGGTGCCGGCTGAGCTAGGGCCCAAAATCTACAGCTACCCTCTTTGTAAAATGGGCCAGTTTAGAGTGGAAAAATGTGATGTATCCATGTTGTGTTTTGGGCCGTTTCCTGACGCAGGCACTAAGCCTATCCATACAAGTGACGTATCATTTTATCAGAAGACATGTGGGATCTTAGAATAGTAGGTTATTCGTTATTACCAATTGGATTTTGCTGCATTTGTGCCGTCCAAATGTAAGTCAGTGTGTAAAAAGAAGACATTTTGAAAAATACCTGCAAATTCAGAGATGTGGAAATAACCACTGCTCCTAAGTTCCATTTCTTGTGCCCATTTAAGAAATGCATATGTCACCTTGATATTTATTTTTCACTCTACCCTTTTCACGATATGATTTGGTCCATACTCCGCACACAATGAAAAATCATTGTACTGTGCAGCTCATTTGTTGGCTTTGGGTACCCTGGGTTTTTGGAGAACCTACAAACACTATATATACGCACATACAAAAGGGGTTAATTAATGTGATGTTGCATAGCTTTGTGAATCGGCCATCGTGACATAAGGTTACGAGTGAAAACATTGGTGCAAATGGCTGCATTTTCCTACTCTTTTTCAATATCTCTTTATTTCAATAGTTAGTTTCTTTGGGAAAACCTTGAAGGATCTATGCATATGACCCCATGCTGAACTTGTGATTGTGTCTACTTTTCAGAAATATATATCTTTCCTTAATCACTAATGGGTTTCACATTGGTTTCCACCACAAACTGGAAGCAGGTGAAAACACAAAAAAATAGGAAACATGGCTACCTTGTTTGAAAAATTCCAAAACTGTGTCAAAAAATAGTTTTGTTTTTTAATTCCGCTTTGCATGTTCCTGAAAGCTGGGAAGATGGTGACTTTAGCTAAACAACCCGTTCATTTATGCCATTTTTATGGAAAAAACACGTCTTTTTATCCAGAGCACTTTTTCCTATTTTTCTAAACAAAACTCAAACTTTAGCTATTTTTGACTATTTTCTCGGTCCCCTCCTGGTTTATCCGTAAACCCTGGCTACCATTAGAAACCCCTGGAGGTTATTAAAAGGGATGCAAATTTGGCATTTATACCTTACACACAGGGAGGCCCAGCAGCTAAAGAGTTAATGCTCATTGGTCAACGTCTGAAATGATAGCATGGCCCTAAGGAGTTATGGGTAAATTCTGATTTTTTTTCCTCGATGGTTGGCAGACAACAATGTGCTTATATAATAAATATAAACCAGTACATCTGCAGATCCGTCAATGTGTATTCACTGCCATTAGTTTGATTTATGGATAATTTACAGAAAGACTTTCATATTCAGTATATAAACAGTTTTTAAGAAATGTCTAGGTAATGAATGCCCTATCAAAGTGGGTTAATTGCATGGCAGATAATATGGCCCTTTCTCACCATGCCGCCGCTAGAGGGCCCCAGACCTCCAGTTCTTTACTCACAGTTTTGTTGGTCCCTTACTTTCAGCAATGACTGGAACTTAAATTCATATCTAAAATGTCCGCATTAGGCATCCCTTATGGGGCAGCAGTCAGCTGCTGTAGCCCTACCCTCCACGGTGTTCAGGGTAGTACTAACCAGAAAGACTTTTGTGTCAGGGCATGACAGTCTCTTTATGTACCCAAGTTACCTGCATGTTTCAAACATTCCGTCGCGGTGCCCTTGGACAGGTGCCATTCAAATCAAGGGATTAAAGAACCGTTTAAGTATACAGGGAGTGCAGAATTATTAGGCAAATGAGTATTTTGACCACATCATCCTCTTTATGCATGTTGTCTTACTCCAAGCTGTATAGGCTCGAAAGCCTACTACCAATTAAGCATATTAGGTGATGTGCATCTCTGTAATGAGAAGGGGTGTGGTCTAATGACATCACCACCCTATATCAGGTGTGCATAATTATTAGGCAACTTCCTTTCCTTTGGCAAAATGGGTCAAAAGAAGGACTTGACAGGCTCAGAAAAGTAAAAAATAGTGAGATATCTTGCAGAGGGATGCAGCACTCTTAAAATTGCAAAGCTTCTGAAGCGTGATCATCGAACAATCAAGCGTTTCATTCAAAATAGTCAACAGGGTCGCAAGAAGCGTGTGGAAAAACCAAGGCGCAAAATAACTGCCCATGAACTGAGAAAAGTCAAGCGTGCAGCTGCCACGATGCCACTTGCCACCAGTTTGGCCATATTTCAGAGCTGCAACATCACTGGAGTGCCCAAAAGCACAAGGTGTGCAATACTCAGAGACATGGCCAAGGTAAGAAAGGCTGAAAGACGACCACCACTGAACAAGACACACAAGCTGAAACGTCAAGACTGGGCCAATAAATATCTCAAGACTGATTTTCTAAGGTTTTATGGACTGATGAAATGAGAGTGAATCTTGATGGGCCAGATGGATGGGCCCGTGGCTGGATTGGTAAAGGGCAGAGAGCTCCAGTCCGACTCAGACGCCAGCAAGGTGGAGGTGGAGTACTGGTTTGGGCTGGTATCATCAAAGATGAGCTTGTGGGGCCTTTTCGGGTTGAGGATGGAGTCAAGCTCAACTCCCAGTCCTACTGCCAGTTCCTGGTAGACACCTTCTTCAAGCAGTGGTACAGGAAGAAGTTTGCATCCTTCAAGAAAAACATGATTTTCATGCAGGACAATGCTCCATCACACGCGTCCAAGTACTCCACAGCGTGGCTGGCAAGAAAGGGTATAAAAGAAGGAAATCTAATGACATGGCCTCCTTGTTCACCTGATCTGAACCCCATTGAGAACCTGTGGTCCATCATCAAATGTGAGATTTACAAGGAGGGAAAACAGTACACCTCTCTGAACAGTGTCTGGGAGGCTGTGGTTGCTGCTGCACGCAATGTTGATGGTGAACAGATCAAAACACTGACAGAATCCATGGATGGCAGGCTTTTGAGTGTCCTTGCAAAGAAAGGTGGCTATATTGGTCACTGATTTGTTTTTGTTTTGTTTTTGAATGACAGAAATGTATATTTGTGAATGTTGAGATGTTATATTGGTTTCACTGGTAATAATAAATAATTGAAATGGGTATATATTTGTTTTTTGTTAAGTTGCCTAATAATTATGCACAGTAATAGTCACCTGCACACACAGATATCCCCCTAACATAGCTAAAACTAAAAACAAACTAAAAACTACTTCCAAAAATATTCAGCTTTGATATTAATGAGTTTTTTGGGTTCATTGAGAACATGGTTGTTGTTCAATAATAAAATTAATCCTCAAAAATACAACTTGCCTAATAATTCTGCACTCCCTGTAATTGTGAAAGCCGTGGCAGTGGTTTGATGAGAAACTGACCCATTCGTTTCTCACTATAAAATCCACATGTTATGCGGGAGCTGCTTACCCTTTTTTATCGTTTGCCTGCCCGTGCTGTATTTGTGTATTGTTCTTCGCCACGTAGCTGACCCACCCACTCACTGCTGACGTCCACCAGTTTCAGAAGTCACATTTGTTATTTACAGCGATTAGAGATGGTGGGGGTGGGGGGGAGGGGGGGTATGCGCTCTATAAAAAAACACATAACGGGTTTCCAATTTCACTTTGTAAGATCTGTGCATGTTTCGAATGCGTTTTTTTTGTTCAGTAGTCTGACCCGACAGCCACAAGCCCTAAGCACATAATGATCTCATGCCAGCTTCAAGATGTCTTTTCCTTGACGACCAATAGAAGACCCTCTTCGGTTTGGCCGGAAGTGGCTTGTCCTTATAGGCGCCAGGGCTCTCTTCCACGTTTTCTATCCCGTTTTTATTCGACTAATAGTTTAAAATGGATTAGTTAGTATTTACTGTCAGTCTAATAAAAAGCAGACCATCACTGAAAAGGAGGGTCAAGCAGTCTGAGACAGGCAGTGACATCTGTTTGATGGCCGGAGCATGAAGGCGCCTGCACAAGCCATCACCCAGATTGTCCAGGGAGGGCAAAGTCCCAGCCTTGGCATCAGGCGCCTGTCACGTCTCTGGGAAAATAACCTTGGCTGCTTTAGGCTTAAGACTTGCAGTGCCTGGACGACACGCAGATCGCCCTGTCACCCTAACCTTTTGTAATTTGTCACCGAGTTATGAAAGAGTAGGGTGAAAAGCAAAAGGCTAAAAGCTGGAACATACAACCGCACAGCTTTGAGCTTTCGGTTTCCTGCTTCAGCTGCATTCCCATGCCGAAGGTCGGTGGAGCACCTGGACCTGGGAAGGGGCCTGCGCAGGCAGCCGAGTAAACTACAAAATCTTTCAGTGTATACTGTGTGTGGGTGACAAAGTGTGTGTGAGTGTGTGTGGGAGTGTGTGTGTGTGAGCATATAGGTGTGAGTGGAAGTTAATGTGTAACAGAAGGAGTGATTGAGAAAGAGTGAATAACGGTGAGTGAGAATGAGCTAGTAAGAGCGACTGCAAGGGAGTCTAGAGTATCAATGAGTAACCATAAGTGTGAGAGTGAGAACAAAGGAATGCAAGTGAATGGAAATGAGTGACCGCCAGTGAGTATAACTGAGTCAGAATTAGTGAGATTCGGAGAAGAAGTGAGTATGTGAGGGCAAGTATGTATGAATGAATAAGTGAGTGAAAATGAATGAGTCAGAGTGAGTGAAAATAAGTAAGACTGAGTGAGAATGTGCAGGTAAAAGTGAGTGCAAGTGTCTGAGTGAGAATTTAATTGTTGCTACAACGTAACATCAACAGGTCACACCTAGACCTCAGATACATAACAAAATACAATTCCTGATTGGGCTTCAGCAGAACATGTCTTCAATAAATTATGCTGTCTAAGGACACATTTAGCAATTATCACCATATTTAAGGAACTTCACCGTATCAGACCTCACAAGCCCCGGTCCAGGATTCGCAGCAGGATTGTAACTAAACCTTTCTGCACAAAAACAATCCTCTGAGGCTTTTTCCTCTCCCTAAGTGTCCTTTAGCACATTTAGGAAGAGGAAACAACGAGGAGAAATAAATATATTTCTCCTCGTTGTGCCTCCTCTGGGAAGGCATAGCATTTTAACGTATTCCCAGGTTTACCAGTCTTGGTAAATTTGGGAATCCGCCAAAATCCGTGAGTGGATGCATGGGAACACACACGCTTCACCCATGAAACGCCTTTCCAGGGCAGATTATCGCAGGGCTGCAACCTGCGTCGCCCTGCGTTACTCTTGCTTTACCTTGCAAGTTGGCCTTGCCTTGCTCAGTAAATCTGACTTTTCTAGTGCGTTGCCCTTGCAAGGTTGTACGACGGAATGCCGACTGACAAAACAACGGGTGCCTAAACTTGTTACTACTAATGCCTTTACCACGAATGCCTTAACAATGATTGTTGGAAAATGGGTTATTGGTAGGGCAGGTAGGTACCTACACCTAGCAACAAGTCACAAACCTCCACAAAAGTACAGTTAGGTCTCAGTAAATTAATCCCAGCTCTACCCTTGGTAGCTTGGCATCGAGCGTCAAGGCTTAACTTAGGAGACAAAGTGTAAAGCATTCAAATATCACAAAACAGTAATTAAATAAAACACAGGAAACAGTTTAAAAATCCAAAACCAATTTATAAAAATAGCTTATATTTTTATCTTTAAAATGACACAAAAACGATTAAAATCGGTTCAGGGGAACCGGAGATATGAATTTTTAAAGTATTATTATTTTCTAGCGCATAGAAACAAAAAGCGCCAATCGGGTCATCTGGTTGCACCAGGACCGGGACAAAGTCAAACTTTCAGGCCGACCGCGATGGAGCCCTGCTCGGCTACAGGTCGCGGGAGGCCTCGGTTAAAAAGTTACCTTCTGACTTAGTCTTTATTTTGAAGTTTTTCTTCACCGGGACGAACCTGCCAGTTGGATCCGACCTCCTGGAGCCCTTGTCCGGATACGCGAAGTCGGTTTCCTCGGTGGTGATTTTTACCTTCGGACTTAGTCGTTTTTTCGAGATGAAAATCCTTCGACCGGGGTAAACCCGGATCTTGATCCGACGTCCGTGGAGCCCTTCTCGGATACGATGGCTGGAAGGTCCCGGTCAACTTTTTACGTTCGGACTTAGTCTCTTTTTTGGATGTTTTTCTTTACCGGGACGAACCACGAAGTCAGGCCGGGTCGCGGTTGAGGCAAGCCGGCTAGAATTTCCGCGTCGGGTCGGTCACTTTATGGAGCTTTTTTCTAAAAATTCTCCAATCTTCTCCAAACTTCTGGGGCTTCACCCAGATGTTCTTTTAAGGTTCTTTTGGGGTCCACAGCTCACCCCAAGGGTCCAGAAGTTCTGTGATGGTCCTTGGGAAGTGCGGACTTCAACTCCCAGAATGCACCTGGCGCAAACTCCTTTTTGGCCACTGGGCAGTGGTCAGCTGGTCACTTTTTCAGGAGTTGGTGCAGGGGACTCTGGTTAGCAATTTTTCACCTGTAGCAAACAGGGAGTCCCTCCTTGAACCAGTGGAAGCCAGGCAAAGTCCTTCTTGTGGTGAAGCCCAAGTGTGCAGCTGGTGCAGTCTTTCTGAGTGCAGGGTCCAGGTGCAGGCCAGGGGTCCAGCAGGGCAGTCCTTCTTCTCCTTGTAGTTCTTTCTTCTTGAAATTTGGTGGGGATCTGAGGCGTGGGTGCAGGTCTGCCAGTTTTATCCTTGCTCCTGGGTGAAAAGCAGGGGGGCTCTGGTCCTCCAATCAGGGACAGGGTCGTCCCCCTGTGATGACCACTTCCTGGGAAGTGTGGCAAAAATCCATCCCAGAAGGCAATAGTCTCTAAAAATCCAAAATGGATGAATCTGATTTTTGGAGGAGAGATCTGGCTGAGCCCACCCACTGGTGTGGCTAAAAATCATAAACACACCCCTCTCCTGCCCTCTCCTAATCTAATCAAGGGGGCACCTAGCTGTCTGGGGTTGCAGGATGTGGGGGTGTTGCTGGGTGCTCCAGATGTCCTTCTCTGCCTTTGAAGACCAGTTTGGCAGCCCTCCCCCTTCCTGCTTCCCCATCTGCTGAGGGGAGATTCTCTCCCCCAAGCACATTCCTTTGTGTAAAGCCAGGCCACTTCACACCTCATTAAAGTGGCCTGGCAGAAGCTGCTGCAGGCTGGCCAATCAGAGCACAGCAGCAAAAACAATGCAGAGCTGAAATTGGCAACTTTTTAGGTAAAGTCTAAACTTTTTACCTGCACTAGTTATATTAAATCCAACAACTGGAAGTTGTGGGATTTATTATAACAATCAATTTGATACCAAATTCTTGGTATGTAACATTTAAGGAGACTTTAACATTTAAAATAAAGTCTGCCCATTCTAGCCTATGAAGGCCATTTACTTCAATGAGGGAAAAACGAATTTGGCTGTTTTTACCTCACCAGGGCTTATAAATCTATTTTTATAAAGTCCCTGCTTATAGTTACATGGCACCCAGCCCTAGGGGCACATAGGGCACACCTTAGGGGTGACTTATATGTAAAAATAAGGTAGTTTAAAACTTTGGAAGTACCTTTAATTCCAAAGTCGAATTTGCATATAACTTTAATTTAAAAGCAGCCAGCAAGGCAGGCTTGCTTTTAAAATGACACTGGGCACCTCAGCAATGCACCTAGGTGTGCACCACCTATGCTGTGGTCCCTAAACCTACATGCCCTACCATATACTAGGGACTTATAGGTAGGTTAACTTAGCCAATTATAATTAGCCTAATTTGCATATCCATTTTACACAGAGCACAGGCCCTGGGACTGGTTAGCAGTACCCAGGGCACCATCAGAGTCAGGAAAACACCAGCATAAAGTGGAAAATGGGGGCAAAAAGTTAGGGGGCCTCTGCAATCAGCCCCAGTTTCTCACACAACCCCCCCCCCCAGCCCGCACGCCCAGGAGACTCAGCCCAACCCTGGGAGAGTCTTCCTGGCTTGTTAGGCGAGGAAGACAGTGAAGAAAACTGGCTGTCCCTTTGCAGGGCCTACTCTGCCTTATATCCTCCTGTCAGGGTCACTCCCTCTGGGTAGTGAAGCCATCCCACAGTAAAAGGACCCAACCCAAACTGAAACTTCCCTCTAGGGGGGTCTTCCTCCTCTCTCTCTGCCAACTTGGGTAGTGAGGTGCCCACCTCCCCTACTCCTAACTTTGCTAGGGCAAGACCTAGCTTACCCAAAGAGGTCACCCAACACTTGAGCAACCCCACCATGACCAACAGGGTCAGGGGGCCTACTTTGCTATTGGCCTTGGGGTTTGCCTCCCAGGCCAAGTACAGTGCTGCCAGGAAGGCTAGCACCCAGCAGAGGCTACTGACAGCTGTCAGTACCCAGAACCACACCCTAAGCTCTCCACTGACAGGTGGCTGAGCTGCTTTAGGGGCATCTTTGGGGTCCTGGCACCCCTCTTGCTGTCTAGAGTGGGGGGCTACCACCTCTTGTGGCAGACACCCTCCTTCCACTCTCCCTTCTGTCAGTGCAGGGGCAACACCTTGCATCTGGACAGCTGCCTGACTACTCAGGACTTCCTTGGAGTCAGGTGAGGCCTCACCAGTGCCAACTCTGGGCTCCCCCCCTACTGGGGCAGAAGGCCTTTGGCTCCCTGGAACTCTCTTTAAGAGTGGCCTACCCTTCCTTTTCTTCTTTCCTTTTCTTGGGGACCCCTGTCTCCTAACTGTAGGGACTGACTCCCCAGGACTTTGGGTTGGGGGGGGCGCCCTGGGCGACCACCCCATCTGTGACCAGACTCACCTCTGGGAGGTCATTGCCCAGGATACAATCTAGGGGAAGGTCAGCACTGACTACCACCCTAATCCAGTCAAGGATACCCTCCCTCTCTAGGGGCACTATGGCTACAGGTTTGGAGGTGACCTCCCCTGTGGCTATCCTGACTTTCTTTGTCTTTTCTGGGACATACATGTCTGGGGTCACTAACCGGTCACTCACTACAGTGTGACTGGCACAGGTGTCTCTCAGGCCAGTGGTAGGGATCCCATTCACTTGAATGTGGTGGAAGTGCCTACTCCCACCCTCAGGGATCACCAGCTTACCATCTGGTCCTGTCTCCCAGCACAATGCTAGGAGGACTTCATCATCTGAGGAATCCTCCTCTATGGCTACACTGGACAGCCCAGTGCTAACCACTTTCTTTGGACAGGCTGCATCTCCTCTGAAGTGACCTGTCTGCTGACAGTCAAAGCAAGCCCTACTGTCCAAGAGCTTTTTTAACCCTGGGTCTCCCTGTCTCTGCATGTCAGATTGGGAGTGGGATTTACTCTCCTCCTTCTTAGGGTTCTGGGGTACAGAGGGAGTCTCTGTGGTGGGCTTACCACCTCCCTCCTTAGGTTTTTGGGGACCTGTCCCCCCCTTCTTGGAGTCTCCCCCCTGGGACTTGACAACCACCCTGGTTCTCAACCACTCATCAGCTGCCTCCCCTAGCTCTCTAGGGTTGGTCAGCTTAGAGTCCACTAGATGCTGGCGTAACCTTTCTTGGATACAATTGGTCAAGATGTGCGATCTCATGATCAGATTGTATAACCCCTCATAAGTATTTACTTTGTTGCCAATAATCCAGCCCTCTAGTGCCTTTAGTGAGGTGTCCACAAAGTCAACCCAAGACTGGGTACTGACCTTCTGGGTGTCCCTGAACTTCATTCTATATTGCTCTGGGGTCAGACCAAACTTCTTGGCTAAGCACCTTTTAATACTAGGGTATGAATCTGCCTCCTCCCCCCTTAAGGTCAGAAGCCTATCCCTCCCTGAGTTGGGGACCAACTCCCACAAAAGGGAACCCCAGTATTGAGGCCTAACCCTTCTCATTTGGAGTGCCCTCTCAAAGGCCCCTAGCCACTTATCTATGTCATCCCCCTCTACATAAGCAGGAACCACCCCCTTGGGTAATCTGGGGCAAACTCCCCCACCCATGGACACCTCAGCTTCTTTATCGCTGCTTCCATCTCTTTTTTCTTTGTATGCCCACTTTTGCTTTTCTAGGGCCAGCTTATCTGCTTCCAAAGCTATGTAGGCTAGCTGGGCTTCCAGCTCTCTTTCCCTGATGGATGGGTTCTCTCCTCCTGAAAGGACCCTCTTCCTACCACTAGCTTTGGGTCTGCCCCTAGTGACTGTATCCAGTGAGGACCGTTCCTCCTCTTCCTCACTTGGGGTCTGATGCCTTTCCTCCCCTGAGTGGTTAGAGTTAGCATCATCCTCTTTTGGTTCCTCCTCTGGAGCTTCCTCTGTCTCTACCTCTTGGGCCTCAGCCCATGCTGTCAGGGATTTAATCAGGATTTCCTTCCTGAGATTAGTGGTTGCAGGCAACCCCCTCTCAATACACAACCCCCTAAGCTGGACTACTGTCAGTGTGGGTAGGCTAGCCAGATCAAGCTCCATGGTTCCCTAGTTTTGTGTCAACAAAAACTTTTTGCAAAAATTGGAAACAAGAATTTAGAAAAATTACAAAAATTCAATAATTGAAATTAATCCAAATTAATTACAAAAAAAAAATTAAAATTAAAAATTAAAAACAATTTTTGCACTAGGACAATTTAAAGGATTTTTAATTTGTTTTATCTAAAACTGTAACGTGATATTGAACACAAGTACAGGATCCCGTCGCTGCTTCCAATTATGTTGGAAAATGGGTTATTGGTAGGGCAGGTAGGTACCTACACCTAGCAACAAGCCACAAACCTCCACAAAAGTACAGTTAGGTCTCAGTAAATTAATCCCAGCTCTACCCTTGGTAGCTTGGCATCGAGCGTCAAGGCTTAACTTAGGAGACAAAGTGTAAAGCATTCAAATATCACAAAACAGTAATTAAATAAAACACAGGAAACAGTTTAAAAATCCAAAACCAATTTATAAAAATAGCTTATATTTTTATCTTTAAAATGACACAAAAACGATTAAAATCGGTTCAGGGGAACCGGAGATATGAATTTTTAAAGTATTATTATTTTCTAGCGCATAGAAACAAAAAGCGCCAATCGGGTCATCTGGTTGCACCAGGACCGGGACAAAGTCAAACTTTCAGGCCGACCGCGATGGAGCCCTGCTCGGCTACAGGTCGCGGGAGGCCTCGGTTAAAAAGTTACCTTCTGACTTAGTCTTTATTTTGAAGTTTTTCTTCACCGGGACGAACCTGCCAGTTGGATCCGACCTCCTGGAGCCCTTGTCCGGATACGCGAAGTCGGTTTCCTCGGTGGTGATTTTTACCTTCGGACTTAGTCGTTTTTTCGAGATGAAAATCCTTCGACCGGGGTAAACCTGGATCTTGATCCGACGTCCGTGGAGCCCTTCTCGGATACGATGGCTGGAAGGTCCCGGTCAACTTTTTACGTTCGGACTTAGTCTCTTTTTCGGATGTTTTTCTTTACCGGGACGAACCACGAAGTCAGGCCGGGTCGCGGTTGAGGCAAGCCGGCTAGAATTTCCGCGTCGGGTCGGTCACTTTATGGAGCTTTTTTCTAAAAATTCTCCAATCTTCTCCAAACTTCTGGGGCTTCACCCAGATGTTCTTTTAAGGTTCTTTTGGGGTCCACAGCTCACCCCAAGGGTCCAGAAGTTCTGTGATGGTCCTTGGGAAGTGCGGACTTCAACTCCCAGAATGCACCTGGCGCAAACTCCTTTTTGGCCACTGGGCAGTGGTCAGCTGGTCACTTTTTCAGGAGTTGGTGCAGGGGACTCTGGTTAGCAATTTTTCACCTGTAGCAAACAGGGAGTCCCTCCTTGAACCAGTGGAAGCCAGGCAAAGTCCTTCTTGTGGTGAAGCCCAAGTGTGCAGCTGGTGCAGTCTTTCTGAGTGCAGGGTCCAGGTGCAGGCCAGGGGTCCAGCAGGGCAGTCCTTCTTCTCCTTGTAGTTCTTTCTTCTTGAAATTTGGTGGGGATCTGAGGCGTGGGTGCAGGTCTGCCAGTTTTATCCTTGCTCCTGGGTGAAAAGCAGGGGGGCCCTGGTCCTCCAATCAGGGACAGGGTCGTCCCCCTGTGATGACCACTTCCTGGGAAGTGTGGCAAAAATCCATCCCAGAAGGCAATAGTCTCTAAAAATCCAAAATGGATGAATCTGATTTTTGGAGGAGAGATCTGGCTGAGCCCACCCACTGGTGTGGCTAAAAATCATAAACACACCCCTCTCCTGCCCTCTCCTAATCTAATCAAGGGGGCACCTAGCTGTCTGGGGTTGCAGGATGTGGGGGTGTTGCTGGGTGCTCCAGATGTCCTTCTCTGCCTTTGAAGACCAGTTTGGCAGCCCTCCCCCTTCCTGCTTCCCCATCTGCTGAGGGGAGATTCTCTCCCCCAAGCACATTCCTTTGTGTAAAGCCAGGCCACTTCACACCTCATTAAA
Organism: Pleurodeles waltl; assembly: GCF_031143425.1. Lineage (NCBI taxonomy): Eukaryota > Metazoa > Chordata > Amphibia > Caudata > Salamandridae > Pleurodeles > Pleurodeles waltl. The sequence goes on from NC_090439.1 coordinate 70,261,062, forward strand.
GTGGCCTGGCAGAAGCTGCTGCAGGCTGGCCAATCAGAGCACAGCAGCAAAAACAATGCAGAGCTGAAATTGGCAACTTTTTAGGTAAAGTCTAAACTTTTTACCTGCACTAGTTATATTAAATCCAACAACTGGAAGTTGTGGGATTTATTATAACAATCAATTTGATACCAAATTCTTGGTATGTAACATTTAAGGAGACTTTAAAATTTAAAATAAAGTCTGCCCATTCTAGCCTATGAAGGCCATTTACTTCAATGAGGGAAAAACGAATTTGGCTGTTTTTACCTCACCAGGGCTTATAAATCTATTTTTATAAAGTCCCTGCTTATAGTTACATGGCACCCAGCCCTAGGGGCACATAGGGCACACCTTAGGGGTGACTTATATGTAAAAATAAGGTAGTTTAAAACTTTGGAAGTACCTTTAATTCCAAAGTCGAATTTGCATATAACTTTAATTTAAAAGCAGCCAGCAAGGCAGGCTTGCTTTTAAAATGACACTAGGCACCTCAGCAATGCACCTAGGTGTGCACCACCTATGCTGTGGTCCCTAAACCTACATGCCCTACCATATACTAGGGACTTATAGGTAGGTTAACTTAGCCAATTATAATTAGCCTAATTTGCATATCCATTTTACACAGAGCACAGGCCCTGGGACTGGTTAGCAGTACCCAGGGCACCATCAGAGTCAGGAAAACACCAGCACAAAGTGGAAAATGGGGGCAAAAAGTTAGGGGGCCTCTGCAATCAGCCCCAGTTTCTCACAATGATATTTCGTTGTAAAGGCATTCCTGGTAAAGTCATTAGTAACAGGCACCCATTGATCCTGCATGCCTCACCCCACCCCCCCAACCCCACCCCAAAACCTAAAACCCCCCACCCCCTCCCCAAAACCAAAAACGCCCCACCCCCCCAGCCCCACCCCAAAACCTAAAACCCCCGACCCCCTCCCCAAAACCAAAAACGCCCCACCCCCCCAACACCACCCCAAAACCTAAAACCCCGACCCCAACCCCCTCCCCAAAACCTAAAACGCCCCACCCCAAAACCTAAAACCCCGACCCCCCACCCCCTCCCCAAAACCTAAAACGCCCCACCCCCCCAACCCCACCCCAAAACCTAAAACCCCGACCCCCCACCCCCTACCCAGAACCAAAAACGCCCCACCCCCCCAACCCCACCCTAAAACCCCCGACCCCCCACCCCCTCCCCAAAACCAAAAACGCCCCACCCCCAAACCCCACCCCAAAACCTAAATCCCCGACCCCCCCGCCCCCTCCCCAAAACCTAAAACCCCCCACTTACCTGAGTCGTCGCCTCGTCATCTGCGTCGTCCTCCTCAGCCGACTCCCTTGTTTGTACCTTAACCATGCATGTTCGTTGTTCAGGACATGCGTGGTTAAGGCACAAAATAACGAAGTCCTGGTTAAAGAAAGCGTTGTTCCGCTTTCGTTAACCAGGACTTCGTTATAAAAAAGTCGGCATAAAGGATGTTTCCCCCCTTGCAACACTATGTGGGATACGAAGGCATCACAATTATATGATACATCTGGCCCGGGGTCTCCACAGGTTACCTGGTTGCTGCGATGACTGAGACTGAATTTTAGTCACACACGGTGGGAGACCGTGACCTTGTGTGAACTTGTTTGTAATGTGCTCAGTGGTGTAACTTACATGAAGAGAAGGAGACAGTTACATCTGTCAAATCAGTGCTGCCACATTCATAAATAGGCTGGCACACTCCAGCAGAGATGCACTGCATTCTGGATAATGTTTGATTTGAAATGTGTGAAGGGGTTGTTTTAGCTGCCACTGTGCTTCAGAGGGTACACGCTGACCCTTCTTGACACCACAAGCGACATGTGCAGAGATCTCGCAATCTTTTTTTTTTCACCGGGATTCCGTTTTGGAACCTTGGGTCTTTCTACTGAATGAGTGAATGAGTGAACAAGCTGGTTGATGAAAGCTTGCGGACTACCTAAAACTTGCAGTCAAATGTTTACACACTCTGCAATAAAAGCAATTTTAAACAGGGTACAACTCGCTCTAACTTATGATATCTTAAATAGCTTTATAGATCCAGGCGTATCATTGGCAATAACATATTGTTACCAACTCTTACCTAAAGTAGGCCCTGCTTCCACCAGGAAGAGTATTACCCTTTCACCTCTTTTGGACTGCAACGTATGAGGGATTATTTTACATTACAGAAGTACTCTAACTGATTACAAATTAAATTCTATACTGCATTCAGTTTTTTAATGCAATACGCTGTTTTTATTGTTTTAAGCATGATTCAAAAGCAAACCAGAGTTATTGGCTTTGCCGATGCTTGTAGACAAGAATGGGGTTATATCTTCTACCTTAATCGATTTTATGTCGTAGTTTATTATGTGATAGTTGCATTTGTAACTCCTTTCACCCAAGACGAAGATTTTGTTTTCACACTTGCATCAAAAATGTAATCAGATCATCTCTAACTATGTTAGCTGATGTTTACAGATATTTATATGGCACTGTATGGTCATTGGTGTGGCTTGGTGCACTTTCGGGTTTGGTACCTTCAAGCCCAGGTCTTGAAGATTTTGACACTAGTGGTAGCTCATGACTTTCACTGATAAATGAAAATTACTTTCATTTATCTTTTTTGAAAGTCGTCATGGATCATTTCTTCTTTTACTTTTTTTTCTTCCAAAAACGTTTCTGCATATTTTTTTATTAGTTCTTGGTCTGACGGGTAAATTTTCAATTTGTGTCCCTAAAAACTGGAATGAAACGGACACCCATCCCAAAGGCCAAACATCTAGTACACTAGTGGGCGGTAGCTTCTCTCATTTTCCTCCATTGTCTAAGTCCCTACAGGAGTTTAATGCAAGCATTTAAACAACATTTTCACGCCATGTAACAATTGCAGAAACTCCATGCGTCATTAGATTTATTGCCTTGAAGAACCTTGAGATTGCCAAAAGATATAAACTAGACTTAGGCCACGAAAGATCAACAAGAGCCCTGTAAGGCCTATTAGATCCATAACAGGAACAGTTGTTTCTGACTGTAGCCCATTCCTTCAGCTAAATGGCCCTCTGCTAGAAGCAGCCAAATCCCATACAGGTAAGTCGATACCATTGGTAATTTTCAAGTGACGCTAGTTGGGTTTCCTTCAAAATAAAGAAATTACATAACTTCAAGCCACATCCTCGGAACTGCGTATCTCCTGCGTACAGCTTTAACTTTGTCGTGTCATGTGTCTAGACCAGCACCAAGTACATGAAGAATTATAGATAGGTAACAGTGATGTTTTTTAATAAGGGCTTCTGATTGAAATGAAATAAACAGTGAGAGGTAAGTTTCAGTTGTCTATAATGCCACTCGGAAGCCTGAGATGAAAAACATCCTCTTTATTCACAATTACCCATCTACGATTTCATGCTGTACATGGGTACAAAGCCGTCGCCTATTGTGAACCTACGTTTTAATGAACTGTGGTATTTTGAACATAGAGATAAAGATGCTGAGGGAGGCAGGCTCCTGCACCAGGTTTGAGCATTGTTGTATTGGAGCAGTGCAAAACAAAATTTATTTCCCACTGTTATGTTGTGATTGTAGTGAATAACAGCATTCAAATACAATGTTGAATTATAGGTGGGTGTAGGAAAGTGGAGTATTATGCAGCGATGCTGGTTAGGCTTCAGTATGTAATACTCTCACAATACCCCACAGATAGTCCTTTGGATTCACAATAATAAATCCCTAGCTCGGTCCTGGTAATGTGGCAAAGGGCAGTCAGGCTTTACTAGAGGAACATGTGTTAAGAATTTCAGAGTACCAACATGGATGATCAGTAAGTGACACAACACAAAAGAAATCCAACATCAATTTGTAAAAATAAAGCAGATTTTTATCTCAATTTAGACACCAAGACAAAGTAAATTAGATACGTTTATCCTGAGTTATGAATTTTCAAAGGAAAAGACATTCAATACAGTTCATGCTCTCAATCTTTTACCATTGCGGTCAATGGGAAAAATCCCATGTGGGGTGAGCTCAGAGGAACTCACGTGTAGTTAAGGTTGTGCGGGTCCTAGGGTCAGGCTGGTCCCTGTGTCCCAGGTGCAGAGGCGACTTGGCTATTCTTGTTTCTGAAATTGGGTTTTGCGGGTGCTGAAAAATGGTACTTGTGCGATTCTGTCATTTGCAGGTTGAGACCGGGGTAACCCACTGGGGGTTAAGCTTGTGTGGGCCTCTACCTAGCTCGGGCGTCTCGGGTGCAGAGGTGTGCTTGGCTATCCATGGTCCTGAATGGGAACTGTGGTTGCTGGTTTTACCACTGTGACAGTGCAGATGAGGAAATGGATGCAAAAACTCCGCAACAGAGCCACTGGTGACGTCAGATGAAGGTGTTGCAGTGTGCCCTTGGTTTGCAGTGTCAGGCAAAGGTGGTGATGACAGGACGGGCCACCAACAAGCTTTGGCAGTGAATGCAGGAATCAATGGATTGACACTAAAAAGTCTCATCACATTTTTTGAGAATCTTACATTTCAGGTACTTGGTTGTTCCTATTTCTCCGAAAGTTTGCATCTGAACTGTGAGGTGCTACAGAGTCTTCTCTAAGCCCCACACTTTTCAATCTTTACATGTACCTACTGGCAGAGATAGTGTGTTCCTCTGGGCAGTCGCTGGTTTCCTATGTCCATGATACCCAGTTGGTCATGTCAGTCTCCTCTGATCCATGCGCAAGTCATCCTCAGTTAACTCCCTGACTTCAGGAAGTGGCCATGTGGATGGCCAGCTGCAGATTAAAACTTAATGAGGACAAAACAGTGGTCATGTTACTGGGAAACAATCTCTGTAACAAGACTCTGACCCCTTTTCTGGACTGTTTGAGGAACCTTCCACCATCGAAAAGGTCAAAAAAAGTCTTGGGTTATGGTTGGACTTCAGCCTCACTGTGGACCATCAAGTAAAAAAGCTTACTCTCACCTGCTTCAGTGTGCTGAGGCTGTTGAGGAAAATATTCAATCTCCTTCCTTTCCTAGCCCAAAAACTGATTTTCCAGGCCCTTATAAATCTCGCGTCTCGATTATGGCAATGCCCTTTATCTTGGCTCACCTCAGAATGTGGTGAATATGCTGCAGGTGGTTCAGAATGCTACCACCCATCTTCTTATGAACATCCTGAGATATCAGTCTGCCAAAAAAGCTGTGGCAGCTCTTCACTGGCTTCCAGTGGAGCAACAAGTTAAATTCAAGGCCCTTTTCATTATACACAGGGCACTTCACAATAGGGGTCCGTCTCTATTAAGCTCTGTGACCTCATTCTATATCCCTCGCAGGTCCCTTAGATCCTCCATGGCCTTTTTGTTGAATATTTGCAAAATCCATCGGTCTTGATGGGAAGGCCGTTCCATGGCCTACAGGGCTCCTAAACTCTGGAATACTCTCCCGCCGGAGAATTGTCAACTTGGCCACAAATTGTCTTTTTGTAGGACCTTGACAACCTGGCTGTTTAGGACTTAGTTCGGGGGTAGCCGGTAACCTGCAATGTGTGCTCTATCGCTGGGAGGCCTACTGGTAGCCATGCGCTATATAAGACAAATAAACTAAACTAAGCTAAACTAAAGTGGAGGAGAAGCTATCTCCTCTTCCGGAGGTCCTGGGGAAAACAGTAGCCGGCTGTAACTTGGTGGAAAGATGGACTGCATTTCCCACAGTGCATTGGACCATCTACTTTTTAGTGATTCCTTGGAGGGCCCGGTGCCCAGCGCTTCTTTGGTTCTGGTAGGTGCTTTTTATCTGTGGTGGGCAGGGGTTTAGGGCCACTAGTCCAAGGGAGTTTGATTTTGCCTTTGGCTCACAAAAGGTTCTATCTTGCTGGGGGAATTGTTCTTTGGTCCAGGAGAAGCTGCAGTTGAGCCTGTTCCAGGAGGTTGCCACAGGTTCAGGGTATCACGCCTTTGGTTTGTGCAGGTTTCTGGTATTGTCAATGCTGGTCTTCTGTTGTCCTTTCTTCACAGGATCTGAGGTTCTGGTGCCAGGGGTGTTCCTTAAATCCTAGATTTATGGGTTGTAGGGGTTTGGGTGCAAGTAGCCAATGGGCTACTAGCCCCAGTGGCTAATCCGCCCCTGAGGTGACCACATCCGGTGGGTGTGGCACCTTTTCTACCAAACACTCTATTCTGCCTCTTTTCAAGATGACAGAAGTCTCCCTCGGTGGTACAGACCATGCTGCCCACCCTAGAGGTGTTGCTAGCTTTCTGGAGCTGTATGCCTCCTGACTAACTAATTTTCCCACCTGCCTGGATGCAGATGTGCCTGGAGGAGGGGAAGTGCCTTGTTCTCCACTGGGGGACAGTCTGCTTGCATATCAGATGCGGTGTGCCCTCTGAAGCTCACCGCCCTGATGTGCCACTTCACTAGCCTTCATGCGAGGGAGGGAGGTGTGACCTCCTCCCTGTCCAGGCCTCCGTCCTGACTCCTGGAAGCGTTCACACCTCTGCCCAGAGGGTCACAATCCTGTCTTGGCGGCAGCAGCTGGCAGAAGCCAGAGTACAGGAAAGCTTGGGCAACTCGGTGGGCAACCTCTAAGGTTGCTCTCTGTGTCCATGCCACATCACCCTTGCCACAAGATTAATATCCGGGGGAGAAGGTATGTTGTTTGGTACCAAACATGACTCACTTTGGCAAAACCATAATGGAGCTAGCGACCTCGGGTTTGCCCAGGTGCCAGTCCATGTTATCCTATGGACTGTCAGTCACTTTCATGAAAAAGGCCACTATAGGAACTGTTAGAAATTAGGTCTCTAGTTGGCTGAGGTATGCAGCCTGTCCAAGAGGGACCACAATCCTAGCAAGGGAAAGTCACAACACAATGTAAATTATCCTGTGCTCACCCTCGTGTAGCTTGGCACAGAGCAGGCAGGCTTAACTGAGAAGGCAATTTGTAAAGTATTTGTGCAATAACTCATACAGTAACAGTGCGAAAACACCACAAAACGTATTGCGAACAGTTTAGAAAAGTAGATATTTATCTGAATAAAAAAAGACCAAAATGTCAAAAATCCAATATGCACAAGTCAAGACACCACTTTTTAAAATTTTAGATGAGTCTCAATCCTTAAGAATCAGTGGTTGTATCTTTTTAACACACAGTACCTGGGATGCATCAAAAATAATAATGATGAGGGCTGCAGAGGAGGATATGCATCTGAAAGTAAAGCAATGCATAGTTTTTTCTGGCGCGACCAAGGTGATGCTTCATTTCTTTCCATGCGGCAAGGTGATGCAGCAGTTTCTGGGAGCTCAGCCTTGGTTCATCAGTGCAGTGCCGGGATATTTTGGTACCCAGGGATGATGCATGGAAAATCCAGAATGTGTTGTGAAGAGGGAATAGGCGCTGTGTCGATCCAGCAGGCAATGCAGCGTTCTTCAGCGGCGAAACAGGCGCTGCGTCGATCTTGCAGTCTTTGTGTCAAATTCTGTAGGCGTTGCTTCAATGTTCCAACTTTCTGGATTTTCTTCTCTGTGGTGAAGTCTTTGATGGCCCTGAGACTTCAGAACAGGAGGCAAGCTCAGTCAAAGCCCTTGGAGAGCACTTGTGGGGGAAGGTAGAGTCCTTCCAGCAGAATCATGGGCCAGCAGGCAGCAGGGCAACAAGCAGGACAGAGGTTGTTCCAGCAAAGCAGTCCAGATGAGTCCTTTGGGCAGTACAGCAGTCCCTCTGACTGAGCCCAGTTGTAAGTCCAGAAGTGTCTCATTTGTTGGGATCACAGACCCAGTATATATACCCAAAAGTGCCTTTGAAGTGGAGGAAATGTCAAAGAGTGGTTTTGAATTGCACAAGTTCCCCTTTCAACCCACCCCTGTCTGCCAGGAGCACTGTGGGGGTTATCATTCCTTTGTGTGAGGGCAGGCCACTGTCCTTTGAAGTGTAAGTGGAACTGCCCAGGAAGACCCATCAGTATACAGGTGAATGCAGCTGAGTGCCCTGTGTTTATGGCTGTCTGAGTGTAATGCACAAGGGGAGCTGTCAACCAGCACAGACCAGACGTGGATTGAAGACAGGTTGTAAGGCACTGAGTGCAGAAAATGCAGATAAATACCTCCTTTCTAAAAGTGGCATTTCTAAAATAGTAACTTCTTCAGTAAGTAAGATTTCTCACTACATTCCAACCATACCAAACATGACAAGTCTTTTCCTCTCTGATCAGAAATTACCACTTCAAAGCATGCAAGGGAATTTCTGATGCTGGCCTATGAGAGGAGCAGGCTTCGTAGTAGTGAAAAAACGACTTTGGGAGGTTTTCAGTACCAGGACATGTAAAGTACTTGTCCTGCCTTTTACTTACATAGCACCCTGCCCAATGGGCTACCTAAGGCCTACCTTAGGGGTGACTTATGTGTAAGAAAAGGGGGGATTAAGATGTAGCAAGTAGCTTTAAATGCCATGTCGAAGTGGCAGTGAAACTACACACACAGACCTTGCAATGGCAGACCTGAGGCATGGATAAAGGACTACTTTTATGGGTGGCACAATCAGTGCTGCAGGTCCAAATCCGCCAATTGGGTATGAGCCAATTTTACCAGGTTTAGGGGAGAGAGCACAAGCAATTTAGCACCGGTCAGCAGTGGAAAAGTGTGATCAGAAAAATGGAGGGAGGCAGGCAAAGATGGGGGAGACCACCCTAAGGCTTTCAGATCTAACAGGAACATATAAGCATGCACTTATATGCCCACACCTTTAATATAAGGCACCTTGCCTTCTTTAGGGGTTACTGACATATATTAAAGATATTGCTTTGCTGTGCCGCACATGGTGTGGGCACAGTTGAGTTTGAGAAGTTTGCTCATCTCCTGCAGTCTGCAAAGCAGGGTTTGCTGTCAGTAGTATACTCGGGTCACTCAGGGTGGCACAAACAGTGCTTCATGCCCTTATGACCCCTTTAAAACCTATATGGTGGGTACTACTGGTACCATACGCTAGGGACTTACAAGGGTGTTAAAGTACTTTCCATACTGGGGATACCCAATTCACATTTACCAATTTAAGTAGAGAGCACTGGGACTGGGGCCTGTTTAACAGACTCCAGGGCATTTTCAGAGGCATAACCAACAGCATCTAGAGCAAAATCAAAATGTCTTCCCTAATGCCAGACCTGAAAAACATACTTCTGTAAAAACATTCAAATAGTTCTTGTCCCTGTTTAAAACTGCTAATTCTCTGCCTTGCAAGGAACAATTTTGGGTTCTGAGTGTGTGGGTCTGAATAGTGAAGCAGGAATATTGAGTGGTCACAATATCATGCCCAGAATGTAGAAACCCAAAATATTGACAGGCAAGTATGTTTAGATTTACTATACCTAACCTCCAAATCTATACTTTCCTCTCTGCAGTTACTGCCTCAATGTCTTGGGGTTCAATATTTTGGTCACAATATTGTGACTACTCTATATTCCTGCTTCGATATTTAAGACTACAATCTATTCTAGGGAAGCTGGCAAAGCTTCATGTCTCTGCATGAAACCTCATTGTAAATATGTTTTGATATTTGTGTAGAAATCAGTAGATCTTATAACTTCTGTGTCAATTCAGGGCCATTACTGCTGAACCCTGACAGAACCAAGCCTCCATCTGTGGAGATTTCTGCTCTTCTCTGTTAGAAATGGGGTCTCTAGTTGGCAGTGGTTTGCACCCTGTCCCAAGTAGGGACCCTCTCTCTGGTCAGGGTAAGGGAGCCACACAGCTATAAATAACCCCTGCTCGCACCCCTGGCAGCTTGGCACAAGCAGTCAGTCTTATCTAAGAGGCAATGTGTAAAGTATGTGTATACACACACACAGTAACACAGTGAAAATACCACAATTGTACTCTACACCAGTTTAGAAAAGTAGGCAATATATATCTGAATAAAACAAGACCAAAACAACATAAATTCAACATACACAAGTAAATGTACGAATTTCCAAGGATTAAATCTAAGTAAAGTATTTAGAAACACAGTAGCTCCAACTGGGGCTATCATGGCGCCTTGAAGGAGTTGTTTGCAACAGTTCGACGTCACTTGCGAGAGAGTCACGGAGTCACACAGTTCCCAGGTATAGTACCTTAAAAAACAATGAGAAAACAAAGACGGTGCATGGAGTCGGGGAGGTGAGGCGCTGCTGGAGCCAGTGAGGTGTCGGTTCCTTATGGTTGCAGAGGCGCTAATTCGGCATCGGTGCTGAGGCGTCGGTTCCTTATGACAAGGCGGGGTCAATGAACCCAACAGGTCAAGACGTTAGGCGTCGACTTTGTGGTGTCGCAGTCACACCACGGGGTCACAGGTGCAGTGACGGAGTCGGGTGTCAGAGATCTCAGTGACACAGCACTCACGACACACACTGTGGTGGGACTTTGGAGGCGCTGCTGCGGCGTTGGGTCTGTGTTGCAGGTAACGTTTGTTGTACTTAGTGAGGAACACGGCTCAGGTGCAGGCGGCGGCGAGGAGTCGGAGAGCGGCGCTGGTTCCGAACTCACTCTGGAGTCAATGTGTTCAGTTTCTTCTTGGTTGCACCAGAGCTCACTTCCAAGGGCTCAGGAACTGGATTTGGCACCACTTGGTAAGTCAGGACCATCAGCAAGGAAGCCCATGCGCTGGCAGGTGAAGTCCTTTATTGGTCTGAAGCTTCTTAACAGTAGGCAAGCTCAGTTCAAGCCCTTGGAGAATCTTGGAAAGCAGGAAGTAGAAAGCAAAGATCAGTCCTTTTACTCCCAGGACAGAAGCAGCAAACAGCAGGCCAGCACAAAAGAGCAACAGGCAGAATTGCTGTCCCTCTTACAGCACCTAGCTCTTCTTCCTGGCGGAGTGTCCTCAGTCTGTGTTCTAACTATGTGGTGTCAGAGGTCCAGCACTTATACCCATTTCTGTCTCTGAAGTAGGCAAACTTCAAAGAGAAGTCTTTGTAGTGCACAAGACCCTACCTTTCCCTGCTCTGGCCCCAGTACACTCCAGGGGGTTGGAGACTGGTTTGTGTGAGAGCCCTATTCAGGTGCAAGAACCAGCTCTTCCCACCACTCTAGCTCAGGAAGACCATCAGCCTGGTGATGGACCGTCAGGATATGCAGGGCACAGCTCAGCTCCCTTTGTGTGACTATCTAGAGTCAATGCACAAACAGTCAACTGTCATCCTGACCCAGACGTGTATTCAGCAGACTGGCAGAGGCACAGAATGACTAAGCAAAAAAATGCCCACTTTTCAATTCAAAAACCAACTTCACCAAAAGATGTGATTTGAAATTGTGAGTTCAGAGACCCCAAACTCCACATCTCTATCTGCTCCCAGTGGGAAATGACACATAAACTATATTTCAAAGTAATCCCCATGTTACCCTTAGAGAGAGATCGGCCTTCCAATAGTGAAAACCAGAATTAGCCTTATTTCACTATCAGGACATGTAAAACACAGCAGTACATGTCCTACCTTTTAAACACACTGCACCCTGCCCACGAGGCTGCCTTGGACCTACCTTAGGGGTGACTTACATGTAGTAAAAGGGAAGGTTTGGGCCTGGCAAATGGGTGCACTTGCCAGCTCGAAATGGCAGTTTAAAACTGCACACAGACACTGCAATGGCAGGCCTGAGCCATATTTACAGGGCTACTCAGGTGGGTGGCACAATCAGTGCTGCAGGTCCACTATTAGGATTTGATTTACAGGACTTGGGCACACACTGTGTACTGCACTAGCAACATACTAGTAAATCAAATATGCCAATCACAGAGAAATCAATCACCAATACATTTTAGACAGAGAACATATGCACATTAGCACTGATTAGTAGTGGTCAAGTGCCCAGAGTCTTAAGGACCAACAAACAGGTTAGGAAAAATAGGAGGAAGGAAGCAAATAGTTTAGGGACAACCCTGCAAAAAAGGGCCAGGTCCAACACTCTCTCTTTCTGCTTCTGTCCTTTAGAACTTTACACAGGCCAATTTCCAGTTGGCCGCATGTTGGTTACCATAAAGAAGTGATAAATAGCGTGGCACCAAACACTTAACTGACACTCTAAGGGGGTCATTCTGACCTCGGCGGTAAAAGGCAGTTACCGCCGGTCAGAAGACCGCCATAACACCGCCGCGGCAACCCGCCAGGGTCATTCTGACCCACAACTGGCAAACTGCCAAAAATCCAACCTCCACTGAAGGCCGCCACATCAGCGGTCAGCGATAAACTGGAGATGACCAAGCCTCCACCGTCACGCCAACAGAAATACGCCCATGCCATTACGACCCACCAATCCACGCAGCGGTCTTTCAACCGCGGTATCCCATTGGCGGTACACACCGCCGCGGTCAAAATACACACACATCTACAAAACACTGCCACATTGGACAATTACAAATACACACACCTGATACACATACAAACACCACTCCCACACAATCAATACGATATAAAGCACACACCCACATCACCCACAAACCCCCACAAATCGAAATTCATTGCCTATTTACCCACCAAAAACTGAGGCAGTAGATCCCTATAAGTTACAAGGGTTCTCAGTAGAATGGTTATGTGACCTTAATTGTTTGTAGACACATAACATTGCTCATATTATAGGCACACAATGAATGAATTATTTACCCCAAAGTCAACTTGCTATGCAGAGACTGCTGTAAAGAAAATAAATAGCTTAAACAGGCTTACAATATTTCAAAACAGCTTATATATAATGGTGCTTAGTGCTTGTGTTCATACAGTGCAACAGACAATACTTAAAAAGATGTGTTTATACATAAAGGTGGAAGACCAATCTAAGGCAAGAGATACCATTGGTACAACATCAGTTATATTTGCCTAACACATCAAAGATAATTACAATGTTTTCCAAGAGTAATTGGCCAATATGTCAATGATGTTTCAACCCATAACTATTTATAGGGGCATCATCAGGTTAGAGAAAGTTAGATTTAAGTCAGATTTATTACAAAAGGAAGGGGAAGAACGGGAAATGTAGAAACACAAAACAAAATGGAATAGACAAAAGCCAAGTAAAACAAAGTATTCATGTCATTAAAAAATTCCAAATCCAGTTCCTTTTAGGTATGATTGTGTCTATAGAACAGTCCTTTCGTGCAGTGAAAGAGTCACCATTTTACCTGCTCAGTAGTCAGTTTTTTGGACATCTCTTATGCTTCCATAATCTGAAGATCTCCTTCAGCTAATGGACGTAGTTTACAAGAGGCACAATGATAGGCGATCCACGCATTCCCAAATGAACAAAACTCTTTAGCAAGATGAGGAGATCTCTTAGTTTGTTACATTTACTGTGCTCATTAACCTATAACCTATATTTAGATTTCAAACAAATAAAGGGAAACAGGTGTCTGCCCCACACTTCCTCATTTCTATGATTTTCAGCCACAGTCAAGTTATGCCAGTAAAGGTTTTGCTTATTTTAACTGCTTCATTACCTCAGAGAGAAGCATATGAGTGCAACTGATAAATGTGCATGTACAGGAGATGCCTCTCCTGCCCACTTCTCTTCTCCTTGAAAGTAAAATAGACAACTAAAAGGGTTGAACTGCTGTGATTTGCAACATTAAGGATTCACAGTTATTAGGTTATTTATACTTCAAAGATTCCAAAATCAGGAAATTAAAACCCCCATGTACTTCCCTCCTTACATTGTTGATACCACATCAGCTTATGTAGTCTATAGTTGCCATTGACAAAGCTAACCATTTTAATGCTTATTGAAGTACTAGCAAAGCTATCATTTGATTGTGCCCGTTTTCAGATTAGGGTTTTCCTTTCTACGAAAACGGTTTCTCTATTTTTTTGTAATGACTGATCTCAATTTAATTGCTTCTGTATCATCTGTAAAATGCAAGCAGATAACTACCCTCATGATTCTGGGAAAAATATCACAGTACGCCTCTTGCTACATATAAACTGTCATCACTTGGTGGTCAAACCCTTGAGTGCAGCGAGTGAGCTGCAAAGCTCCCTTTCTATGAGCCTTTGTACCCATGAACGTTTTCTAGTACCAGTCGCGGCTTGTGGGATTTTCAAGGGGCAGGATGGCGCGTGGCGGGGAAGGGGGCATTTATTAATATAAAAATATTACTTTTTTTTTAAAACGTACCTGAGCGCCCGCCGCTGCTCCTCTGTCCTCTTAGCAGGCACAGGCTCCCAGCCTGCCCTGCGGGGAATCCTGACGCTGCTCAGAGAAGCATTAGGATTGGCTGGGAGCACCCAGCCAATCCTAATGCTTCTCCCGTCTCTGGCCGGTCAAACACACATGCGCACTATGCTCTCTCCAGCCTGGCAACACAGTGGCGGGCTGGAGAGAGCACAATGTGCATGTGTGTTTGGCCGGCCCGAGACGGCTGGCCGGACTCTCATGCACACTGAGGGGAATGCACAGTGCACTCCCCTCATTACCCTGTCATCCCCATTGACCCCGCCCCTTAACAACAAAAGAGATGGCCGAACAGACACTCATGCGCACTGAGGGGAATGCACAGTGCACTCTCCTCATTACCCTGTCATCCCCATTGGCCCGCCCCTTTTACAACGAAAGGATAATAAACACAGTTTAGGATAATAAACCTCGAGTAAGGGCTAGTCAAGGCTGTGACACGAAGAGAGGCACAGAAGCACTGGTATCTTCTGGCTGCCCTTGGGTCTAGTTTCATGCAGCAATGGATCCACTCTGATCCATAAAGGCAGAAGGAAGACAGTCTCTGGTCTGCTCTTGGCAAATAGAAGCAGATCGGGGAATGGATGGAGCGCCAATCATAGAGGAGGCATTCATTTGACTTTTAAGTCCTCCATGGGACAAAAAAACTCCACATAGACCACAAAGGACATAACTTTGGTTAGCAGAGAATGAGTAGATATTGTAGAGTGCCATGGTGAACCCCAAAACCACAGGCGGGGATGCATGGTCAGGGCAATCTATATGCAAGAGATATCCCTAAATCAAGCACCAGTTCCTCTTGAAGAATAAAAGTGTTGTGTGCAATCAGCTGAAGATCTGAGACCATGAATGTGACTTGGACATACTGCATAAACCAACTTCAAGTGACAAAGACAACCTGGCCATGCTGCCCAAGAAACATATACAAAAGACAATTACAGGCATCTTTAACATGACTAGAAATCAACTTGAGGGGAGCCACAGGACAGAGGCGACCCCTTGAGAATAATACATAGTTGAACCTACAAACATGTCTCTGATGAAGACCAACATCTTCACAAGCTTGCAGTCTTTCAAAAGTGAACGGCGACAGGAGCTTAAGACTGATATCACCAGGAAACTCGCTGTTTTCAAGTTAAATCTGTGGGAAAAAGTGTGACACTGAGAGCAGATATAGATTCAACTGGCACCAGAATTATTGAGGTGGAAGGACAAATACAAAAACTGGAAGAGAAGAGCATACGTCTAGAAAAAGAAGAACTCACTACTATGTAAGATCAAAGCAGTGTCACCACCACAAAAGAGGAAGACCTTGAAAACCATGCATGAAGAGAGAACATTACAGTGTGAGGCCTACAGGAGGGTGCCAAAGGCTGGGACTTAGTAACATTCATAAAAAATCTCTTTGCTGCCGTACTAGTTCACAGCAAGGGGTGAAATTACATTGAACAGAGTACACAGTATAGGGCAGCAGAGAAGTGGAGAAATGAGTAGACCTCATGCAATGTTCAAATTTCATTTCCCATTTGACTTCTCAGTCAAAGAGAAAATGCTAAAAGAGGCAAGGGAAAGGGGCTAGATCAGCTACAATGGTTTTGATTGCTCTGTTTCCAGACATTACCACTGTTTTGTCAGCTAGGGACAAACATTCCAGCTGATATCCAACAAGTCACAACAATGTAATGTGGTACGCTACCGCTGTTTTTTTCCATTTTGGTACTCCATTTGAATTTCAGAACAAATCACATCAGACATCAGACAGGGCAATCGCTGCATGAGTACTGGGTGTTCACCTTGAAGGCTAAATGGGGAGAGTGAATGGCGATTGCCATACCCACAGAGACTCCAACATAACAAAGGGCCCAGAGAAGAATTGTGAAGAGACTATGATGACAGGCCCATCGCAACATCATTAGGGGTGAGGGGAAGAGCAAATGACTTTGAAGTTTGACTTCCTGCAGGCTTATCACGTGGCATGCAGTGGATAGCTTGCCGGGCCCCACAGGACCAACATGGTTCCCAGAGAAATAACGTCTTTGCTGGGTGTGAATTGTCTACTCTGGTGGTTAAGTAGGGCCTCATGACACAACAGGGGCTAATACAGCACTGTAAGGTATTTACAATCAGATGTTTCTATGCTTTGTTGCAGTGTTTTGAATGTTGGCGAAAACAGATGTGGGTTTGTGCCATTATTGTAGACACATGCTATGACACTGACAAAAGAGTCCTTGGAGTGGGGTTGGAGCTTGGCCCTTTGGCAACCACAATTCTCCTGGTGAGCAGAGAAGCAGCAATAGAGCCATATGTATATAATATTCAAGTTGGTAGAAATAATATCACTGAATGTAAAGGGACTAATTGCATCAAACAGATGCACCAAGACATGCTGTTATATAGAGAGGAAATATGATGTAGCAGCTGTCCACGAAATACACTAAAATCAATCACAGAAGGTGAGACTTGGACACAACAATACACAAAAGCATTCTATGTCTCAAGCCTCTCTAGACACAATGGGGTGGCCCTCTTCCTACACAGGCGTTTGTACTTAATTGAAATGATGTTAAGAAAGACAAGCAAGTAGATACCCTATGGTCAAGAGATTATTTGAAGGGAAAAAGGTGATAATAGCAGATACTTATGGCCTCATATTAGGACAACCGGTATTTGTAACATGTTAGGCACACCAATGGGGTTCACAGAGGGAGACAATATAATCGTAGGTAACTTAAATATAGTGTGTGGGCCCCTAAAATGGATTGAATGAATGTTGGGACCCAGCACTCGGGCATTATCAAAGGAACATAAGAGCCAACTTAGAAAACTAGGTCTTTGAGACATTTGACAGGGACACCATAATATATAACAAGATTATACATTCTTATCACTGAATATCGCTTCATACCCTTATTACGATGGACATAGACTTGGGAGAGAGACTGGTGAGGAGAGTATGATAGATCATTATTGAGGGACCTGGTGTTACAATGGAAACTATGTGCATCCATTAAGGACTTCTTTGAAAACAATGATACTCAGGGCGTCTCTCTGGTGGGCCTCTGGGGTGCCTTCAAGGTGGTCCTTTAAGGTAACTGCACCAATGAAATGGCCAATCTCAGGGTAGTTAGGAATCTTCAAGGAGATAAATTGGAAGGTAATCTAAAACTGTCTGAAATAGATTACAGAGTATCCATCCCACACTGCCTTTTGTGGATGGTCACATCATTTAGAGACTAAACATGTACACTAGATGTAAGCAGGGATAAACTGTCCTGCTAACGTTGAAGCACGTACTATGCTTAGCAAAATAAAATGGGCCACGTCCTGGCTGGACTACTCAGACTCAAGCAAGAATGAGGGTTTGTTAAATAAATAGATCTAGATACCAGGAAATGAGTGACCAAGGAAGACAGGAAGCCAAATGCCTTATTTGACAATTATCTGCAGCTATGTGTGGCAAAACATGTCCCAGAGGGACTGCAGGATGAATATCTAAAATAAGGCCAAATAGCAAGGGCCACCTCTAAGTAGGCCTCTGGTTTAGAATCGCCAATTACAGAAGTCAACATTAAAGTGACCATAAAATCCGTTAAAAACAAATAAGGCACCAGGCCCTGATGGCTACACAGAAGAGTTTTACAAAGTCTTCTCAAGATTATTATTATCTCAGTGGGTATTGTTGATCCTTAATGACTGTAAAAATGATGACCACAATAGATGAAGCCTTGATAACCCTAATACAGAAATAGGGGAAGGGTCCTAGCAGATGTTCATTGTACCGACCTATAGCACTTCTGCATTTGTATGTGAAAATCCATAGAAAGATACTGGTATTGAGACTGCGACCCATACTTTCAGATATCATGAATCCTGCCTAAGACATTTACAAAACACCACCAAACCAATGCCACTATTATGAGGGTAGATCACCTGGTCAAGAAAGCAAGAAAGAAAGCAATGCCATCAGTATTAGTCACATTAGACATTGAAAAAGCTTTTGACCGGGAGACTAGAGTTTCTATCAAAGGTGCTCAAAAGGGGTCTGAACTTCATGGCACTGGCTATAGTGGGATATCAGACTCTTGTATCAATGATCATACTTAATGGAGGGATACACTGGAGAGAGGGACACACCATTGATGTTCCATCCCCTCTTTTATCCCTCCTGAGAAGTGAACTATTAGTGATTTGCAAAAGAGAACGTGAGGAGATCAGAAGCCTGCAGTTTGGCTAGGATCAGCATAAGATTAAACTGTCTGCAGACAATGTACTCCTGACCTTGTCAGACCTGGCTCTCCCCTTCCCTAGACTGCCATCTCATTTAAAAGACTTTGAGCAGATCTTGGGGTTTACAATAAATACAACTAAATCTGAGATACTGATTTTGATGTTCTCACAGTTAGAGGTAGACAATGTCCAGGAATGCTCAGGTTTAAAATTTTCCTCAAGAGGTATCGCTTCTCTGGGAATGAAGACCATGTCTATTGTTATATAGAATTATATAAAGTCAATCCAATCTGCTACCCCTCCTTACAACGTTCGGAGAGGACTTCCGATGACGGGTGAACCTGCCAGCTCCATAGCTGGCAGGACCAGTGCTATTAAAATGATCATACTCCTGAGGATGCTTTATTTATTTCAGGCGTTGCCTATAATAGTACCAGAAAGCTTTTTATCTCTACTTCAAAGAGTATGGGCCTGATTTAGAATTTGGCAGATGGGTTGCTCCGTCACAACTGTGAAGAAAAGCCCCTCTGCTGAAAAATCTAAACCCCATCGAATATAATGGGATTTCGATTTTGGCGGATGGGCTATCAATCACTGTTGTGACCGAGTAACCCGTCTGCTGAGTTCTAAATCAGGCCCTATGATCTTGAAGTACAGTACATCTGGTGTGGGGGGGAGAGCAATAATCTCATATGAAGTATTGTAAAGATCTAAAGGGCGACGCTGGATCTGTCAGATGTGTACCCATACTAAAGAGGGGCACAGCGGAGGGTGCCATAAGAATTGAGCACCCATGAATTAAAAAAAATTCTGGATGCACATGGACCATACTTCAGTGTGTCCCACACTTTGAGACCTCATCTGGAAATCAAGACAGAACAGACCTGCAAATGTACTCTTTAGCACCTAAGTGGGCCATGCATTGACAGGTAGGAATGCAACAAATGAACTCTGAACTTAACTACATATCCCTCTCCTTACACCCTAATCCTGTGGTTCTCAACCTTTTGACTTCTGTGAACCCCCCACTTTATCATTGATGGAACCCAGGAACCCCCACTGAATCATTGTTAGAATACATGTTATTACTGGAAGGTAGGACTCCGGCCTAAAGAGTGTTGATGATTTTAAATGCAAAACAATACATAAAAAATACACATTTTAAAAAAATTAACAAACAAATATGAATTTTAAAAAAAAGTGATTTTAATAGGAAGGGCGGAGCTTTTCTAAATTAAATTCAAGCCACCCATCCTCCATACTATATTGATGCCCCTGAACTGCTCCCACAAATCAATCTTAGGATACTAATTACATTTTTAGCCTCCAATTTCAAATTCCTTGACATTTCCAGTACATTTTAAAATGTTCAATTGTACATTTAGTCAGTTTATTTATATACAGTTTATTAATCTTTAATATTTAATTGTTAAGGAGTTGCCACTCTCCTGAGGAGGCTTTCCCAGACCACAAGTTGAGAACCACTGCCCTAATCCATTTCAGCCTCTCTCCCACCACAGCACTTGCCCTAGACCATTTTGGCACCTTTGGCAAGGGATATTGCCTCATGGTTATCACAGTATATGATAATGGAGTAAGTAAAACCTTCATTGACTGTAAAAGAGACTTTCAAGTGGGAAAGAGGGTACACTCTACTCAGTTATGACATTGGGCCTCCTATCCCTCAATGAAAGACTCAGTAACAAAATAATTCTCCCCTATAGAGAAGTTTATTCGACATGTCACATGATGGTCATCTCCATTGGGGGGCTGTAGGATTATTACTGGGGAAAGATACTAGCAAGTAGAAAGGTATAATTATGGGAGAATCCGGACCACTTTCACTGCATTTTGGAACTCCTCTATTTACCACCTTAAATGTAAACTGTAGTGCAATAATGGAGAAGTCTGGAGAGTGTGGACTTTCCGCCTTAATCAACCAAGCCAGTACTGGCTTTGTCTCTTTCATTTATTATCTTGCTGAATGCTCTTAGTAGTTATTTTTTGTTTATTGATTATTTAGTACACATAACCATCAGCTATACATTGTACATACAAAAGCAAAATAAATTAATAACATCACACTGAAAGCTCTATCCATGAGTAAGTTAGGGTCACCTGTACAAATATTAGGTTTTGCGACTCGCAAATTGCGAGTTGCAAAACCTGATGTACAACAGTGTCAATGACACTGTTTGCGATTCCCATTGGGAATGGCCGCCCTCACAGTGATGATAGCCTGCTGGGGACAGCAGACTATCATGTCTGTGACTGCTTTTAAATACAGCAGTTGTTTTCTAAATGCAGCCCGTTTTCCTTAAAGGAATACGGGATGCATTTCAAAAACAAAAATGAAAAGTTTTCTTTTCATTTTTGTCAGAGCAGGCAGTGGTCCGTTGGACAACTGCCTGCTCTGAAAAAATATTTTCGCTTCCATTCACAAAGGGGAAGGGGAAGGGATCCCAAGGGGACCCCTTCGGGTTTGAGAATGTGTTGGCACCAATTTGAAACTGGTGCTAACTGCAATTGTTTTGTGACCGCATTCACGGTCACAAAACAATCCTACATCACACTGCGACTCGCAATTAGGAAGGGAACGCCCCTTCCTAATTACGACTCGCAAACCTATTTTGCGATACAGTAAATAGATCACTGAATCGCAAAAAGGGGTCTGTACATACCAAAATGCTTAATTCTTTTCTCAAAAAGCCAGATTCTGCGAACCGGACCATTTGCAACAAGAAAATTTTTACTTACATCTGGTCCATAGTGCAGTGCTGGCCTTCTGCAGTCCATTATTATATCAAAGATGAACCCTCACATCCAGCATGTTGGACTTGCCCCTCTCTGCAGAGTCATCCCCAAACTTTTGACCTTCACCCTCGTGTTTTCTGAACCCGTTTTTGTTGGCTTTTAGAACTATGCATACTTTCCCACAGCTAACCAATGCCAAAGTGCTTGTACTCTCTCCTTAAACATGGCAGAATGGGCTTACACCCAGTTTGCATATTTAGTTTACCTGCAAGTCTCAAGTGAAGTTGTGCTACAGGTACCTAGGGCCTGTATACTGAATGATACTAGTTGGCCTCCAGCACTGATTGTGCCACTCACTTAAGTAGCCTTTTAAACATGTCCCAGACCTGCCATTGCAGCCTACATGTGCAGTTGAAACTGCCATTTTGACCTGGTAAAATGAACATTTTGCCAGGCCTAAACCTTTCTTTTCATTACATATACATCGTCACTAGGACAGACCCTAAACAGCCCATAGGGCAGGGAGCAGTTTATTTAAAAAGTTAAAAATGTATTTTTAGCTTTTACATGTCCTAATAGTGAAAAACTCTTACATTTATTTCTCATTTCTGCAAGGCTTGCCTCTCCCAAAGGATTACATTAGGTTAACTTACTACATTTAATAAGTGCTAACTTTCAATTCCGAGCAGGTAGCAATGTCGAGTTTGGTCTCTAAAAATTGTAATTTAGAACCATCTTTAATGGTAAAGCTGGATTTAAGTCAGAATTCTGAAAATGCCACTTTTCGAAAGTTGGTATTTTCTTCTCCAAAGCATTTCCTGTATTCTGGGTCACATGAATAGGTGAAGCTGGTCTTTGTTTATTGCTCACTGGCAGTGAGACAAAGGGAGAGTTAGTGTTGGCAGGATGAACCATCTTTGACCTGATAGGGTGTGTGCTGTCACCTGTCACACTTGTGTATCACAAAGACTCTGACTCAGCCCACTCGCAAAGGGCTTCACACTAGTCTTTTGTGCCACAGGACAAGCTGTGGCCAGGGTAGGGAGAAAGGAAATTCCAAACAACTCTGGGGGTGGAACCCTCTATTGATTTCTCCTACTTCAAAGCTGGCACCAAACATAAGTATCAGACACAAATCTTCAGTTATACACCTCAAGACCTGTGAATACTACATCACACGGACTTCTGCGCTGTCCTGCTGTTAGAAGGCCTGCTAGTCTGCTGTCCTGCTACTCTGCTGCCCTGCTGGTTGAGAAAGAAGACTGGACCTACACCCGTCATCCCAAGCTGAAGTGACTTCCTGTGTCTGCTGACTGGTTTCCTGTTCTGAGCTAAAGGGAGATAAGCTGCAGAGGCCTTCCTGCTTCTGCCCAGCTGACCTGTGTCTTCAGCCTGTGACAGGACCTGCAACTGGATTGGCCTGAGCCTTGCTGGCCTCTGCTGGAGTGCGTTCCCCAAGAGGTAACCCTGAGGTCCTGGAACCTTGGTGTGTCATCCGTTGAGCTGCCTCTTAAAGAAATTGAGAAATCCTGATGAGTTGGGCTCTTTGAAACCGGCAACAGGACTCTTTGTGCCAAGAACTTGCCGCTCAGACTGACCTGAAACACATAGCACCAGTGAACCCGACTCTTTGCACTACAGTGACCACCAGCGACCACTGGCAATGGAAGATCTGCACTGCATCAACAGCCCGTGGTGACCACCAGCGTGAATCTCAAGCAACGCTCAACAGAATTTTTTCACTACAGCAATTGCAGTCCACAACGCCTGGCCTTCTTTCCGTGCTACAGTGACGGTAACTATTGATGTGTTCTCTGATCCTTGCGGCCCACTCCACCGTGAGTGGAACTCTTCACACTGGACTTTAGAAGGTAACTCTTAATTGGGATTTACCTGGACCCTGTATCCGGCCCATGCTGCATCATGGTTGGCCTGAACGTGTGGCTTTCACCTGCACAATCGCATAGCCGTGAACTTTGTGCTTTTAGATGCTATATTCACCTGAAATTTTAAGACAGCATATCTCTGGTTTTACTGATTGGATATTTGCAGCGTTGATCTCAAATCATTTATTACATTTTACTCTATATTTTACATTTGTGTGGGATTTTTCTTGTGTTTTGTTTCCACTTTATTGCTGTTTGAACTGCTGGATAAATACTTCAAATACTTTACAAAGCGCCTCTAAGTTAAGACTACTTTTGTGCCAAGCAACCAGCAGGTGAGGCAGAGGTTATTGCTGCTTCAGCATGTTTCACCCCGACCAATTAGTAACCAAATTTCCTACCCAGCACATAATACAGGTGTCATATACATAACAATCACAAAGGCAAACGCAATGACATTCAATTTATGGTGTGTTAAATTTTAAGGTGGAGAGCTTGATGTCCCAGTAGTCAACAGATGCTGCTGTTTTGTTCTCAGCATGTATACAATCTCAATCTTTCTAGTGCTTTTGTGTGTTGTCTGCATGATGGTTTTGTATTTTCAATGCCCTTTTTGTCTTTTGTTTCTAGCTCCTTCAAAGTGTCTTCCAGGTGTGAGATCTCTTTATCGAGTGCTATTGTCACCCAAGTGTGGTTTTGGTACAAATTCTGTGTACCACTGCATTAAATGCATCCCATTATATTATTGGATTCACTGTAGGCTCTGCATTTTTAAGAAATTGTTTTTGCATAGTCTCTGGCATATTACTCCTAAAGATTCCATATTGGGGCAATACCCCTTGCAGTTGCCATGTCAGTATGCATATCATAGTCTTCCTCATCCCCAGTGTAATTATAGAAGGCTGTGGAGTGACAGTGTATTGCTAAAACACCCTACCTAATTAATGTGCCCCTTAAAGGCCGAGATATGTAGAGTCATGGCTTCCTACAGTTCCACCTACTCATAGCTGTTTCAGCTTTGTGGTGGATGAGCATGTACTGAGGCCACTGTTTTAAGTTTGTGTTTTATTTTTATGAAGGGGTTTTGTTAGATTGTGCTGTGTAGTCAGGAAATATCGAGGACTTTACTATTTATTGTCAGTTTGTAGCATGTTCGTTTGTTTCACCCTTTGAGATACATCATTTAAGTCTTTGTAACTTAAAAGACAGGTAACTATTAGATGACCTTGGGCTCCTGACTGCAGAGAGGGATCATGTGACCTTGTGACCCTCTAGGCCCTCTCAACTGTAAATATTATATGTAGTTGAAGTGGTCCAACTTGTTAGAACCAGTCCTCAAGGACCTCCTTTGTATTTTTTGCAAGTAGGTAGATAATTTGACCATTGTTTTTTCTGGATGAGCCCATGGAGACCTGTGCTGTGTATTCTAGAAATCTAATGCACTCCTTGTTTTTGTGTTCTAGCTCAGTTGGTCAACTATAATTCAGTTTTGGTTACTCTTATAGGCAGTTTTCACTGATTGCCTCTCAATAGACCCATGTCCATGGCTAATTTATCTTTTTTGAGCTTCAGCATGTTGCATGTTGCTTATAGAGTGATGAATATATGATTAAGCTTGTCTGTCTGTGTGCTTAAATATATTGTATCCATGCTGTTGTCTTTAGCCATTGATTCTAGTGTTAGGTTTCTGGCCAGGAGTTATTTTTGTGTGGTATGTTTTGTGTGTTTGTTGTGGAGCTTTATGTCAGTTCCCCCTTTGTTTTTAGGTCAAATGCTCAAGCGCTTTGACCTGTTGTAAGTATTATGGGCTGTTAACCACACCCATGTCACGCCCATCAGTTTCACTTGTTTTTGGACTTGCATTTTAAAAATCACTTGATATTGTTGGTAAATGGTTTACATTTGTCCTGCCTTGAGGCTGTTTTGTGTCACGCCTTGCAGACTGCCCGTTACATGGATTATTGCATGATTGCCGATATACCTCAACGTGGGCGAACTATTTCTTTTGTCTCTCCCCTTCATGCTTCATGGTGGCCATGGTGCTCACAGAGCGAATAGGCACAACAGCATGAACTTGATCGGTGGGTATTGGAGCGCTGGTCACATTGCTCATAGTTACCTAATCAGTCATTTCTTGCGGCTCTCCCCTTAAAACACTTGGAATTTGTGAATGCCCTACTTAAAACAGAAATCCTCAAAGTGAAAACGGCTCTCCCAGCACAGGAGGAGAGCCGATGCTAAAATATTCACTGGTCTTGGAAAAACTCTACCCATAATGCTTTGCAGGGCATTACTTTTACAAAACATTTTTTAACATTCACAACAACGTGCTCTTTCTGTCTGCATCATCTTTAAGTCCCCACACTATGTTAGAGAGGACCCTATAGTACACTATATTCACTGCTACCTCTGAATATATGTAATGCACCCTAACCTCAAGGTGCTAAATTTATGGTTACACTTAATTATTTATTATCATTTTCTTTTTGTGTGGTTATGCCCTCTAGGGCCATGTTTCTTATAAATGCTATTTTCCTTGTGTTGTCTTCTAGGGGGGTTCTAAGCATTACAGTCATACTGACATATTAAAATATTTGTGGCATGGAAACTTGTCCCATAATGCTTTGCAGGGCATTACTTTTACAAAACATTTTTGCTCATAACTCAGCCTGTGGTGGTCTAAGCACAATGGGACCACCAACATAACATTCACAACAACGTGCTCTTTCTGCCTACATCATCTTTAAGTCCCCACACTACGTTAGGGAGGGCCTCAAAATAATAACCCTGCCCACCATTGAGTGTGTGTTTAAGCTTTTGTATGGCCAGAACTTTTTATTTACAGTTAGGACCTGTTTGCTTTTTAAAAGGCCTTGTTTGTAACATCATTGCATTAGGTCTGCTACCTCTGTATATACATAGTACACTATATTCTCTGTTACCTCTGAATATATGTAATGCACTATAACCTCAAGGGGCTAAATACATGGTTACACTGCATTATTTATTGTCATGTACTTTTTGTGTGGTTATGCCCTCTAGGGCCATGTTTCTTATAAATGCTATTTTCCTTGTGGTGTCTTCTAGGGGGGTTCCAAGCATTACAGTCATACTGACATATTAAAATATTTGTGGCATGGAAACTTGTCCCATAATGCTTTGCAGGGCATTACTTTTACAAAACATTTTTGCTCATAACTCAGCCTTTGGTGGTCCTTGGACAAAATATTGACCACAATGTGCTCTTTCTGTCTACATCATCTCCCTGGGTCCCTACACTATGTTAGTTGGGATTCCAAAATAATAATCTTGACTACCATTCATTATCTTTTTCAAATGTTTTCATGGTTAGAACTTTTGTTTTACAGCAGAGAGAAGTTATGTTTTATGGACTTTTTTAAATTATATTGCAATAGTTCTACTAACCTTAAAAAATGTATAACATGCTATATTATGTAGGAGTTAAATTAAGAAGGAATTAAATATATAATACACTGCATTATTTTCTCTTATTCTTTCATGTGATTATGCTCTTAAGGGCTGACTGTATGGTTACATGACCATGTTTCTTCCAAATGCTATTTCTATTGTGGTGTTCTCTAGGGGCTGTTCTGGGCATTGCAGTCATCATACTACAATATTCACTGCACTAAAACACGCCCCATAATGCTTTGCCGGCATTACTTTTACCAAACATTTTTTCCCATAACTCAGCCTGTGGTGGTCCTAGGACAATGGGACCACCTTCAAAAGGCTCTTTCTGTTTACATCATCTCTGGGTCCCCACACTATGTTAGTGGGGACACCAAAATAATAACTCCTCCCACCATGCAGTGGGGGTTGGGGTTTAAAGCTATCTCATGGCTACAACTTTTGTTTTACAGCTGGAAGAAGTTTTGCTTTAAAGACCATTTTGGCAGTTTTTGTAATACCATTGCAGTCCTAAAAATGCTCTTTAGAGGCTAATTATATGGTTACATTGCCTTATTTTCTCTTGTTTTTTTCACAGGTTATCCTTTCTAGGGGCTAGCAATATGGTTACGTGACCATGTTTCTTACAGATTATATTTTTGTTATGGTGCCCTTTAAGGGCTGTTTTGAGCATTAAAGTCTAATGTCAAAAGTTTATTTCTGATAAAGGTTTATATGATAATTGTATATGTTTTAATAATTTCTCCTTATTACAATTATGACCATAATTCAGGCCAGCTTAACATCCTTATTACACTATAACTACTTGAACACTCTTGATATGTTTGGGTGACCCTTAGTTTATTTCTCCTCTTTGGCTGTCTTGTGTCTTTTTTTGAGGAATTGTGTTAGCAGCCAGCAACTCTGATGGTGGGGAGGTGAAAGTTGTATTCTATTGGAATTAGCATAGCAGATTTAAATTAAGATGCTAAATGGCAACATTTTCATTTTCTGTTGCAGATGGAGGAAGAAGGTAAATGGAAGTGTTTTAGTTAAATGCAGGGCCACTGGAATTATATGGCAGGAAAAGACAAGGCAGGATTGACCAATTTATGGGCAAGAAAAGTCCAGTTGAATTTACAATGCCAATAGCTCTAACACAAGCAAATGTGAGACCTATTGCATTACAAATGCTTGTTATTAGTTTTTGCTGCCGCTTGGCGTATCAGGTTTGCCTCTAGGATGCTTAGTGGGAAGACTCCTGGCTATAATGGCCTGCCACCTGATTTTTTTAAAAGATCTGTCAATTAGTGACCCATTTTCTTCAGATGACCAGGTTATAACGGTAGGTACCTTACCACATGAACATGACATGCACATGGTGACAGTGGCCTTAATATACAAGGATAGTACCACAAACAAATTATGATTCATACAGACCTATTGCATTATTACATTTTGAAACCGAGATCCATGCAAATTTTTGCCAAACTGCCACCACACAGTTGTTTGTGATTTGAGATTTAAGAGCCCCTTGCACCATCTAATGACATATTAGCAACGCCCGATTGTAACCCTTTGCGGTACATCATGCATGTGCCACCTATAATGTATGCAAAGGGGGTGGTCCCCCTTTAGGGGGCCCTAAAAAATGGCGCAAGAAGAGATTTCTTAGAGTCATTTTTTTGGCCTTTTTAACGCCTGCTGAGAGCAGTCGTTAAAAGGAGGCACACCATTATCCATAGTGGACCTCAGGGGGTGTTGCAGGATTAGCATCAACATTTTTGACGATAATCCTGCAAAACTCCGAACTAGCATCAAACATTTTGACACTAGTTCCCTAACTACCACCATGGTGCACCGTATGTTAGATACAGTGCACACATGGTGGCTTTAGGGGGGCTCTAAATGGCACAAGAATAGTGAGTGCAGCACCACTTTTCTTAAATCTGGCTTTTAGTGCACAAGGGCCACTCAGGATTCATGCTCCACAGTTGCACAAGACATAACAATATGCTTCTGATGTGATGCATGGAATATACAGAAGAGATGGCAAAGTCAATAGCAGAATGTTCATTTTGCACTTCCAAAGCCTTCGAGTCAGTCGAATGGGCTTATATGCTGAGAACTCTCACAAGAGTGAGCTTTGGCTGTACATCTTGTCCTGTCTAAACCTATTTTCCATCAACCCTACAGCTAGGGTGTGAATGAACAGTGTTATGCCAGAACCGTTTACCTTTGAAAGGGGTATAATACAGGGCTGTCCTCTCTTCTCTTACCTTTCACTTTAATGTAAGAGCCACTAGCGAGACGGATTCGATAAGACACCCTGATTTGGAGCTTAGATGGAATTTGCAGTGTGATGAACCATCATCTTTAGAGCCATATGGCTTTCTCCTGTATTTAGTGGATCCACTTGCTTCGATTAACATGACTTAAAACTTTCAGCACTTTTCAACTGGTGTTAATGAGTGCCGTAACCTGTTATTGGTCTGGCAAGTGCAGCAGGAGGCTTTGAGGGATCTGAGGGCTTACGTTATAAGACACCAGGAGGAGTTTCACAAGGCTACTGTATTCTACAGGCATGATGTTCAAGTGAAATCCACCACTGGAGATCACTACCACTATCACAATTGTGTAGGGTAGTATTATGCAAAATGATAGCTCTCCCAAAGTGCTTGTACCTGCTCCAGAACTCTCTGGAGGTGCCTGTTTCAAGTAGAAATGATACTTCATACTTTACTTTCGGACAGGACCAATAAAGAATGTCGATGCAAACATTGCAGAGTGGTTTGTATGATGGTGAATAGCACTCCCTGGCCACCTAAGTACGACTGTGCATAGTAGCTTATTATACCATTATATGGTTGATTGCTCCTCAGTAATAGCCATCATTCTGAGCAGACAGTCATGCCGTTGATGACATGGGAAATCCCAGCACTATACTGAATTACATTAATTGAGTTCTTACCTAGGCAGTGCTTAATTTGAGTCTGTGGTCACCAGTGCTCAGCACTGGAAACTAATTGTCAACACCGGCACTTATGACAGTCTGCTACATGATGGTGATGTCTGTCTAATTTAGATATGCGCACTACGCTAGTTGTTTATTAGTACAATAGACATTAAAAATGATTAATACCTGCAGCCGAAGCCCTTTCTATTGCTAAAGGGGCCTGGAACAGTCTGAATTGTCGCACTTGTAGGAGTGTGATTGTTGGTAGTTGGGTTGGTACTGTCACTGGCAGTGATCGAAGGGGCAATGGATGGTGCAAGCTGCCATGTCCCTGGCACTTATTTATTTGACAAATTAAGCACTGTACCTGGGCAGACGGCCTCAGTAGTCAGCCTACTTCTTAACAATGTGGATGTTGCAGCAAAAAAAGCAGGATGAGAAAACAAGTTGAGCTGTATTATGATTTTCCAAACGGAGCTCAGAGTGCCAGTGTACTCTGCATTCTATGTTCCAGGGGTAGAGCTGGCTTTCCTGGGAGGACAGTTTATCATTCACAGGCCGAGGGATAGCCATGCATTTGTATGGGTGAATCAAGGACTGGGAATGCTGAGATGCTTGAAGGATTTAGAAACAATGATTTTGATATGAATTTCTAGGCACTGGGCTTTTTGGAGTTCAAAGTCTTCTGAGCAACGTTTGGTTGAATATGGCATGACAAATTTTGAAAAGTGAGATATCTTCAGTGCACATATTAAAAAATAGGTAGATTCAAACAGACCGATGAATCACCACCTCACAAGGCATAACAAACGTTGGATAATTGTTGATACCATTAGTGTACGAGGGGAGTGGCCTCTGAAGTGCTGCTTGTTGTTAAAAGGAATCTCATTGTAATTTCTTCAGCTAAGGAGTGAACAAAACCATGATATTGTAAATATTGCTGCAGAAAGTTAATTTAAGTCGACAATCTATGTGCATTGTTGTTAGCAGAATTAAGGGGCATATTTATACTCTGTTTGCACCGAATTAGTGTCATTTGTTTTACTCTAATTCGGTGCAAAACTAACTCCATATTTATACTTTGGTGCTAGACCCCTCTAGCGCCACATTTATGGAGTTAAAGTCATTTTTGGAAAGTGGAGACCTACCTTGCCTTAATGAGATGCAAGGTAGGCGTTCCTGTGCAAAAAATGACGCTAATTCAGTGCAAACAGAGTATATATATGCCCCTTAGCCTCAAAAAATGATGCTAATCTGGTTAGAGTCATTTATTTTGACTCAAGCCTGCCTAACGTCATTATTTTTAAAGCTAGACTACCCTTTGCACCGGCTTGCACCATTCCATAAATATGGTGCCCAGCTGGTGCTAAAAAATGGTGCAAGCCGGTGCAAAACTTTTTGCTGCAAAACTGCCTTAGTGCAGTTTTGCACCAAAAAGTATAAATAAGGCCCCAAATGTCATGTTGTAGAGAAATGTGAAAAAATAATAGGGATTGTTTCTAAAACACAGTTTGTCTCTTAGAAAAGGACCAGTCAGGTATTCTGCGGGTGTCTGTGGTTATAACCCGGCCCCGTTGTTCAATGGTTGCTGTTTTTCACCAAGTCCTGTTGCCCCTGAGGTCACCATTTTGTGTTCAAAGGGATAGTATTATGTGTACTAGGAATATCATCTTTGTAATGTTCTTGATTTCAGCATCTCACTCTTCTCCTTTTTCTGAGTTGATATTAGTCTAATCGTAGGTATTGGCCTGTGATACCTCATTGTGATCAAGGTATTCAAGTGTTTACAGTGAGTGTTTGAGAGAGAGAGGTGAGGGGACTTCTAAGGAGCTACCCTTCTTGTGGTAATTTGTTATCTGGCAGTTCACCTATCGAAGTGTATCCAGTCTTTACATGCTGGCCTGTCCCTGCGTCTTCAGTTCTCTGGTCTTAATTCCGGGTTTCCTGAACCAATGTTCACCATTTTTCTACAGGTGTGTTTCTGTGGTTTGTTCACCTGGAACTAAAAAATGTTTGGGTTATTGAACAGTTGAAAACAGTGCTTGACAGACTGGCTATGAACACCAGATGTAACTGTAATGCCAAAGTATTGGCCATTTCCCGACGACTTGATGATCATTTTTGGCACAGGGTGAAAACATAAACGTGACATAGTAGGACACGAGTTTCCTTATTTAATATTTCTCTCAAATTATCAGATACTGAATGACAGCACGAAGGTTCATATCACTAATAGGGACATACGGTCTTTGGGCCTGAGTGTTTCACCATTGAATTACACCTTTCACAAAGCAAATTATTTAAGTTTGGTACTTTTCCATTTTGTTTTGTTTTTAATGCTTCATTGAACATATTTTATGACACCATCATTAAATGCAATGTGTGAATTTATGAAATATGCATTTGGTTATGGTTATTGGTGCCTTTTTGCCAAAGCCAACAGGTCTGATTTAAATATGTAGATGTGCTGACTCCTTGATAAACCCAATAGCCCCGGTTTTCATATTTTGGTAATATTTGACTCATCCAGCAGGCCTGACTTACTTAAAATGCCACTTGTTATATTGTTACATGACATGACTATAACTCATGACCCAAAACACCACCCAACCCATGCCCCCGCCATGCACTGCTAATTACCTCACATTTTACATCACTCATGACATGTGGCAACATAAGAAATGACAACATTGTGCAAGGTGGGGGCCCGAGCCATAGTTACTCTAGGGCACAAGTTATAGTTACTTGAGATAATTATAATTTATGAATTTCGGTAGTTTTCACCTAACAATAACGTCCCTTTAACCTTTGTTTTTTCAGTGAATATTCAGCCAACCTCCTCAGCTGCCCAGAAAGAAACAGATATATTACTTATGTTATTTCGGACTTTAGAGATGCCTGTGGAAAGGAGAACATAGGTTTCAATTCTGCCTAGCAGAATGACTAGCCCTTTGTCCCAAAAACCGAGACTTGTTTTTAAAATTAAAAAAAGTGTTGAGATGCTGGGGCAGTCCTCCGCAAACCTGGACTGTTTGGTGAACTTCGGGACGTCTGGTCACCCTAAATATATGTGACTGGCCCCAAAAACAAGTGCAGGTAGGCCTACCCTTTAACCACTGGCTCAAATTAAGCACTGGCGTCATCTGGTACTTTTCCATTCTTGTTAGCACAGAGAATGATTGTTGCCTACAGCAATCATTAGTGTGGTGGTATAACACAATCGGATCCTTAGAGCTAATGCATCTGTTCAGAGATGTGACATAAAATAGAGCATAACCTATTGCGTTTAAGGGAACTTACAAATCGCATAAAAAAGAGATGTGTGGTATAATTTATTTAGGTGAACTGCAAATAACAGACATCCATACACTACTTTGTCCATTCTTATGATGAAGATGTCCCTTTTCACTCATTTTAGTAAAGTGCATATCGAAGCACAAAACTGAATTTGGAGAGGAAAATCCATGTTGCTTCATTTAGAGCTGCGGGTAAGACATAAAACTATGAGAAAACAGAATAATCTAGCACCGAAATTTTCATATCTCGGAAAAAAAACTTGAACAGAACAACTTTGTTAAGCATAAAAAAACAGTACTAACCACTATTGTTTGGAAGAGATGTTGATTTATAAAAAGAACAGGCATTAAAAAAATGTGGAGCTTGGCTTCTGAAGTTATGGTGACCTGCCAGCCCAATCGTGGTGTAAGTATTATGCGAGAGAAGAGGGATAGACACATTTTAAAACAGCACTAACACTGTAATACTAACACTACATTGCTCTTTTTAGGGGAGAGGGGTGCTTGAATGTATTTGATCCCTGCCTATAGTGGCATGGTGAGACAAGCTGGTCTCAGCTAGAATGCTACCCAGTTCAGTTTCCAGTGGCTGAGATGAATTCAAGAATTCCATTCATCACTTTTTTATTTTCTGACTGAATGGTATAGGTATGCCCAGAGCTAGCTTCTTTAGCTTGCTGTGCCTTAGTATTGAATCTTGACTTTGCTGATGAGGACCAAGACAGGTGGGACATCTGGGTTTGCTTGTGTGTTTTCTTGCAGAGGGGATGTGGCCTAACAGGCCATGCTAGAGTGTCATTTTTGTATAAGGCCAAGACAGCTTTATGGTTGTTTCTAACTGTTGGTGGTGTTTTGAGCACTAGAAAAGGCAGGGCAATTTTCAGTTGTTGAGATTAATTCTAGTATTTCATCCATTCGTTTTTGGTTTTCCTGTTGTATGGCCTGAAATTGTTTTAGGGGCTAAAGATTCTCCTTTTAAATTTCTAATTTTGGACCACTCGCCTAAACATCCTATACTAGCTTAGGGGCTTCTTACATGTCTGTATCTAAGGACTAAAGATCACATCCTTCTACCCCTTGATCTACCCAAAGACAAGTGTGGGGCTTCAGCTTTGTTGTTGGAGCCAAATCATGGGAACTAACATGCTGCTGCGTACCAAGAGTCTGGAAGCCCCCAAAGGCTGTGCTTAGCTTCTTCTATCTTGTGCTTTTTCTTCTCATCAAGGCTGCTTTTGTGAGGTCTTGTCAAGGATGTTTAACTCACTTCATACAAATTTCTGGCACCAATATCAGTGTAACAGTACTAGTACAAGATTTCACCAAAAGTCCACTATATCTTTATCATGTCTTCCTTACAGTAAGTCAGTGAGGGTACACTAAACTGGAATGCTTTCAGTCACTGATGAAAGAAGGCCAGATGAAATGTATGAGAAGTATGAACATGGAGGATTGATGAAGGAAACATTGCAAAGTGCACAAACAAGTATAATCTTATTAGTATGAACAAAACTCCTAACATGCTAGAGATTCTAAAATACGTTCTAAGATGTAAATGATTATACCGTATGTACAGTTATCATCAAGAACCACTAAAAACTATTTTCACATATTAGAATGTTATACGGTAAAAGCCTGTTCAAGGAGAAACCTTTGATGGTTCATACCAGAAAACAAAACATGATGTTATAATCAAAGCTGAACAAATTGATAATGGATTGTTACAGAAGTATTTTAGTCCATTAAGAAGGCTTCAAAAGTACTGACTTGCAACGCACCCTGGATTTCTATCCTCTAGGTCCCCAAAGTTAAAAAGATGATACAAGAATATTGAATGTATGACATTTTCTTTTTAGAGTGTGAGTACAATTTACAATGCATTGAAAAGATGGACTGGTTCTAGCATTCATATTATTGTATATCCTGTTAGTTTCAGGTGTATGTACAAATGTTGTAATTAAATTACTTTGCTTTCCCCCTGGAAACGTCAGCACCGGACCCAGTGTACCTTAAGCATTGACAATTTTTGATCTATAAAGATGAAGGGATTCCATGCTACACACTTTAAAAGTCAACAACAAGGCTTTCATTCTAGTATGAACATGTGAGCAATCCTAGCAGGTCCTGTGACATTAACACTGTGAATTCTAAGTGAAGAAAATATATTGTGAAATACTAGTTATTCAATGAGTGGTATGTTAATCTCTAAAGACGATTAAAGAGGAGCTAAAAAATGTATTAGGGAGTTTGGTTGATATGACTTTGGGACAATAGTTTGAATATCTAGAAAAAACTTAATTCTACCAATTTTCCCACCTTCCTTCAGTTTATGAAATGGAGAAAAACAGCATCACTAATGTTTGATGGGCAATTATAAAAATAATTTGTAATAGTTAGTCAACTTTGTTGCATTAAGGAGGACTGATTTCATTACTTCTGGAAAGCAGTTATTTTAGGCTGAATAAAGTGTTCCCAGGATGTGTGTGTGTCACTTGTCTCCAGGTAGCAATCCACTGAGTTACCAATGATTGTTTGGCCCTAGGAATTGAACGAGTCAGCATGAACTTAATGACGTTAAAATGTGAAAATATAAGTTGTTGGTATGACTGTTGAAAACGTTGTGTATTTTGTATGGCAGTGGGGTAGATTTGATTCAATTTATTTACCAGTGTGTACATTACTAGTTTCTGCCAAGGCCCAGTACTTACACATTTAATTTTCAATATGCTTAAAGATACATACATTGCAGAACGTCTATACTAACTCGATATAAGTCATGTAATCTCATTAGCCTTTACCTTTATATTGCTTGTGGCTGATGAAACGTCATGTCTGTTGTCTGGTGATATGTAGGGACACACCTTTGAATAAAGAGAACAGTAACCTTGGCTTAACCTTCTCCTGAGTACTTGGCAGCCGGCAGTAGGAGGCATATTCCTACTTGTAGCGTGGAAGAACACCAAGAGTAGCCTGTGATAACAACCAGCCTATCAGAGTGAGGTGAAAATGTCTTAATGCCAGGTAATTTTGAAGTACTTTTCACTCCCCTTACCCTGACCAGTCCCTTAAATAGAAGACTCACACCACTATGAATAGTTGCAGTACACCAATGGTCCCCTCATAATTCAGACTGTTTCTTATCCTGAGTGCACACTCAGGCCCATATTTATACTTTTTGATGCAAAACTGCGCCTGTGCAGTTTTGCGTCAAAAATAATACCGCTGGCTATCGCCATTTTGGTGTGCCGTGCAGGCATCAAATTTATACTTTGACGCACGGCAGCGCAAACCACAGGTGTGAGTTTTTTTTTATGCACACCGCAGCGTCAAGTCGTAAAGCAAAACGACGTTAACGCAGCGGAAATGACTGTGGGTCGATTTACGACACCGCACACCGGATATGCTGCGTTTTTTGACGCAATAGCGTCAAAATTCCCTACGAACACATCCATTTCAGCAGAGGAGAGCCAAAATGGATCCCAGATGCCTGTACAGACCCCATGAAGATGACAACAGACCAGGAACCAGCCAGGAGGACCCACACAAGAACCAGGACACTTTTAAGAAGAAAAGAAAGTGTTGCTTCAGTGCAGAGGAACAGGAAATTCTGGTTAAAGAGTTGACAAAACACCAGCACCAACTGTTTGTCACCTCAAAGTTGCCAATCAGTAGGAGAGAGGCTATATGGCAACAAATTGTTGACAAGATTAACAGTGTGGCAGAAGTACGCAAAACAGTCATCGAGTGCAAGAAACGCTGGCATGAATGCAAGCGCAGGACCAAGGAAAAGATGGCCAGGAACAGGAAGGCAGCACTACAGACTGGAGGTGGGAGTACAGCACACCAGGAGGCCCTGGACCACATGGAGGAGATGGTCGCAGCCGTCATCCCTGAGGAGATCGTCACAGAGATTCAAGGACAGGACAGCGCAGACTACCAGGACACAACGCACATGCAGGGTAAGTCGCATGGGGAATTAAAATGCACTAATGTAAACTGTAAGCGTGGGGGATATGGACCACAAAATGCATGGAAGTCATCATATACATGGAATGGCATGGGTGGGGTATGGCATGGGGGCATGGCCTGCACAGAGAGAAGCTGGAGCACACCATTACACTACACCAACAACAGTCCCATGGGGGCATGCTGCCATGCCAACGATGGAGCAAAGGTA
The DNA here is from genome assembly GCF_031143425.1 of Pleurodeles waltl. NCBI lineage: Eukaryota > Metazoa > Chordata > Amphibia > Caudata > Salamandridae > Pleurodeles > Pleurodeles waltl. The sequence continues at coordinate 70,297,952 of NC_090439.1, forward strand.
AAGCCACGCCAGGAGGGAAGGGCACTACGTCAAACTGACATCCTGGCACACGTCAGCCACTATATCCCCTGCATTAACTAGGGCCCAATTAACAACCTCTAGCCATACCGACAACTGGAATGTAACAGTGACAACAGTTGTCACTACCACCTCCGCTCTGTGTGCAGCTCAAGTAGCCAATGGCAGTAACTTCCCCATGGATCATACACACCAAAATTAGAGGGTTGAGGATGGCAACTCCAATAATCCCCTGAAACAAGACAAAGGCCCTAGTCCTGTCAAATGTCAATGCCCATAGTTGTCGCAAACATCAGCCAATGTCATCAACAGTAGGAGCTACACAGCACTAAGGACACACCCATGCTGCATATGTCAGGGTCCATCCTGTGCCTGGGTCACAATGTAACATCCCAAATGTCATACTGCTCAGACAACAGCATTGAGGGGGAGGACACATGTAACTGGTCACTGAAATACACCTGCACAGTCAGAGGAGGAAATAGGACACTGCTATGACTATCAGGGCAATCCAATGTACCACACATTCCCTAACATCAGCTGTACACATTACCAATGCCAACATCCATATCATGCCATAACAATGCTATGCATAGGATACGCTACATGTCAACTACATATAAGTGGATGTGAAAGATCAGAGACTGGGGCAGGTCCAGATTGTTATGTGTGCTGCCAGTGCCATCAGAGCACCCACAGCCAGTGAAAGGGCTCACCATGAGAATGGATGTAGACGGAGGGTTGAGTAAGACAAGAAGGTGGCAAATCACAATTTGGCCGGAACAAACACCTAGAGGAGATGATGCTGACAAGTCTAATAACTTACCACAATACATGTGACATGCAGCTGGGCCATAGGAGAATGCCCATCTGAAAGACTGGAGCAATGAACACGAAACAAGATCACAATGTGAATTCATCACAAGGCAGGCATGTCACATCACTAATGCCACAACGCAGACTCACTAATTGTACCCCATTTCATTGCAGAGGACAATGCATCTCCTGCGGATATGCCTGTCCCAGAATACCCTGATGACATGGATGACGAGCTGACAAACATTCCCCAGCAGACCATGCAAGATGTCCTTGGAACCCTCCAGAGATGATGCTGACAAGTCTAATAACTTACCACAATACATGTGACATGCAGGTGGGCCATAGGCCTGGGAGAATGCCCATCTGAAAGACTGGAGCAATGAACACGAAACAAGATCACAATGTGAATTCATCACAAGGCAGGCATGTCACATCACTATTGCCACAACGCAGACTCACTAATTGTACCCCATTTCATTGCAGAGGACAATGCATCTTCTCCGGATATGCCTGTCCCAGAATACCCTGATGACATGGATGACGAGCTGACAAACATTCCCCATCAGACCATGCAAGATGTCCTTGGAACCCTCCAGACCCCACCTTCAGTCACAAGCAGCCATCGCAGAGGATCCACCCACCACCCCAATTGTAAGACCTGCCAGCTCCAATACAGCTGAGGACTCAGACGACACAGGCACCAGCTTTGAGAGAACTGTAGTTGGGGTACAGCGGGAGCTGGCCAATGAGGTGCGCGTGGGGATGCAAACTATGGCAGCCAGCCTAGAGGGGGTGCGTTCGTGCATGATGTCACCTGAGGAACAGGCAGCAGCTATGCAAGGGCGAACAACTATCTTGCAGGAAGTTGAAAAAAGGTTGCAGGAAATCAGCACAGCTGTAATACAGTTGACCCAACACCTACAACAGCAATCCTGTCAACGCGTGCACGAATGCAACATTGAACCCCTTAGGGCCGACCTGGCTGCTTACCATTGTGATGTGGCTGCTATTCTTAAGAATCAGCAGATCCACCTTGCTGCAGTACTGCCCTTAAGACATTCACAGGTAGCAGCGACCGGGATGTCTGACTCCACGTCTTCTAACACTGAGGTGTGTGTTTCCCCTTCACAACCACCACCACCAAGGACAGAGGAGGCAACACACACATCAGAAGAAGAAGACATGGTACAGATCACATTCACACGGAAAAGTACCCGGAAGCACTAGTCCCTGCCACATGGCCAACTATTACCAAGGTCCTGCGTTTTGAAACATGGCAGTCTTACAACAACTCTACACAATGACTGTTCTGCTAACCACTGTATATCTTGTCTGCCTGCCCAGTGCTTGTCTCTCTCTTACTCATTGGCAAATCCTGTCCCTCTGCACTGTCTGAAACATCACCCCAGCATGTCAAATGCATTTTTCTTATCACTTGTGTAGGATCACAATGGAAGATGTCACTATAATGGACTCACAATCATGGACAATGTACATATAGCACGACAGCACTTTAAAAAAAATAGCACTTACACAACAAATCTGTCTCTGTGTAATGTGACACATCAACTGTGCAGTAGATAACTGAAATGTGCCTCCTGTCAAATAACGTAGCTTGTCAATACAACTGTCCTGAAATTATGTAGTCAGATAAATCTGCACAGTGGCCAGGATTGCATCATACTCTACCCTTCCTGAGGATAATATCTGAAGAAGTGAGAAACCATACACCATCATGCTGTGTTGGACAGAATAATGCTTCCTCAAGGGATATCTAAGTCATCAAATAGTGTCCGCAAAATGTTGTCACCATGCAATACTCACATATATAACAGTGCACACAAATCTAAGCAAACACTCCAAAAACTGCATGAATGAAGCTGTCTGAGTTTACATCCAAATAAGTAATCATGTTGCACAGTGTCACAAATGATCTATGTGAGTCATGAAGACGATACTAGAAGAGTGCGTACGACAACTCACCTTATAAGGGTGTCCTTGAACATCACACTTCAGTCAGACCTTAAACTGTTCCCCAAATATCAAGTCTGGAAACACTGTTTGTGACTTACAAAACATGCTTATCGACAAAAACACGTTGGGATCCATATTAACTGTGATTGGTGGTTGCAACGAATGGTGGAATCTTTGCAAGGTAGCTCTGGGGTAGCTGCCAATCTTACAGCTCAGTTGGGATTTGTTCGTAGCATAGGACACAAATGTAATAGTACAAAGAACGAGTTACTTACCTTCGGTAACGACTTTTCTGGTGGATACATTAGCTACCTGTGGATTCCTCACCTAATGAATACTCCCATGGCGCCAGCATTCGACGGAAATCTTCTTCCTAGTCTCTGCACGTCGACGAGGACCTCACTCTAGCCCACGCGACGCCGTCTGACGTCATACAGGCAATAAGAGGTCCTCGCCGACGTGCAGACGTCAGTACCAACATTTTTTACGTGCATGAGAACAACAACCCAATGCAATGAAAGAGCAAGGCAACATCCCATAACATTGTAAAATACACAACATTGCAATAAAATGGCTGTAGATTTAATATAACTCTCTCTTTTTTTTTTTAAACCAACAAATATATGCAAATCATGTATATACACAAAGATATATACATATATATAAACATATAAATATATACAAGTATCCATATATACAACATCTATTGCAACCTTGAAGACCAAGAGGAGCGCACTCAAGGATTACTTGGTAAGACCAGAAAGGCAACGGGGAGGCGGGTGGGACCGTGAGGAATCCACAGGTAGCTAATGTATCCACCAGAAAAGTCGTTACCGAAGGTAAGTAACTCGTTCTTCTGATGGATACAACTACCTGTGGATTCCTCACCTAATGAATAGAGTCCCAAAGCAGTACCACTCCCGGTGGTGGGTGCCGAAATGGTCAAACCAAGAAATCCTGCAGCACTGACCGTGCAAAATGGCCGTCCCTTCTGACCTCAGAGTCCAAACAGTAATGTTTCGCAAAAGTGTGAAGGGACGACCAAGTTGCGGCCTTGCAGATGTCGACCACAGGAACACCCCTGGCCAAGGCCGTAGTGGCCGACTTAGCTCTGGTGGAATGAGCTCTAATGCCATCAGGAGGATCCTTCTTTGCCAAAGAGGAACAGATTTTAATGCAAAGAACAACCCACCTGGAGAGTGTTCTCTTGTGGACTGCCTTTCCTCTCCTCTTGCCCACGTATCCGATGAACAGCGGATCCTCCAGCCTGAAGTCCTTCGTTCTATCAATGTAGAAGCTTAACGCCCTCTTTGGGTCCAATCGATGTAGTCTCTCTTCCTCCTTTGAAGGATGAGGCGGAGGATAGAACGTGGACAAAGTAATTGTCTGGGCCAAATGGAAGGGTGAAACAACCTTCGGGAGGAAAGCAGCCTTGGCCCTCAACACCACCTTATCCCCATAAAAAGTTGTATAAGGGGGTTTTACCGATAAGGCTTGCAACTCACTCACTCTCCTTGCAGATGTTATAGCCACCAGGAAGACTGTTTTAATAACCAAATACCTTAAGGGGCAAGAATGCATAGGCTCAAAAGGGGACCCCATAAGGAAAGTGAGGACCAAGGACAAATCCCATTGAGGCATAACGAATGGTTTTGGAGGATATTTATTTAGAAGACCTTTCAAGAATCTGAGAACAATAGGGGATTTAAATAACGATGGTTGATCTGGAAGACAAATGAAGGCTGACAGTGCAGACAAATAACCTTTAATGGTAGCCACTGCACAACCTTTCTGCGCTAGAGACAGAGCAAAAGACAAAACATCTGACGGATGAGCATGTAAGGGATCAATCTGTCTCTCTCCACACCACATAACAAATTTAGACCACCTATTAGCGTAGATAGATTTAGTGGAGTGTCGCCTGGCCGCTAATATAACATCCACTACATCAGGCGGGAGAGAGAAGGAACTCAGGTTGCCCCGTTCAATCTCCAGGCATGTAGGTGTAGACTCTGGAGGTTGGGGTGTAAAACCTGCCCCTGCGACTGCGAGAGGAGGTCTGCCCTGAGAGGGAGACGGAGCGGAGGGCACAGCGAGAGTTGGAGAAGGTCGGAGTACCACACCCTCCTTGGCCAATCCGGAGCTATTAAGATGACTTGGGCCCGGTCTTGGCGAATCTTCCTCAACACTCGAGGAATCAAGGGTCTGGGGGGAAACGCGTAAAGCAACTGGTCGCACCAGGTTATCAGAAACGCGTCCCCCAATGCTCCCTGCACCGGATACTGGAGGCTGCAGAATAACGGACAATGCGCGTTCTCCCGAGTGGCAAACAGATCTATCCGAGGAAACCCCCACATCTGGAAGATTAAACGGACTTGATCTGGATGGAGACGCCACTCGTGGTCGGCCGAGAATTGGCGACTGAGACTGTCCGCGCGTACATTCAAGACCCCGGCCAAATGATTTGCTACCAAGCAAATCTGATGGTCCTTTGCCCAGGACCATAGTCAAAGAGCTTCTCTGCAGAGAAGGTACGACCCTACTCCTCCCTGTTTGTTTATGTACCACATCGTGGTAGTATTGTCCGTCAGGACCTGTACCGACTGACCACGAAGGGAAGGGAGGAAGGCCTTGAGAGCCAGACGTACAGCCCGTAACTCTAACAGATTGATATGAAACATCTGTTCCTCTGGAGACCAAAGTCCTTTGATCTCCAGATCCCCCAGATGAGCTCCCCACCCTAGAGTGGAAGCATCCGTTATGACCGTGGCCACTGGTGGCGACTGTGCGAACGGCTTTCCTTGCGAAAGATTGTTGCCCGCAATCCACCACTTCAAGTCCACAGCAGCATCTCTGGAGATCTTGACCGCACCTTCTAGATCTCCCTTGTGTTGAGACCAGTGCCTTCGGAGGCACCACTGAAGAGCCCTCATGTGCCAGCGAGCATGCGTGACCAACAGTATGCAGGAGGCAAACAGACCGAGCAGACAAAGGACTTTGAGGGCTGGAACTACCGCTCCATTTCGAAACATTGGAACCAATTCCTGAATATCTTGAACCCGCTGAGGCGGAGGGAAGGCTCGATTCAATGTTGTATCCAGTACTGCCCCTGTGAACTGGAGGCGCTGAGAGGGCTCCAGGTGAGATTTGGGCACGTTCACCGAAAAGCCCAGGTCGAACAAAAACTGGGTTGTTGACTGCAGATGATACGACACAAGCTCCGGGGACTTGGCTTTGATCAACCAGTCATTCAAGTAAGGGAATACTGCTATCCCCTCCCTTCTGAGCTCTGCCGCAACCACTGACATCACCTTCGTGAAGACTCGAGGTGCTGAAGTAAGACCAAACGGGAGGACCGCAAACTGATAGTGCTGCGACCCTACCACAAACCGGAGATACTTCCTGTGCGACTTGAGTATCGGAATATGAAAATAAGCATCCTGCAAGTCGACAGACACCATCCAATCTTCTTTGTTCAACGCCAAAAGCACCTGTGCTAGGGTCAGCATCTTGAACTTTTCCTGATTGAGGAACCAATTCAAGATCCTCAGATCCAGGATCGGTCTCAACCGACCATCTTTCTTGGGAATCAGGAAGTACCTTGAGTAACAACCTCGACCCCTTTCCTGCTCTGGAACCAACTCCACCGCGCCCTTTGAAAGGAGGACTAGAACCTCCTGTTCTAGCAACAGGAGGTGTTCTTCTGAACAATAAGATGGGCGGGGCAGGAGGGGGGGCGGAAACTCCCGAAAGGGAAGGGTGTAGCCTTTCTCCACAATACTGATAACCCAAGTGTCCGTTGTAATAGTCTCCCACTTGTGGAGAAAATGCCGTAATCTTCCCCCTACAGGAGAGGAGTGAGTGGGAAATGGTGGAAGCCTAAGGCTGCTTTCCCTGCTGCACCCCTCCAGAGGACGAGGAAGAGGCAGAGTGCTGCTGAGAGGCTCCTCTGGTGCGGGCCCTACCTCTCCCTCTAAATGATCTAGAGGGGTGAGAAGAGGCGGGTTGCTGGAATTTCCCCCGAAAGGAAGAGGAGGAAGAGCCACGTCCAAATCCACGAAACCTCCTGAAAAATCTGGAGGAGGTAGAAGAAGGCGCTTGTAGTCCTAATGATTTGGCTGTGGCCCTGCTTTCTTTGAACCTCTCCAGGGCCGAATCCGCCTTGGCCCCAAACAGTTTGTCCCCATCAAACGGGAGGTCCAACAAGGTCGACTGCACGTCCGCAGAGAACCCTGAGTTGCGAAGCCAAGCCTGTCTCCTCGCAACCACAGCCGTGCCCATCGCCCTAGCCACTGAGTCAGTCGTATCCAACCCAGATTGGATAACCTGGGTTGCAGCAGCCTGGGCATCGGAGACGATATTCAAAAGCCCTTGGGGAAGCTCCATATGTGAAGATGTTATTTCGTCCATAAGAGCATAGATGTACCTCCCCAAGATACATGACGCGTCGGTGGACTTCAACGCCATGCTGCAGGATGAAAATATTTTCTTGGACTGTGAGTCCATTTTCTTGGAGTCTCTATCCCCCGGCACCGTCGGAAAAGATCCAGGCGCAGATCTAGAAGAACAGGAGGCCTGGACCACCAAGCTCTCCGGCGTAGGGTGTCTGGACAGAAAGCCAGGGTCAGATGGTGCAGCCCGATACCTCCTGGCCACAGCCCTATGAACAGCCGAGGAAGATACCGGCTTCTTCCACACCTCCAACACCGGATCAAGCAAAGCCTCATTGAATGGTAAAAGAGGCTCCGCTGCAGTAGAGGCCGGATGCAGGATCTCAGTCAATAAATTCTGCTTCGCCTCCGCTACCGGCAATGGCAATTCAAGAAAGTTAGCTGCCTTTCTTACCACAGCGTGAAAAGTGGCTGCCTCCTCAGTATACTCCCCTGGAGATGACAAGTCCCACTCAGGGGAAGTATCCAGCCCACTAGCTGTATCCAGTCCATGAAGACCCTCGCCAGAATCCTCTATCTCTCCTTCCTCCAAGACCCGTATGTATTCCTGCTCCTCTAAGAGACGGAGAGCACGCCTCCTAGAATGTAGCCTCTCTTCAATACGCGGCGTCGACATGGCATCCGCCGAATTCGAGGAACGACGCCGATCGCCGGATCCATCCGACGCCATGTCTGGCGCCACAGGCAGCTTCGACGACGAGGTAGGAGCCCGATGCAGAGAGGCGCGTCTCGGAGCCTCCGATGGTCCTGTCGGAGTCACTGGTCGAAACCCCGAAGTCGACTGGATGGAACCCTCTGGGGCCGAAACCTCTGGGGCCACCGGAGCGGACACCGGAGTCGACACCGGCGCCGAGCCCACATTCCCTAAGGGGAGAAAGGGCATGAAGGGTGCTGGCCGTAGCGGCGCCGGAGCACCCAATGTGAAAGCCAACGGCCCCGAAGGACCAGTTGGAGCACCTCCTGGAGCCATCTGCTGAAAGATGGTATACATCGCATTCAGAAATGCGGTATTATCGGTTTCAGGGGCAGGAAAAGCCGGATACTGGGGTGCCTGGATCGAAGGCGAACCCGACGCCAGCCTCGACGTCTGCGACGCCGGAGAGAACACCTGAGGCTGCGGCACTTCAATCACTGAAGATGTCTGCCAAGGCGAAGTCGGCAAAGCCGGAGAAGGCAACGGCATCAATGGATGTGGAGTGACTGTGGGACTGACCTCCCAAGTCTTACGACGCCGAGCCGAAGGCGACCTCGATCGAGACCTCTGGCTGGAATGGCGCTGTGAATCCCTACGGCGCCGGGAATCTCGATGGCGCTGATTAGTCTTCGGCAAGGAGGACTTCCTATGATGCTTCTTCTCCTTCCTCTTCGACTTCGCCATGAAGAGTTTAGCCTCTCGCTCTTTTAGGGCCTTGGGATTCATGTGTTGGCATGAATCACATGTTGCGACGTCGTGGTCGGAGCTTAAGCACCATAAACAGTCCGAGTGCGGGTCCGTAACGGACATCTTGCCCCCACACTCCCGACAGGGCTTGAAACCAGACTTCCTCTGAGACATAGTAACTCTCAGATAAAAATCACGCAGCAGAAAAACACACTGTAACTTTGAAAGCAACAGTAGCTCCCTCGAAGATAACCGTTTCGAATGCACGGAAAAAAGGGAACTGACGTCGGCAAGTCGGCGAGGACCTCTTATTGCCTGTATGACGTCAGACGGCGTCGCGTGGGCTAGAGTGACGTCCTCGTCGACGTGCAGAGACTAGGAAGAAGATTTCCGTCGAGTGCTGGCGCCATGGGAGTATTCATTAGGTGAGGAATCCACAGGTAGTTGTATCCATCAGAAATTCATGTACACTAATGCCAAGGCCATGATCAACAAGCATTTAACACATATTGTAAAGGGTTCACTATATATTTATTAAATGGTAGTCACAGAAGAGGAAACTGAGGGAAATGTCTTACCTACCTGTAGGAAGTTGGCTCTGTATGTGCTATTTCAAAGTAAGGAATAGCATGCACAGAGTCCAAGGGTTCCCCTTAGAGGTAAAATAGTGGTAAAAAGAGATAATACTAATGCTCTATTTTGTGGTAGTGTGGTCGAGCAGTAGGCTTATCCAAGGAGTAGTGTTAAGCATTTGTTGTACATACACATAGACAATAAATGAGGTACACACACTCAGAGACAAATCCAGCCAATAGGTTTTGTTATAGAAAAATATCTTTTCTTAGTTTATTTTAAGAACCACAGGTTCAAATTCTACATGTAATATCTCATTCGAAAGGTATTGCAGGTAAGTACTTTAGGAACTTCAAATCATCAAAATTGCATGTATACTTTTCAAGTTATTCACAAATAGCTGTTTTAAAAGTGGACACTGCAATTTTCACAGTTCCTAGGGGAGGTAAGTATTTGTTAGGTTAACCAGGTAAGTAAGACACTTACAGGGCTTAGTTCTTGGTCCAAGGTAGCCCACCGTTGGGGGTTCAGAGCAACCCCAAAGTCACCACACCAGCAGCTCAGGGCCGGTCAGGTGCAGAGTTCAAAGTGGTGCCCAAAACACTTAGGCTAGAATGGAGAGAAGGGGGTGCCCCGGTTCCGGTCTGTTTGCAGGTAAGTACCCGCGTCTTCGGAGGGCAGACCAGGGGGGTTTTGTAGGGCACCGGGGGGGACACAAGCCCACACAGAAATTTCACCCTCAGCAGCGCGGGGGCGGCCGGGTGCAGTGTAGAAACAAGCGTCGGGTTTGTAATGGAAGTCAATGGGAGATCTAGGGATCTCTTCAGCGCTGCAGGCAGGCAAGGGGGGGGTTCCTCGGGGAAACCTCCACTTGGTCAAGGGAGAGGGACTCCTGGGGGTCACTCCTCCAGTGAAAGTCCGGTCCTTCAGGTCCTGGGGGCTGCGGGTGCAGGGTCTCTCCCAGGTGTCGGGACTTAGGATTCAAAGAGTCGCGGTCAGGGGAAGCCTCGGGATTCCCTCTGCAGGCGGCGCTGTGGGGGCTCAGGGGGGACAGGTTTTTGTACTCACAGTCTTAGAGTAGTCCTGGGGTCCCTCCTGAGGTGTTGGATCGCCACCAGCCGAGTCGGGGTCGCCGGGTGCAGTGTTGCAAGTCTCACGCTTCTTGCGGGGAGTTTGCAGGGTTCTTTAAAGCTGCTGGAAACAAAGTTGCAGCTTTTCTTGGAGCAGGTCCGCTGTCCTCGGGAGTTTCTTGTCTTTTCGAAGCAGGGGCAGTCCTCAGAGGATGTCGAGGTCGCTGGTCCCTTTGGAAGGCGTCGCTGGAGCAGGATCTTTGGAAGGCAGGAGACAGGCCGGTGAGTTTCTGGAGCCAAGGCAGTTGTCGTCTTCTGGTCTTCCTATGCAGGGGTTTTCAGCTAGGCAGTCCTTCTTCTTGTAGTTGCAGGAATCTAATTTTCTAGGGTTCAGGGTAGCCCTTAAATACTAAATTTAAGGGCGTGTTTAGGTCTGGGGGGTTAGTAGCCAATGGCTACTAGCCCTGAGGGTGGGTACACCCTCTTTGTGCCTCCTCCCAAGGGGAGGGGGTCACAATCCTAACCCTATTGGGGGAATCCTCCATCTGCAAGATGGAGGATTTCTAAAAGTCAGAGTCACCTCAGCTCAGGACACCTTAGGGGCTGTCCTGACTGGCCAGGGACTCCTCCTTGTTGCTTTCTTTGTTCCCTCCAGCCTTGCCGCCAAAAGTGGGGGCCGTGGCCGGAGGGGGCGGGCAACTCCACTAAGCTGGAGTGCCCTGCTGGGCTGTGACAAAGGGGTGAGCCTTTGAGGCTCACCGCCAGGTGTCACAGCTCCTGCCTGGGGGAGGTGTTAGCATCTCCACCCAGTGCAGGCTTTGTTACTGGCCTCAGAGTGACAAAGGCACTCTCCCCATGGGGCCAGCAACATGTCTCTAGTGTGGCAGGCTGCTGGAACTAGTCAGCCTACACAGACAGTCGGTTAAGTTTCAGGGGGCACCTCTAAGGTGCCCTCTGTGGTGTATTTTACAATAAAATGTACACTGGCATCAGTGTGCATTTATTGTGCTGAGAAGTTTGATACCAAACTTCCCAGTTTTCAGTGTAGCCATTATGGTGCTGTGGAGTTCGTGTTTGACAGACTCCCAGACCATATACTCTTATGGCTACCCTGCACTTACAATGTCTAAGGTTTTGTTTAGACACTGTAGGGGTACCATGCTCATGCACTGGTACCCTCACCTATGGTATAGTGCACCCTGCCTTAGGGCTGTAAGGCCTGCTAGAGGGGTGTCTTACCTATACTGCATAGGCAGTGAGAGGCTGGCATGGCACCCTGAGGGGAGTGCCATGTCGACTTACTCGTTTTGTCCTCACTAGCACACACAAGCTGGCAAGCAGTGTGTCTGTGCTGAGTGAGAGGTCTCCAGGGTGGCATAAGACATGCTGCAGCCCTTAGAGACCTTCCTTGGCATCAGGGCCCTTGGTACTAGAAGTACCAGTTACAAGGGACTTATCTGGATGCCAGGGTCTGCCAATTGTGGATACAAAAGTACAGGTTAGGGAAAGAACACTGGTGCTGGGGCCTGGTTAGCAGGCCTCAGCACACTTTCAATTGTAAACATAGCATCAGCAAAGGCAAAAAGTCAGGGGGCAACCATGCCAAGGAGGCATTTCCTTACACAACCCCCCCCCCAAACGAAAGAGGATGAGACTAACCTTTCCCAAGAGAGTCTTCATTTTCTAAGTTGAAGAACCTGGAAAGGCCATCTGCATTGGCATGGGCAGTCCCAGGTCTGTGTTCCACTATAAAGTCCATTCCCTGTAGGGAGATGGACCACCTCAACAGTTTAGGATTTTCACCTTTCATTTGCATCAGCCATTTGAGAGGTCTGTGGTCAGTTTGAACTAGGAAGTGAGTCCCAAAGAGGTATGGTCTCAGCTTCTTCAGGGACCAAACCACAGCAAAGGCCTCCCTCTCAATGGCACTCCAACGCTGCTCCCTGGGGCGTAACCTCCTGCTAATGAAAGCAACAGGCTGGTCAAGGCCATCATCATTTGTTTGGGACAAAACTGCCCCTATCCCATGTTCAGAGGCATCAGTCTGCACAATGAACTGCTTAGAATAATCTGGAGCTTTTAGAACTGGTGCTGAGCACATCGCTTGTTTCAGGGTGTCAAAGGCCTGTTGGCATTCCACAGTCCAGTTCACTTTCTTGGGCATTTTCTTGGAGGTGAGTTCAGTGAGGGCTGTCACAATGGATCCATATCCCTTCACAAACCTCCTGTAATACCCAGTCAAGCCAAGGAATGCCCTGACTTGAGTCTGGGTTTTTGGAGCTACCCAGTCCAGAATAGTCTGGATCTTGGGTTGGAGTGGCTGAACTTGGCCTCCACCTACAAGGTGGCCCAAGTAAACCACAGTTCCCTGCCCTATCTGGCATTTGGATGCCTTGATAGAGAGGCCTGCAGATTGCAGAGCCTTCAAAACCTTCTTCAGGTGGACCAGGTGATCCTGCCAGGTGGAGCTAAAGACACCAATATCATCAAGATAAGCTGTGCTAAAGGACTCCAAGCCAGCAAGGACTTGATTCACCAACCTTTGGAAGGTGGCAGGGGCATTCTTTAAACCAAAGGGCATAACAGTAAACTGATAATGCCCATCAGGTGTGGAGAATGCTGTTTTCTCTTTTGCTCCAGGTGCCATTTTTATTTGCCAGTACCCTGCTGTCAAGTCCAAGGTACTTAAGAATTTGGCAGCACCTAATTTGTCTATGAGCTCATCAGCTCTTGGAATTGGATGAGCATCTGTCTTGGTGACAGAATTGAGCCCTCTGTAGTCCACACAAAACCTCATCTCTTTCTTTCCATCTTTGGTGTGAGGTTTGGGGACTAAGACCACTGGGCTAGCCCAGGGGCTGTCAGAGCGCTCAATTACTCCCAATTCCAGCATCTTGTGGACTTCCACCTTGATGCTTTCCTTAACATGGTCAGACTGTCTAAAGATTTTGTTTTTGACAGGCATGCTGTCTCCTGTGTCCACATCATGGGTACACAGGTGTGTCTGACCAGGGGTTAAGGAGAAGAGTTCAGGAAACTGTTGTAGGACTCTCCTACAATCAGCTTGCTGTTGGCCAGAGAGGGTGTCTGAGTAGATCACTCCATCTACTGTGCCATCTTTTGGGTCTGATGACAGAAGATCAGGGAGAGGTTCACTCTCTGCCTCCTGATCCTCATCTGTTACCATCAACAGATTCACATCAGCCCTGTCATGGAAGAGCTTAAGGCGGTTCACATGGATCACCCTCTTGGGGCTCCTGCTTGTGCCCAGGTCCACCAGGTAGGTGACCTGACTCTTCCTTTCTAGCACTGGGTAAGGGCCACTCCATTTGTCCTGGAGTGCCCTGGGAGCCACAGGCTCCAGAACCCAGACTTTCTGCCCTGGTTGGAACTCAACCAGTGCAGCCTTTTGGTCATACCAAAACTTCTGGAGCTGTTGGCTGGCCTCAAGGTTTTTGGTTGCCTTTTCCATGTACTCTGCCATTCTAGAGCGAAGGCCAAGTACATAGTCCACTATGTCTTGTTTAGGCTCATGGAGAGGTCTTTCCCAGCCTTCTTTAACAAGAGCAAGTGGTCCCCTTACAGGATGACCAAACAGAAGTTCAAAGGGTGAGAATCCTACTCCCTTCTGTGGCACCTCTCTGTAAGCGAAAAGCAGACATGGCAAGAGGACATCCCATCTCCTTTTGAGTTTTTCTGGGAGCCCCATGATCATGCCTTTTAATGTCTTGTTGAATCTCTCAACCAAGCCATTAGTTTGTGGATGGTATGGTGTAGTGAATTTGTAAGTCACTCCACACTCATTCCACATGTGTTTTAGGTATGCTGACATGAAGTTGGTACCTCTGTCAGACACCACCTCCTTAGGGAAACCCACTCTGGTAAAGATACCGATGAGGGCCTTGGCTACTGCAGGGGCAGTAGTCGACCTAAGGGGAATAGCTTCAGGATACCTGGTAGCATGATCCACTACTACCAGGATATACATATTTCCTGAGGCTGTGGGAGGTTCCAGTGGACCAACTATGTCCACACCCACTCTTTCAAAGGGGACCCCCACCACTGGAAGTGGAATGAGGGGGGCCTTTGGGTGCCCACCTGTCTTACCACTGGCTTGACAGGTGGGGCAGGAGAGGCAAAACTCCTTAACCATGTTGGACATATTGGGCCAGTAGAAGTGGTTGACTAGCCTCTCCCACGTCTTGGTTTGTCCCAAATGTCCAGCAAGGGGAATGTCATGGGCCAATGTTAGGATGAACTCTCTGAACAGCTGAGGCACTACCACTCTCCTAGTGGCACCAGGTTTGGGGTCTCTGGCCTCAGTGTACAGGAGTCCATCTTCCCAATAGACCCTATGTGTTCCATTTTTCTTGCCCTTGGACTCTTCAGCAGCTTGCTGCCTAAGGCCTTCAAGAGAGGGACAGGTTTCTTGTCCCTTACACAGCTCCTCCCTTGAGGGTCCCCCTGGGCCCAAGAGCTCAACCTGATAAGGTTCAAGCTCCAAAGGCTCAGTTCCCTCAGAGGGCAGAACTTCTTCCTGAGAAGAGAGGTTCCCTTTCTTTTGCTGTGTTGCAGTTGGTTTCCCAACTGACTTTCCTGTTCTTTTGGTAGGCTGGGCCATTTTTCCAGACTCCAGCTCTACTTTTTCACCCTGTGCCTTGCATTGTGCTCGTGTTTTCACACACACCAGTTCAGGGATACCCAGCATTGCTGCATGGGTTTTTAGTTCTACCTCAGCCCATGCTGAGGACTCCAGGTCATTTCCAAGCAGACAGTCCACTGGGATATTTGAGGAGACCACCACCTGTTTCAGGCCATTGACCCCTCCCCATTCTAAAGTAACCATTGCCATGGGATGTACTTTTCTCTGATTGTCAGCGTTGGTGACTGTGTAAGTTTTTCCAGTCAGGTATTGGCCAGGGGAAACCAGTTTCTCTGTCACCATGGTGACACTGGCACCTGTATCCCTCAGGCCCTCTATTCTAGTCCCATTAATTAAGAGTTGCTGTCTGTATTTTTGCATGTTAGGCGGCCAGACAGCTAGTGTGGCTAAATCTACCCCACCCTCAGAAACTAGAGTAGCTTCAGTGTGGACCCTGATTTGCTCTGGGCACACTGTTGATCCCACTTGGAGACTAGCCATACCAGTGTTACCTGGATGGGAGTTTGGAGTGGAACCTTTCTTGGGACAGGCCTTGTCTCCAGTTTGGTGTCCATGCTGTTTACAGCTATGACACCAGGCCTTTTTGGGATCAAAGTTTTTACCCTTGTACCCATTGTTTTGTGAAGAGGCTCTGGGCCCACCCTCCTGTGCAGGTTTTTGGGGGCCTGTAGAAGACTCTTTACTATTTTTAGTTTTGGTTGTCTCATCACTCTTCCCCTGGGGAGTCTTTGTGACCCCTTTCTTTTGGTCACCCCCTGTTGAAGTCTTGGACACCCTTGTCTTGACCCAATGGTCCGCCTTCTTTCCCAATTCTTGGGGAGAAATTGGTCCTAGGTCTACCAGATGCTGATGCAGTTTATCATTGAAACAATTACTTAACAGGTGTTCTTTCACAAATAAATTGTACAGCCCATCATAATTACTTACACCACTGCCTTGAATCCAACCATCTAGTGTTTTCACTGAGTAGTCTACAAAGTCAACCCAGGTCTGGCTCGAGGATTTTTGAGCCCCCCTGAATCTAATCCTATACTCCTCAGTGGAGAATCCAAAGCCCTCAATCAGGGTACCCTTCATGAGGTCATAAGATTCTGCATCTTGTCCAGAGAGTGTGAGGAGTCTATCCCTACACTTTCCTGTGAACATTTCCCAAAGGAGAGCACCCCAGTGAGATCTGTTCACTTTTCTGGTTACACAAGCCCTCTCAAAAGCTGTGAACCATTTGGTGATGTCGTCACCATCTTCATATTTAGTTACAATCCCTTTAGGGATTTTCAACATGTCAGGAGAATCTCTGACCCTATTTATGTTGCTGCCACCATTGATGGGTCCTAGGCCCATCTCTTGTCTTTCCCTCTCTATGGCTAGGATCTGTCTTTCCAAAGCCAATCTTTTGGCCATCCTGGCTAACTGGATGTCCTCTTCACTGGGGCTATCCTCAGTGATTTCAGAGGTGTTGGTCTCTCCTGTGAGGGAACCAGCATCTCTGACTATTATTTTTGGAGTCAGGGTTTGAGGGACCCTGTTCTCCCTAGATAGGATTGGTAGGGGGGAATTTTCCTCCAAGTCACTATCCTCTTCCTCTGAGTTGCCACCCTCAGAGGGGTTGGCCTTTTCAAACTCTGCCAAAAGCTCCTGGAGCTGTATTTTGGTAGGTTTGGGGCCCATTGTTATTTTCTTTAGTTTACAGAGTGACCTTAGCTCCCTCATCTTAAGATGGAGGTAAGGTGTGGTGTCGAGTTCCACCACAGTCACATCTGTGCTAGACATTTTGCTTCTAAAAGTTGGAATACTTTTTAAGAATCTACAACTGGTTCTAGAATCTAATTCAAACTTTTACAAACTTTTAAACTCTAAAAGAAATGCTAAACAGGATCTAACACAAGGCCCTAGCAGGTCTTTTAAGAATTTAGAAAACTTTTCAAATTGCAAAAATCAATTTCTAATGACAATTTTGGAATTTGTCGTGTGATCAGGTATTGGCTGAGTAGTCCAGCAAATGCAAAGTCTTGTACCCCACCGCTGATCCACCAATGTAGGAAGTTGGCTCTGTATGTGCTATTTCAAAGTAAGGAATAGCATGCACAGAGTCCAAGGGTTCCCCTTAGAGGTAAAATAGTGGTAAAAAGAGATAATACTAATGCTCTATTTTGTGGTAGTGTGGTCGAGCAGTAGGCTTATCCAAGGAGTAGTGTTAAGCATTTGTTGTACATACACATAGACAATAAATGAGGTACACACACTCAGAGACAAATCCAGCCAATAGGTTTTGTTATAGAAAAATATATTTTCTTAGTTTATTTTAAGAACCACAGGTTCAAATTCTACATGTAATATCTCATTCGAAAGGTATTGCAGGTAAGTACTTTAGGAACTTCAAATCATCAAAATTGCATGTATACTTTTCAAGTTATTCACAAATAGCTGTTTTAAAAGTGGACACTTAGTGCAATTTTCACAGTTCCTAGGGGAGGTAAGTATTTGTTAGGTTAACCAGGTAAGTAAGACACTTACAGGGCTTAGTTCTTGGTCCAAGGTAGCCCACCGTTGGGGGTTCAGAGCAACCCCAAAGTCACCACACCAGCAGCTCAGGGCCGGTCAGGTGCAGAGTTCAAAGTGGTGCCCAAAACACATAGGCTAGAATGGAGAGAAGGGGGTGCCCCGGTTCCGGTCTGCTTGCAGGTAAGTACCCGCGTCTTCGGAGGGCAGACCAGGGGGGTTTTGTAGGGCACCGGGGGGGACACAAGCCCACACAGAAATTTCACCCTCAGCAGCGCGGGGGCGGCCGGGTGCGGTGTAGAAACAAGCGTTGGGTTTGTAATGGAAGTCAATGGGAGATCTAGGGATCTCTTCAGCGCTGCAGGCAGGCAAGGGGGGGGTTCCTCGGGGAAACCTCCACTTGGTCAAGGGAGAGGGACTCCTGGGGGTCACTCCTCCAGTGAAAGTCCGGTCCTTCAGGTCCTGGGGGCTGCGGGTGCAGGGTCTCTCCCAGGTGTCGGGACTTAGGATTCAAAGAGTCGCGGTCAGGGGAAGCCTCGGGATTCCCTCTGCAGGCGGCGCTGTGGGGGCTCAGGGGGGACAGGTTTTTGTACTCACAGTCTTAGAGTAGTCCTGGGGTCCCTCCTGAGGTGTTGGATCGCCACCAGCCGAGTCGGGGTCGCCGGGTGCAGTGTTGCAAGTCTCACGCTTCTTGCGGGGAGTTTGCAGGGTTCTTTAAAGCTGCTGGAAACAAAGTTGCAGCTTTTCTTGGAGCAGGTCCGCTGTCCTCGGGAGTTTCTTGTCTTTTCAAAGCAGGGGCAGTCCTCAGAGGATGTCGAGGTCGCTGGTCCCTTTGGAAGGCGTCGCTGGAGCAGGATCTTTGGAAGGCAGGAGACAGGCCGGTGATTTTCTGGAGCCAAGGCAGTTGTCGTCTTCTGGTCTTCCTCTACAGGGGTTTTCAGCTAGGCAGTCCTTCTTCTTGTAGTTGCAGGAATCTAATTTTCTAGGGTTCAGGGTAGCCCTTAAATACTAAATTTAAGGGCGTGTTTAGGTCTGGGGGGTTAGTAGCCAATGGCTACTGGCCCTGAGGGTGGGTACACCCTCTTTGTGCCTCCTCCCAAGGGGAGGAGGTCACAATCCTAATCCTATTGGGGGAATCCTCCATCTGCAAGATGGAGGATTTCTAAAAGTCAGAGTCACCTCAGCTCAGGACACCTTAGGGGCTGTCCTGACTGGCCAGGGACTCCTCCTTGTTGCTTTCTTTGTTCCCTCCAGCCTTGCCGCCAAAAGTGGGGGCCGTGGCCGGAGGGGGCGGGCAACTCCACTAAGCTGGAGTGCCCTGCTGGGCTGTGACAAAGGGGTGAGCCTTTGAGGCTCACCGCCAGGTGTCACAGCTCCTGCCTGGGGGAGGTGTTAGCATCTCCACCCAGTGCAGGCTTTGTTACTGGCCTCAGAGTGACAAAGGCACTCTCCCCATGGGGCCAGCAACATGTCTCTAGTGTGGCAGGCTGCTGGAACTAGTCAGCCTACACAGACAGTCGGTTAAGTTTCAGGGGGCACCTCTAAGGTGCCCTCTGTGGTGTATTTTACAATAAAATGTACACTGGCATCAGTGTGCATTTATTGTGCTGAGAAGTTTGATACCAAACTTCCCAGTTTTCAGTGTAGCCATTATGGTGCTGTGGAGTTCGTGTTTGACAGACTCCCAGACCATATACTCTTATGGCTACCCTGCACTTACAATGTCTAAGGTTTTGTTTAGACACTGTAGGGGTACCATGCTCATGCACTGGTACCCTCACCTATGGTATAGTGCACCCTGCCTTAGGGCTGTAAGGCCTGCTAGAGGGGTGTCTTACCTATACTGCATAGGCAGTGAGAGGCTGGCATGGCACCCTGAGGGGAGTGCCATGTCGACTTACTCGTTTTGTCCTCACTAGCACACACAAGCTGGCAAGCAGTGTGTCTGTGCTGAGTGAGAGGTCTCCAGGGTGGCATAAGACATGCTGCAGCCCTTAGAGACCTTCCTTGGCATCAGGGCCCTTGGTACTAGAAGTACCAGTTACAAGGGACTTATCTGGATGCCAGGGTCTGCCAATTGTGGATACAAAAGTACAGGTTAGGGAAAGAACACTGGTGCTGGGGCCTGGTTAGCAGGCCTCAGCACACTTTCAATTGTAAACATAGCATCAGCAAAGGCAAAAAGTCAGGGGGCAACCATGCCAAGGAGGCATTTCCTTACACTACCCTACTCTGCCCTGACTACTCATTACCCACAACCGTCCCTAACTAACCTAACCTAAACTTACTTATCACATGTAACAAAACATTCTAAACATCAACCCCCCACCCCACTTATGAGACGGGACACATGGAGGACAACAGATACTAACCTAAACACATACTATACTATCCTAAACAAATATATTTTTTTTTGTATTTTTTTATATATATATATATTTTTTTTTTTTGAAACACACAAGAACCCCAACATAGCCCCCCACCCACCCACACACTTAATAAGTAAATATAGAAAGATTCAGGACCCCCCGCCCCCCACCCAATAACACTAACTAAACTAACAGCCTATACTAACCTAACACTAAGCCCCCTAAGCCCACTAAGTATGAGAACAAGGAGAGAGGAGGGAGGGAAGGGAATCATGTCCATATATCAAAGTCTAGAGGTTGGCTCTCCGGAGGCTCCGCTTTATGGACTGCACACGCCTGTTCATATGGCGAACATCCAGGCTCAGATTACTAATTTTCCTCAACACACGGTCCATCTTACGTTCCATTGCATGGAAAGCTGCAGGGTCAACTGTTGCAGCTGGGGCAGTCTGGGTACCGGCGGAGGAGGTTTGTGGGCGTGTAGAGCCAATGCCTGTGGGTTGCCCTGAAGGTGTTGCACTGCTGGGGCCTGGAACAACTGCAGACGTTGGGACAACAGTCCTAGCTGTGGGTGGTGCCACCTGGGTGGAACCGGTGGTTGTGTGGTGGTGGCTGCGGTGGGCAAAGTAGGGCCACCCTGTGGGAAAGCCATCCATGCTCCGGAGGCCCGTTCGTTGCAGTATCTACGGGCCATCCTCCTGAACCCCGACTCTACCAGGAGGATATGTTGGTATCTCATGGCCCGCCTCTGTAACTCACGGACCTGGATGGGTGTCATGTTTGCAGCTGTGAAGACAAAGGCAAACAATTTACATTAGGAACTGCATTGTCTGAAATGGCACAAGAAGTAAATCAGACAATACATCTACTGTACTTGTAACAGCTCATATCACCATACAGATCATTGAATGTCCCTGAGGAAGTACATGGCAGGCCAGCCTACAAAGGTCACATCACACATAGCACATCCAAAACCTACGAGATGGGTAACAACTGGCATTAACTTGCCATCTGAGTTCTGCCAGTTGTCAGCTAACAATCATGCTGCACATCCTCCGCCAATGCCTGGGCTACAGATGTCAGTGTACGGAATGAAAAACTAAAGCCACTCGGTCTGCAAGTTGTAATTGGACTTGCTAGTATAGTACTCATGTGCCATACCTGAGTGTGTATTCTAGATTCCGACCAAACATTCACTTATTCACATGTATGTGTAACATACTGGTAGCATCAGTCCTAGGTACCCTATTCACAAACCCATGCCTGTGTTTGAGGGGGGGTGGAGAAACAACGAACAATTCCAAACAACATGGACACCCAGGAGTGTATAGAAAACTCAACACGTGTTTGGCTCTACACACACATCACAGGTAAGGTCTATCAACAATTAGGAGTCTGCAAACCCTTGACCAATCATAGCGCCACACATATCAGGAAATGCAGAGCTTGGTTCACATCATATACTTCCAGTAAGGCATGACTTACACCAGACACAGAGTTGCGAGAACACCCATGATCATGATTAGCATGCACACCTAGGCCATTGCACTCAAGTTCCACATACTTGTAGCACTACATGTGGAAGTACATGCTGCTAGGAAGTTCTACCTACAGTTTAATAAGTACTTTGGTGAATAGGGAAGCAGAAGTCTGTTGGAAAGCGATTTGCAGTACCAATCTGGTAGAAGGTGGGTCTGACAGGCTGACTAAATCTGAGATGAGTTCCAGTGCGACTCTTGTTGATACAAGTGTTATCCACATGACTCACCCCAGTTCTCATTGCGGGGCCTACAGGAATGACCTACAATCCCTAGATAATACAATAGGATAAGCATTGGCCAACTCAAACATTTTGAGAAACTGAAATCCCACGCATGGAACAAGACAAATGATTGGCCAGCGCATCACACCTTGCTATGTGTTAAACACACAGGAGTACATTACACATCACCAGCAAACACAACACATAACAGACATATCAACACTTACTGGAGTGGTCGGGTCCTCAAATGTAGCCACCTCGCCCACAGTGAAGGGTGCCGGTCCACCTGTAAGGCATGGAAGGAAGAAATGTGCTCAGAATCTGTTCACTGACCAACAATTTCAAAGACAAATACAATGTGTAAGCTGACTAAAGTAATGAAAGCCATTCAGACATGATGATACTGCATCTGATATATCACGGCCAACATGTACATAGCATGGGTCTCCTGTGACAGTTACACACATATCTGCACACATGCAGTGGCCCTAACTATCATGTGGTGGCAAACATGCTCTGTCATTAGTGAGCAGAAATAATAATGGTGTGTAATCGTCTCATCATGTGCATCCAAGAGAGACATCCCAAACCTGGTTACTTGAGGACTGCATTACCAGTCAAACAGCCTATGTGACCATGACACATTTATTACACATAGGTACAATGTACAGAGGGGCACGGACTTTTGTAAGCCCTCATGTTGTTACAGTTTCTTCATTTGATGTGGCCCGGCAATGGTGATTTGCATCAAACATGGAGATGTGAACCCATGTGCATACCTTTGGACTGCCATCCCTAATTGGAATGTGGCACAACAAACTCCAAATACCATTCTAAGGTTTTAGCTGAGGGCACCTTACACCTTTTCCTGATGTTTTCAAATCCATATGTGACATGTATCCAAAAAGATGAAGGACCACAATAATCCCTAACATTCATAGAACTTCCGTGAACACTTTCCTTACACACTCATCAAACTCACATGAGACATATGTCTGGGCCACATTGCTATCATCAATTGACGTGAAGCCAGCACTCATTTTCTGCATCATGTAGTGTTTCTAAAGTCAGTCTAGCTATTGCGTCAACAAAGTTAGCCAATATTTTAGTACATCTATACTTCTCTGGCAAATGTGACCTATATAGACATGATTGGCTCCTATTTTGTTTTGTTGTCTGACACAAAGGCGGCACCAAATTACATAAAGCAAAAGTATACTGTAAGTTTGCAGAGCACGTGCTTCCTGACAGCTAGCAATTGTGATCCTCACATAGTGCATCAATTACCCTGTATGTTTCCGCAGCATTACACACAGTCAGCAAATTAGCTGGCAGATATTGTATAAATCATCTGATGTCACTACAGAGCATTTAATCGTGCACATTTACATGATTTGTACTCACTAACAGGGCCACCAATCCCTATTCCCAGGTGGTCCAGCAGATCTTGCTCCCTGGTGATAAGGTCAGCCCAGCTGTGCTTCAGCTGGTGGTCATTCCTATGGCTCCCATACACGCGCTGCAAGTGATGCAGCACCTTTACCAACTGGATTGTTCGCGCCTCAGTGTGATACCCCTGTATCACCCTGCCTCAATCATGAGTGGGAGGAAATGGGACACCAGCCATATAAACCCCCCCAACTCCTCCTCACCCATCCTGCCAAGACGTGGCCTACCAGACATCTCGGCAATGAAAAGGGGAATAGGGGATAAAGAAGTAGAAAGGAGAAAAGGGGGAAAGTAGGAGTACGAAAAAAAAGAAAAGTAAACTTAACAACTAAAAGAGCCCAACTATCCCCAACTAGCACTACCCACAACAGACTCCCACAAACAACAAATACACTAGAATACTGGACAATTGTAAACAAAACACACTCAGACAGTATACAACAACAATATTTATTTCACAAAATAACAAGTAAGATAGCACACAGGACACAAAAGCACAAAATCACTGAACAACACTCTGAACACAGCCACACAGTCTAGAAGAGTCACAGACTGCAAAGTGAAGGTACACCCACTGTACATAGTCTGTAAACAGGATATCCTATTACATCACATCCTGCATAAAATGGGCACCATTTTTATTGTTATGCGTCATTTTTTTCATGCATACAGATTGTGCGTCATATTTTTCGACGCACAGGAGTGAAAATTAGGCCGCATCCAAATAATAGTAAATAGTGTTTACAATTATTTGGATGCAGCCTAATTTTCACTCCTGTGCGTCGGAAAATATGACGCACAATCTGTATTGGTGGGAAAAAAATGACGCATAACGCTAGCAACGTAAAAATTTCAGTGCATGAACTGGTTTAAGGCATTTTTTCAGTTTTTATGTTATGTTACATTTGGGACACAACTGAGATAGGCTGATTGCACCCACCATGGTGTTGATGGTGTATGTTCACATGTGAGACCTCATACTGCAGCGGACCATGACCCGCTACTTCCTTAACAGGATTTTGATGGTTGGCTGACGCACTAGATGGCCATATGTGTGGCCTACGTATATGTATTGCACAATTTGGGCATGTTTGGCATCAGGAGAGGATAGCAAGGTGACGTACATAAGTACAATACCTCAATGCCTATGGCTCAATGTGTGTGCAGTGGCAACTAATGCAGTTGTTGACCCAGTGTGTGTGCATCACAAGATGCATTATTGAACATATGCTTGTATGAATGTGAAGTCAATGTGTCCATACCTTAGATGCAAGCCACTGTGGAAATGAGAGAGGACATGTGTTAGTCATGCATGTAGCAACATCCATTGTGTGCACTTCCAAGATTTTGGGTAACGTAGACACAACAAATGACAAAGCATGCACCAGATAGATGGCAGACACTTGTTCATGTCAATGGTCCACAATTTCACCATCCTACGTCCTAGATTTTTGGTAACTGCTTCCTAGGCACTTGTTGGTGAATCCCACAGTGAGTCAGGCACATGCATTGACGAAGTGGGTACCATTTAATTGGCCCAGACAGCCAAAGGTGAACCACAAATGTATTATGACGCCACAATAGAGGTCATATAACTGAGCCACAACTCTCCAGTGGCTGTGGTGGACCAGCAGACGAGGCAGCATGTGTCCACATATTTCCAGTGATCAATTGCACAGAGGTGTCTTGTTCATGTGTGTGGTCCAATGTTGATCCTGCATATTTTTAGGGGTGTGTGTTGTCACAGTTACGTCCAGGTCTCATCATGAGTCAGTGGCAGCTATTCCTGTATCTACTGAGTATCCTTCGGACATCAATGTGAGTAAAGTGGATGAGGACATGAGAACCTACATGGGGATAGTCCCACCCTGTCACTGAAGACGTGTAATGAGACTGTCAACAGGGCAACCTTGGTGTGCTGAGTGAGATCATGTCTCAGGTGTCATGTTCCAGCAGGTGTCATTACAACATTTGTACACAGGTTGGCCTCTGAAATTCCCACTGCATCTGGGAACATCATAGCTTCTGTGCTGATTATTTTCACAGCTATTCACCACACACGCCCCATCAATATGTTGTGAGCAATGTAATTCTGCGTGTGAACTGTCAGGGTCCTAACATGTGTGGACTTTTCATGGACATTATCAGAGGTTGCTGTTTCTGCTGAAGGCCCCGTACCCAATCCCTGCATATGGCCCTGGGACACTGTCACACATAGTCGTTCATGCATAAATGAGACCCAGACAAGGGATGGGCCATGATTTTGGTATCCAAAGACAATTTAACTAATATGGTACAATTAAAAGGCAGATGATGTTATACAATGTATTTGGGTATGCATTGATGAAGCACATGACAAAATACCCTCTGAGGAATGAGAGGTTTCGTAAAGCAAGTGTGGTACATATGTAGCCACAGGGAAACTTTAGGGTGCGCACAGACAGATGCCAGTCGGGCTGACAGGATGCAGAGTCAATCTGGATCTAGCAATTTCACAAGTTACATAATCAGTGGTCTGACTAAGACTGTTTGGAGGACGAACTAGACAGTTGACATGTAAAACTGTGTATGTCCTGTGTTTTTGAAGGTGACACATGAACCCAAGGGCTGTGTTACATGGCTTCATTACTAGCAATGCATAATGGTGTATTTGACAAAATGGCAACTCCTGTGCTGTTCCAGGCATCAGCCGGGGCAGTGCATGTTGAAATGGGGGGTGTGCATGGAGGTGATCACAGGTGTGGGCTGCATCAGTTTCTCACAAGTCCTGTAGGTGAGATTTGCATTCTAATGGCCAACAGAAGTTTTCACACAGGAAGCAATCTACAGGTGATAACAGGGCTTAGAAACTACAAGTCAGTGTATTAATTGACCTGACGTCCATGCAGTCAGATGTACTATGACAATGGTATACCATAGGAAAGGGTGTAGCACACTGGATTACTATTGTTAGTCTGTGTGTGTAAAGGAAGGAATATCGGGGTACACATATTACTATTCCAGGGACATCTTCAGACAGGTGGGTTGTGACCAGGTGCATGGGTGTGTCAGGAGTTAGGAAATGGGCTGACATGTACATGGAATGTCATGTGCGCAGTGCTTGTCATATGTGTGGCACTTGTGCTGTCTATGTTCTGCTAATATGGAACTCTAGTCAGAGATAGTCCTTGCAAAGATTGGATGCAGTTGGACTTACTGCTGTCAAGGGTCTGGTCATACATTCCTGTTACTGATGCAAAAGCATATCAACTGCCTCATGTATGAGGCTTGTTTTCCCCTTATTGAGTGATGGTGTCTTAGTTGTGTTCCATATGCTGCAATGAACCATGTTGCCAACATGTATGTGTGAAATAGGTGTGGTCCTCTGCTATTGGCCTTCAAAGGTGAAATGTACAGGATCTATGTCATTTACAGTGTGTGTTTATGTGACCGTTGTACGATACGCATCACAATTGCTCTGGGATTTTCCATGTCCTTATCGGTATATCAGCAATGCTCCATGAGGCAATACTCTTATTCTGATAGTTAGAGATAAAGGTGAGCAAAAATGATTAGCCAGACCATGATATGGTGATTATCATCAGTGTTTATTTACATTAGTTCATAAAGTGGTGATGGTGATTATATTTAAAAGAAATTGTTCACGATATGTTGGCGCCTACACAATCCAGCGGCCGTGTTTTGTTGTTCCCCCTCATGTTGCAGGCCACCATCCTCCTCTTCCTCCTCTTCAGGCATGTGTGGCTCTGGTTCCAGGAGGGGAATGTTCCTTCTTATGGAAATGTTGTTCAGGATGGCACATGTTAGAATGATCTTACAGACCATTTCAGGGGAATATAGGAGGCTACCACCAGTGATGTCGAGGCACCTGAATCTCGACTTGAGGATGCCGAAGGTCCTCTCGACTATGATGCGTGTCCTCCTATGTGCGTCATTGTAGGCAAGCTCGGCTGCAGTACTTGAGTTGCCAATAGGTGTCATTATCCACAGCTGAAAGAGAAAATGAATGGGATCATGCTGATGTAGCTTGCCCCGTTGATATCACCTTGCATGGCAGTAGTTGTCTTGTGTTGTCTGTGACTCTTTTGTGTTATTGTGTTGCATCCTAGGCTTGTAGGATGTACCATCTGCATTGTGTTTGTTCCTTGGTTGAACAAGTGTTTGGCTGCTGACCGGTTGTCAGCAGTATGTTTTGGGATTTGCAGTACAGTGTGCCCTCCCTAGCATTGTGACTTGTGATTCAGGTATCCTGTGTCTTTACTGGGGGTGAGATGATAGTTCCATACACAGGTTGAAATTGACAGTGTTGTTAACACGTTCATATCAATGTACCCCGGACATCCCATACCTTTAGACTTATGCAATGGATTAATGTAAACATAATTGAGACGCTTACAATTTGCAAGGTGACATTTAGGCAACCCACTCCAAACGTGATCATTGACGGCTTAACATAAGGCTGTACACTTATTTCAGATGTGTGACAGGGTTAGTGGTGACCTATGAAACATGGCTAGCGATGTCACAACCTCAGTGTGTTCCTGTCGACATGTTGCTGTTGTGGTGTATGTGTTGTGTGTCCTAGAGGGTTGCTGTGCAGTGTGTATATAAGTAGGTTTTTGTAATTACCAACAAGTAGTCCATTGCCATACCGTCCATCCTGGAAGTGTTGATTGATGGTGCTGTGACGGAAGCTGAATGAGTCATGGACACTCCCCGGATATTTTGCCAAGATGTTGGTGATAAATCCTTGGTGATCGACAATGGCCTGCACATTGATGGAATGTGTGTGCTTCCTGTTGCGGTAGAGGTGTTCAGTTGCAGCAGGTGGCACAAGGCGTACATGTGAGCAGTCGATTGCACCAAGGACGTGTGGGAAGCCACTAATGAGGTAGAACCCCTGTTTTGTTTCTTGCTGCTTCTGCAGTGTGCTAGGGAAGCAGATGTGGCGGGTGTGAGTCCAATGATGACATCCAGTACTTTGATGGCTGTGATATTCCGGCAACCAGGGCACCAGTTGTTTGAAAAGAGCCACATGCCAGCATGTGAAGTACGGCAAGCAGCTTGGTTTCTGTTGGGATGGTGCGGGGTGTCAGCAAGGTGGGTGCCAACTGTGGCTCTATGTTTCGCAGCAGCTGCTGAATGGCCTGCCAGTTCAACCTGTACCTCTGGATGATGTCATGTTCCCTGAGGCCATGAAGGGTTGTTCTGGGGCGGAATATTCTCTTCTGCCTTCTGCGCTGCCTTTGGGGTCTCTGCTGGTGTTGTGGTAGCTGCTGTTGTTGTTGCTGGGCTCTGTGTCTCGTGCAAGCTGGATGAGAAGCACCTCCATGACTCCCTTTTGCTGCTCTGCTGTTGCTTCTGTGTGTTCTGATTAAATACAGGTGTGTTTGCCCCATTTTAATGCCTGCCCTGACCCAGGCGTTAAATTTTTACGCAAATCGGGCTGTGCGTCATTTTCCGGTTCTGCCTCCCGGCCGTGTGTCATTTTTGCCCGAAAGCATAAATACGACGCACGGCCGTTTAAGTCATTTTTTGGACGGGAACGCCTCCCTTGCAAATGATTAACGCAAGGCGGGTTGCCGCATCCAAAAAATTACGCACACAGCGGAATTTTTACGTCCACGGGCTCAGGTGTCAAAGTTTAAACAAGGGGCAAGGTTTGCGCTGAATGTGCGTCAACATTTTTGATGCACATTCGGTGCAGACGGAGTATAAATATGCCCCTCAGTATCTTCAAAGTATCCTTCTTAAATTTACAGTAGAATGTTAGTTTTCTCCTGTTCTTTCTGCACCTTCCGCAACTAATGTCACTTGAACAAATGACATAATAGTCTGTCTGTGGGCCTCTATCTAACTGATGCATTGTCTTGCAGTCTCACTCGACTTCTTGCTTGCATTTTGGTTATCCAAATTAGGTCACTAGTTTCATCTTTGTGTAACAAGATGGCATGCTGTGATCTCTTAAGCTGTGCATTTATGCCATGGCAAATGCTCTAGACTGTCTAGGTGAACCAGATGGTTCTACATTGACTTTTTATTTCTTAGCAAACTGGTTTCTTGACAGTTTCAACTCCTAGATAAGGCTCATACATTCAAGGACATTGGAGTTCAACACCAGTTGGTAAACCTAATGGTAGCTGTTTCCATACCTTTACCTGTAAAGCATTCCCATTATGTGAGATCTCTTAGGAGATAACTCTCATGGCTTCTGTGACACCAACCCTCACCACTGACTCATTTCAGAGCATTGGCTACATTAGGTGACTGTTGGACACCCCACACTTCATTGGGCAAAATAGAACATAAGCCTTCAGCTGCCCAAAAAGGAGCACACCATTTGTGTTACCGGATTGTCCCTATGTAAAACTTTACTTTCTGACAATTAGACATTCCAAAGTCCTGTTTGCTGTATCTTATTGCACACACGCATGTGCCCTGAATGTATTCTTACAGGGTATTGAATACAGCTTAGTATCTTCAGCACTCTGTTCCTATTAGACTGAACATTAGCCTACTAAATGTCAATAGGCTCTAAAGGGGTGCCTTGGTGCATATCTAAATGGTTTAAAAGTCTACTGGCACTCTAAGACTTCTTGATCCGTGACCGAAGCTGTTCAGTTTTAAAAACACCAAAACACAGCTATCTGTTAACCTTCAGAATTAGAACCCTTGCCTCATTCATCTTAACATCTGTAGTGTCTTTGATATCACACACGCTAGAACCCTTGCAGTCCTGAGTGGACTCTGGATAGAAAATATGTAATCTGAAGGGAGAGGTTAAGGTGTGGTTATGAAAGTTATGATGCAATCCTTGCATAGTGCAATAGTATGTTGAAGAATAATGATGTCCATTACAGAGATTCATGTGTGGCATATTCATTGCTTGCTCCCCAGCAGGAGAACATGATACAGGCAACAAGTAGGGGATATATGCCCCGAAGAAACAAAGTTGCTCTTCCTGAGAGTTTGCAAAGATGCAGCAAACTGATTGTGCATGCCACATGCACAGATTGATACAAAGTGCTCTGTGGTTGGCGTATGTGGGGTCAAAGTCCTACTCCGGCCCATATGCAGCCATCGAAGAAGTTGAAGGCCCTCCAGAGTAGCACATTCATAAAGCCCACTAAAATGCACTGGTAAGGCTGAAAGAAGTGATATGCATTGGGCTATAAAACAGAGCCATGATCAGTACTCAGCAAACACTAATGGCAGTTACGACCAGGTACGAAAACCAAAACTTACTTACAGGCACAACCGAGTGAAGTGCTATATGACCTTGAAAATTGAACAAGACAACCAGGCAACGGGGTGTTGCATGAATAGGTTGCTGGTCCTGCTTTGCAAGAATAACACTGCCTGAACAGCACGTGCTCTCAATGGCGACAGGAGGGAGTGCAAAGTATGATGGAGCTACATTCCTGAAGACACCACCTTTGTTTGATACAGCGAAGACACAGAAGATTGGTCCAGGTGGCTGCCTGGATCGAAATGTTCAATGACTTCATATATGCACTAGGAGAAGAAGACGATAAGAAAATCATTAAATATTTGAAACACTTTACCAGTGATGGAGTGAAAGAAGTGCTGAAGAACGTATCTCAAGGTGATGAACCATCATACCAAAAGATAAAAGAAGCGTGGGATGCCAAGTTCAATCCAATGCTGAATGTCGACTACAAGAGGTACATCTTCATTCAAGCATGACAACAAGCTGGTGAAACAATGGATGAATTTGTTGAGAGACTTGACGCACTTCTCAAATATTGTAAGTTCTGTAACTTTAATGTTGAAGAAGCTATACGCTTCAGAGTCATTGACGGCTGCCTTATGGATTTCGTCAGAAGGTGCATGTTGAGAGTGCCACTCAGTTTAGAGAAAATGCTAATGGCTGCAAGGGCAGAAGAACAAGCAGACCGACAAGCTGCTGATATGGAAGCAGGAACAGTGCGTAATGAATCTGCGTTAATCATGAAAAGCAAGCAAAAGCACAAAATAGATGCACACAAGTTGACCTCTCTGAAAAAGAAAAAGTTATGTTTCCAATGTGGGTTTTCATTTCCCCATGAAGGTAAATGTCCAGTCATAGGACAGACATGCAAAGGCTGAGAGAAAGAAAACCACTTTATAACGGTCAGCAGAGCAAAAGAGAAACCAAATGTGTAACAGCAAGGAGAGAAAATGGACGCCAGAAAGTTCCAGAAGCAATCTCGCCACGACCACAAGGCCAAATGGCAACACCAGTTACGACAACTAGAAACTAAGCACAATTGATCATCGTCCAATTCATCATATAAGGGCTCTTTAACTTTATTATCAAGCACTAGCAAAGAAGACTGAGGTGCTTTGATGATATTGACCAAGGAACAACATGCACATGTAAGATTAGGTGCTTCCAAAGATCAAAAGTCAAAAAAGAATTCCCAAACGAAACAACAAAATTCATTTGGACATTGTCATAAAATTACATTAAAGGTGAACGGTCATCCTATAATCTTCATTATAGATAGTGGTGCATCAATTAACATCATGTCAGTAGAAAGGTTTAACAGCCTGTCTCCTGTGCTGCGCCTTACTCTATCAAACAATAAGGTCCAGGACACCAGCAGCTCAACCCATTGAACAGATTAGTGCTGCTAACAAAGCAGATAAACACATGCTCATCCTTAAAGACCTCATTACAACACAATCTGGGAAGAAAAGTATTTGATCTTTTGCTGATGATGTTGAATTACATTTTTTTTTTATGTATAGCATGAGCTATCCATCACCTGAGAGGGTATCATATTGAGTGGCTCAAGAATTGTCACACCTGAGAGCCTGAGGTCGCAAGTCATTGAGCTAGCCCATGAAGGACATCCTGGCATTATGGCCACCAAAAGAGCTCTAAGAGACCATGTGTAGTTCCCTCGCCTAGATGAATGAGGTGAGAGAGAGACAAAAGAAGGCCACCTTTGTAACTGTTTATCCCCCAAGATGACGCTGCATCTATTGACAATGTCTGATCTTCTTGTGCATGCCTGAAAAAGAGTTGTGTTTGATTTATTTGGGCCTCTAGAAAATGGACATCATCCCATGGGAGTCATTGATAAATACTCTTGTTTTCCTTTGGTGAAAGACTTATCATTGACAACCCATGAAAAAATCATTGAGCAGCTTGATAACTTTGCATCGTGTGGCATCCCCACTATTCTGAAATCTGATCATTGCCAGCCTTTCAATAGCAAAGAATTCAAGGAGTTCTTGCTCGACTCAGTGTCAAGCATCAAAAGAGTACACCTCTCTGGCCCCAACTCAATGGTGTTGTTGAACGATTTATGAGCACCCTCAGGAGGGTAATTTAGGGAGCGTTGACAAAAGGAATTGATTTATATCAAGCCCTATGCAAGCTCTTCATGCATATTGATCACTTCCTCACTTCACATCTGGTGAGAACCCTGCCACCTTGATATTTGTGAGAGCCATTGGAACCAAACTACCACCAGGGACATCGGACCGATCAGTGAATGCCAATAAAGTTTGGGTCACAGATGGTTCTCAAAAATGCAAAATGAAAACATATGGCTATCAATGCGACGTACCCAGGAAATGGTCTTTGAGAAAGGGAACTGGGTACTGGTCAACCAGAAATGGAGGCGGACAACAGACACTCCACTTTCTGTCGACCCTTTGAGGGTCGTGATGTACAAAAGACACATGATGACAGCGTATCATCCTGGAAAATCCATCACAGCAGACACGTCACACTTTAAACACCTACCTCAATGTTCTTCAGCATAATGATGGTGTAGCTCAACTACCTCATACCCCCTAATCTGGCCGACCAGTGAGAGCGCCTCATCAACTCATTGAGGATATATGATGCTAATGTTATTTGTACTTTTTATTTAACAACGGGGAGATGTAGTCTCTTTGATATCATGTGCGTTAGGACAATTACGGTCTTGGGTGGACTCTAGACAGGAACTACGTAATCTGATGGGGAGGTGTTAAGGTGTGGTGGTGAAAGTTATGATGCAGTGCGTGCATAGTGCGATAGTGTGTTG
Source organism: Pleurodeles waltl (assembly GCF_031143425.1). NCBI lineage: Eukaryota > Metazoa > Chordata > Amphibia > Caudata > Salamandridae > Pleurodeles > Pleurodeles waltl. Next base: position 70,331,026 of record NC_090439.1, read on the forward strand.
AAAAATAAAATCGCCTGTTACAGAGCTCCACATAGGGCATATTCATTGCATGCTCGGGGCTGGGGAAATGGCTACACCATCTTATCAGAGTGGGAACTGGGCACTGAGTGGTCTTGTTTTTGTTCTCATCTTTCGTGCACCTCATACGTTACTTCTTTCTGTTGACCAGTGAAGTTCCTGTAGGCTCAACACTTTTGCCCCTGAACTTCTTGGTGACCATGATGTTAGTACACTTCACAGCCTCTCTGTAAGTTCCACAGGCAGGAACGGACCTGCGAAAGGCACAGATCCTGCAGCATATACATTTATGCTCCCCTCCTTATTAACACATTTTACAGGTGCACCTACATACACGGTCATACTTTCACTGCTGGTAACGGGGTTACACAAGTTCTCGATTAATGTAATGTCAAACCTTTTCCTTTTTTAATTTAGTGCCTTATACACCTTCCTCATAATGAATCCTTAAAATACCATCTCAAAGTGCAAAATGTCCCTTTAAATATTTTTCGATGTACTTTTAGTTGGCTCAGTGTTTCGCTGTTGTCGGAGAGTTTCCCGAATAATTGAATAAATAGAACAGCTTCATCTAGCTCCCTGTCCATCACTCTGATGAGGGCGGGAAGTTTGTCACAGACCAGTAAAAATAAGTAAAGGCATGCGAGTAAACATAATATTTGAGGCCTTAAGAGTTGGACCCTGGCCGTCTCGTGACCCACAGCGAGAAGCCACCTGTTGTTACATGTCACGATCGGCCATTAGTCTCTGTTTGACCATTCCGGTTTCGACTGCCTGGGCTGTGCGTGCCTGCCCATAGTTTGCGCCATGTTTTTCCTCGAAATAAGAGCAGATGGTTTTCTGTATCATATAACTTGTGCGTAAACAAACTGTAGCAAGAACAGGGTAGAGTTTATCATGCCCAGGATACTAAAATGCACCACTTGAGACTGCTTTTCTATTTATTTATTTATTTATTTTTCAAAATGTTCTCGTGTATTCCGAGAGGACAACTGAATTATTTGATAAAATTTAAAATAATGTAATCGACAGCACAAGCTGCCTTTGAGGGGGAACAAGTAGATGATGCAATGATTAAATTAGTCTCAGGGAATGTGTTTTACCAGAGCCACATTAAAGTCCATCGCATTATTTTCGCGCGGTGCGGCATTCATGGACCAACCGTATGCGCCCAGGACCCAGCTGTTCGGACTGGACTGTTCCTTCTGCAGCATCTCTGAATTGGGATGTGCTTGATACCTGTCTGTAATGAGACAGTGACAAAACTGGTAGCCTAGAATGAACCCTGAGACAAGTTGAACCATGGGCGGTAAGCAGTTAGAATTTCAGGCTGTGTAACACTTGCAAATCTGTTTCTTTCTTTTTTGTAAACACGTTATTGAATTTTGAACAGATTACAAGAGCATTGTTATTTTTTAAATAAAACGTAATATATGATGTTTGCAGTCACAGTCACCCCACATCAATTAGTCGTTTTTTGTAATTGTTTACATCGTTGACAGAATTGGGTAACATAAATGTAACAAAGTACTGAGGGCCTAAGTCACAAAGGTAAATTTATACTTTTGTGTCCATTCACGACTGTTTGGTATTCACAAAGAGATTTACGAGTAGTGTATTTACGAGTGCGTCCGCACATAAAAAGACAGGTCAGACACAGACACTTGTAAAGATACTCGTAAATCCCTTTGTGAGTACCAAGCAATCGTAAATTTACACAGAAGTGTTAGTTTACCTTTGTGAATCAGGCACTGAGTGTTTCTGCTGCCCATTCACTTATGTTAAAAACCCTGAGAAAACACATCACTTTTAATGGATTTCAAACAAATAAATAACAAGAACCTAAACATAACACTAGGCACCATTAGGAGTTACTCGGGTTATCATGGAATCTCTGTGCATGTGATTGTACCTTACTTCGAACAGTGGGTTCTCCTGTTTCATTCTTATTGGTGTAATCTCAGAAGAGAAGAGGGGAAACCGCACTTACATCCCCATCTACATATCTACAACCTGCAGGCAGATTCAGTCCCGCTGGGCGATGTGATTCGTGAGTGAGGCCAAGTCACCCGAAGCACCCTTAGATTTATTAAACGTGTCCAGATATCGCTTCCCTGACCTTATCTCTTAGCTTTCTCTGTGCCCTCTTTCATCTGCTTGGGGTTTTAATGTAGCACTAGACTCTCCTATTCAGCCCATTTTGCTACATTCAGTTTCAAAATGCAGATTTTGGGTCCCAGTGGTATATTAATTTCATGGCCATTGGCCTTCAGGCGAAAATAAGTTTTTTTTTAATTTGTTTTTATTGGCATTTAAAGATAGCCTGCGTCGTACAAACAACAACAGTAACAATAAAGAGGACAAGGTAAAAGAGTGGGGAGGCGGGGAAGTTGGGGAATGGAAAGGAGAACTAGAAGCACGGGGTGGTTGGTACAGGGATAGAAGCACGGAAACATAGAATTGCATGAGTAACAACAGAGACCTAGGATTTGCTACTCCAGGAGCCCACAATCTTTCCTAGTAACATCGGAGTGCACCTGCCCGCAATATATCATTTGTCAACATAAAGGAAGCAATAATACCGTTGTTTTGTGACAAGTGTGGACACATGAACCAGCGGATGCTGCAGAAGTGTCGGAAGCACCGTCATCAAGCAGGTGTGAGGGTGTCCTTGTGAACTGGGTGTGGAGGGAGGCCCTCAGTGTCCATGGACCCCTGAGAGGAGGAGGAGGAGTCTCTGTGTCGCAAATATGAAAGGAATGGTTCCCATATATCCATGGGACGTTAGCGCAACTGCATTAGCTCCCAATAACTGGATAGTTGTTCTTGGCAATAAGTGACATCAATCGCGAGGCAGTCTCTGTAGACAGGACTTCACCCCCAGTGTAGCGCAACTTGACTCTTGGCTGACAGGATGAGTATTTCAGTTAGGTGACTCTCGCTAACCAGGACATCCTTAAAATACCCCAGAAAGCCTACCGAGGGGTTACGAGGCGATATGTGTATAGTGGAGAAGGCAGCTTCCCAGAAGTCCGTCCCACAGGACAATCCCATGCTAGATGTATGAAGGTGGGGTGGAGGCGTGGCCAGCAGCAGATGAAGCTGCACGTGTAGAGCGGCTCTCCGGGGCTGAGATCGGGACCCGGACCGAAACCTAGCCATAAATAAGCCCCGAAAACTCCATCAAATACAATCCCAACATCGGCGGTCCTCAGAGCAGAAAACGGAGCAGTGGCGACACTCCTGAACAAGTAAGAAAGAAGAAAATACGATTGAGCCCCGAAGTTCCAGAAAACCAAGATGGCGGCTGTGTGGGGAACCGGGCCCCACATCGTAGAAATAACAAAGTTCTCCGACCCGGAGACGCGATCTCGACAACCCAATACCCCAAACTGAAGCAGTGGGGAAGCGGCGACCCCTACGGCCACATTAAGAGAGAGACGAGGAGCAGCGGCGTGAAGGTATCCGCGCGGAGCCCGGAGGTCCGAAAATCCAAGGCGGAATATGCACCAGGGTGAGGGGGCACATTGAGACGCCACGCACCCGGAGACGGCAGCGCCCACTGGGGCCCCCATCCCGACACGGCTGGGAGCTTGCGGCCTCGACTGGGACCTGAGCAAGCAGGCGAGGTCCATCTGCGGCCTAGAACGGGATCGCAGCCCCGATCCGGAGAACCCGAGCGACCAACCACCCGGAGATCGGAGAGAGACGGCAATGGAAACAGAGGAGCAAACTGAGCACTCAACCAACTCAAGCACAGTGAGTAACCAATGATCCAATCACCACCCAGAAGCATAAATCCCCCCCCCCAAAGGGCCACTCCAGAGTCTCCACGGTAGCACCCGGCCCCCAACATTAGAACTAGTAACATTAACATAAACCGACCCAGCCGCGCACTGGCCTAAGCACCCCTGTCGAACCAAGGGCATGAGAAGAGAATTGCGTGCTGACTGCAACTTATTTTGTCCACCAGCGCCCCAGTGGGTGGCCCGCCGCGTTGAGGGCTGCATAAAAAGCTAACCCCCTCGCTTGAAACCCTAATCACCTAACTGACGTAAAGTTACGACTTATCAAAGGTGAGCCCTCCGAAGACCATAATCAGACGCCCATATCCCAAACTGCCGCAAATAGACGTCTTCACCTCTACCAATATATGACAACACTAATAAAATGGGCAAGCCTAAAAAACTTGATGGTCAAGACCAAGAAGAACTAACGATAGACAAGATGTCCGGACAGCCTCCCCACTCGGCCTTCCAGAGTACATCAACTCAACAAGAAACAACCCTGGATAAAATCCTACAAGCCATAAGGGAATCCCACAAAGCACTTGAACAAAAAATAGACAATCTAACGGTGGACTTATCACTGCTGCGAGACGATCATCGAAAACTCACAGAAAGAGTGGGGGCCACAGAAAAAACATTAAATGCGGTGACGTCCACACAAAAGACATTGACCATAGAGACATCCGAGTTAATGTCCAGAATCAAAACCCTGGAATCCAGGGCTGAGGATGCCGAAAATCTCTCCCGGAGGAGCAACCTGAGACTAATCGGAATACCAGAAGGCATGGAACTCTCAGCAGCGAACATAGAGACATTCCTAGAAAATTGGCTCAAAGACACAGTCCCACCAGAAGGCTTTTCAGCATTCTTTGCGATCGAAAGAGCCCACCGAGTCCCCAGCAGACCCCCTCCACCCGGATCCAGACCCCGCCCGATAGTAGCAAAACTACTGCATTTTAAGGACAGGGACTATATCCTTTCGCAAACTCGTATTAAAGGGGAAATCATACTAAACAGCCAGCGTATTATGATATTCCTCGACTTCACCAAAGAAACTCAAAGTCAGAGAGCTTCATACAATAACCATAAACGAACCCTATGCGAGAAAGGCATCAAATATGCAATGCTCTTTCCAGCTAAACTGAGAGTTGAACACGAGGGCAAGACGCACTTTTTCTCAACCCCACAGCTGGTAGGAGATTGCCTAGAAACCCTAAACTTTACGTCTCTAAGCGCACCGAGTAGATCCTCCCGCGCACCTGGCAGGAAGCGTTGTAGATCCTCTAAAAGGGCACTAGAAACTGCACTCTCCAGACACCAATCACTACAAGGTATGCACGGAGCAGAAGATGCAGCAGCGGCCTTGAACAGAGTAGCCCCATATCATTCGCAAACCTCAGGTGATGCCTCGGACCATGACACGAGCTGCGGGAGTCTTTCATTCTCATCGCAAGACACTTGCACTAATCTACCAAAAGTGACCCCCAGAACGGCGGAAGAACTCATTTAATACAACCCCTGCAGAGGTGTACCCACCAGGCAACCACCAGGGTGTAGTAAACCCCGAATATTCATTCACGGGCAGCAGATATGCTTTAGTCGGGTCCCCGGAACGTCCCGGGGTGTAAGATCTCGGCCCTGACGCGCCTCCCACCTCCAATAGGAAATAAGATAATTTGTATGGTTTGGATGGGGAAAGTTTTGTTATCCGGTCCTCGGGAGAGGGAGTTGGGGAAAGTTCGAGTTAGAGTTGGGAATGGGACAATTCATGCAAACACAGTCTCTTTAGAAGGCAGATCTCAAACTAAATACAGGTCGATTAACATAGCCTCACCCATCGCAGAGCCCGTGAGTAACTCTGTCAACACAACCAAGATTAACCAAGATAATGACAACACAGAATAAAATAATAACCTGGAATGTAAGAGGCCTAAATAACATGTCCAAACAATACAAAGTCCACAACTACCTTAAACGAAGGGGAATACACATAGCTCTACTACAAGAAACTCACCTGATAGAGCAAGAAGTTAAAGCCCTCAGCAAAAGATGGAGAGGTCAAATAATTGCCACTAACTACTCAGCCTGTGCTAGGGGAGTACTTATGTGGATCCGTCCCGGGGTCCCTTTTCAAATACTCCACAAGGTTATTGATAAAGAGGGAAGATACGTGATAACAAGTGGAAGATTAGGTGGTAGAGAAGTGACAATAGGAGGAATATACGCCCCTAACCACGACCAAGGCAAATTCCTCGACAGATTATCACTAGAATTAGGTCCTCTTCTGGCAGGCACAAATATAATTGGACGGGACTTTAACTGCATTGCTAGTAACACTCTGGACATATCGCACCCCCCAGTATCACAATCCCAATCGCTGAAAACGGCGAAGCAATTCATAGAATGGTAACAACACTGGCAATTAATAGACAGTTGGAGAACACTTAACCCACACTCTAGGGACTACTCATACTACTCACCTGTACACGATCTACATGTTAGACTCGATTCCATCCTGGTATCCACTGAAATAAAGAGCGACGTGGTGGTAGCGGAATATCTTAGCCGAACGATATCTGATCATAACCCTTTGATAGCTTCACTATCCTGGGGCAGAGAGAGACCAACAATCCCAACCTGGCGCCTCTGAGCGGAAATGCTTGAAGACGAAGCGTTTAAACATACATTACATACAGCTATTGGGGAATTTTTCAAACACAACGAGGGTACGGCATCTACTAGATCCAATGAATGGGAAACTTTTAAAATAGTAATCCGGGGAAAGTGTATTGCTGAAAATATAGGGGCCTGAAAGTCAATTGAAGCAGAACTTCTTCAACTGGAAGACTCTCTTAGAGACCTGGAAAGAAAGTGCCCCACACAACCTAACTTACACCCTGCAATAGTGGCTACTAGGACGAAAATTCACGTAGCTGCTAATACACTCGCTCGCTTCGATTATAAACAACACGTAACCAGACTACACTCAGAAGGGGACAAAGCCAGCGCTTTACTACCCTGGCTCGCGCAACCCCCAAAAAAACAAACTGTTATAGTCGAAGTCGAAAACTCACAGGGCACACACGTCTACACCCAAAAATAAATTAACTATGTCTTCCAAGAGTACTATGCACTTTTATATGCCCCCCCCCACCATAACACTGACCCCTACCCAGTTGCGTGAATTAGAGGCCCTCACCACCCCCAAGTTGTCAACAGAAGACATTTCAACTCCAGCGAAGCCTATATCGATTGCGGAAATAAAAGCTGCAATCCAAAGTATGGCCAGGGGTAAAGTCCCAGGAGCGGACGGGCTTCCACTAGAATTTTACCACCAGTATCAAGACCTGCTAGCCCCCCACCTCTGTGCATTATATGCAGAGGCGTGGAATAGTAACACCCTCCCCAATCCACCAACACTGCTATTATGATTCCCCTGCTGAAGCCAGATAGACCAGCCACATATGTTCGCTCTTATCGCCCCCTATCAATGCTCAACATAGATTACAAAATATTAAGATGGATCCTAGCTGACAGATTACTCCCCCATATGCCCTCATTGATTCATCAAGACCAATCGGGTTTCATACCCAATCGCAGCACATCCCAAAACATTAGACGCCTCATATCAAAACTCCACTCCTTGCCCCCAAACTTACCACAAGCGGCGATCATCTCGGTCGAAATAGAGAAGGCATTTTATAGCTTAAGATGGGACTATCTGGAACAAGCTTTGCTAAAGTTGGGGCTGGGCAAAGGATTTGTAAGGTGGACCAAACTACTATATACTAACCCCACTGCAAGAGTAAAAACAGGCAACTACATATCCCCTTCATTTCAGGTTGGTAGGGGCACAAGACAAGGATGTCCATTATCCCCCCTTCTTTTTGCAATCGCAATAGAGCCCCTAGCGCATATGGCAAGACCCGGCCTCTATTATAGCGGCATCCCAATAAATAATTGGTCTGCCTCTATTATAGCGGCATCCCAATAAATAATTGGTCCCACCACATCGCATTATACGCAGATGACATGATGCTCTTCCTTCAAAACTTAGAATCAGACCTACCTGGGGCCATGAGAATGATGGATAGTTACGGAACAGCCTCTGGACTTCGGATTAATTGGAGAAAATCCACCATCTTCCCACTGCACAAAGAAACCCCAGAACCAAATGACACAAGAGGCCTTCCCTGGTCACCTAACACATTCAAATACTTAGGAGTAAAGATTTATCACTCAGTAAATGACCTACTAGAAGGTAACATACAAGGAGCATTCAGAGGGATCAGAGCCAGTATGCGCTTCTGGGAAACACTACCACTAACAGTCACAGGCAGAGTTGCTCTTCTTAAAATGATAGTGCTACCCAGACTGTTGTACTATTTTTCAACCATCCCACTCATAATCCCGAAAGCAGTATTCAAAGAGATAGAGTCCATGTCTACAAATTTCATTTGTGGTCCGAGTAGACATAGAATGGCACTAAGAACACTCCAGAGACCTACAGCTGAGGGTGGCCTAGCAGCCCCTGATATGGAGATATACTACTGGGCAGGACAACTACAATGGGTCGCAAAATTATCATGCAACCCTCCAACTGACGCCAAACTACGCCTTCCCTTAAACTGCCCCATAGACAGGATACTGGGCATACTACTGAACCCCCGGAAAACCAAGCAACTGCTCCCGATAGAATGGGAGTCTGCTAGACACTGTTGGTCCCAACATCTGAAACGCTCCCGCGTTAACACTCCTTACGCACCGGAGCCCCACTGTCCTGCATGATACATATTTCAGGGAAGCAAAATATCCCAGGCCTCAACAAACTGATATCACATAATATTACTAAACTAGGAGACCTATACGGTGGAGGAAAACTCCTTACCTACACTGAGCTACAAACACAATATAACCTCCCCCCGGTTTATTCATTACCCACAACGCCATCATTAAAATCACTCAAAAAACCTGGAGAACTGGAAACCTTGAACCCCCCACTCATAATAGCTGCAATACCATTTGCTCCATTGGTGATCTAAAAGGTGTAGTATCCGGAATCTACAAAGCGCTACAAGCTAGCACATGCCTACCCCTAGCAAAACTTAAAACCAAATGGCAATTGGACTTAGACATCGCTTGGGATGAAAAGCAATGGGATCGGATCGTCTCTCATATCTATCCAGAAATGCCAGGTTCAAATTAATAAACCTATACATCTTTCACAGAGCTTACATGACCCCACACATGATCTCCAAAATCTACAGAACAAACTCCACAAGCTGTCCCAGATGTACGGAACCTGCAGCCAGCCTCAAACATATGCTCTGGAGCTGCCCCCAACTTAACACATTCTGGGAAGAGACTTTTGCAAAATCCTCAGCCTGCACTGATAGATCTTTAATTAAATCCCCGGCAGTGGCACTACTGGGGGATTTTCCACGCCCGATAGCTTTTAAAATCTCCAACAAATTTATAGACCTAGCTCTAATCCTGGAAAGACGAGAAATAACCACAAAGTGGAAATCACCAACGGGCCCACAAATATCCAGATGGCAAAACTCATTAGAGAAGTGGGCAGAAGCAGAAGGAACGACACTGCTTCGCGAGGCATTACGCGAACTCAGACCAAGAGACGACGCATCCCAATGGGAATCAATCGTGGAAAAACTAAAATCACCAAATGCACTCTCCGAAGAAGCAAACAGAACCACTACGGACTCATAAACAGACTCAAACGCAACACAGGAATCCTAAGGCTCTGCAAGAGTGGACTGTAACAACTAACCCTATTGAGACCTGCCAACTGTGAATAACTTTTATAAAATCTGTAGCATGAGGGGAGGGAGGGGGAACAGCAATTTAAGCACCTTTGCATTAATGCTATTGTTTTATTAATAAAATTATAATAAAATCTTAAAAAAAAAAAATAGATGTATGAAGGTGGGAAGGTGCCTCGCAAACAGCCCATTCCGCAGTAAGGCCCATCTTTGCCAGCTGTGCGGGTGTGCGGTATAGTTAGTGTAAGAACTAAAAATGTATCAATCCCATGGGGGGGCAGGGGGCGAGGTATTGTGCATTGTACAACAAGCTGCCCGGAGCTGATGGTAAAAAAAGATTTCTAGGACCGTGGGGCGGTGAAATCCAGGAATGGTGGTGTGAATTCGCTGTTTGGGTACAGGTCCAAGAAAATCGTAAGACTGCGCACACAAGCTTGCATTCTGGATCCCGTGTCCTGTAGGATGGGTAATAAGGGGTTGTTCCTGAGTGGTATGGATGGGGCATATAGATAGGGCAGTTTGGCTCAATTCCACAAGCCCTACCACGCTCATTTCACACACCCTTCCGTATCAATCAAAGATCAGGGTGCATTGTAAGGTAAGAAGAGCAACATGTCTGGTGCGCCAAGACCTCCTTGATACAGCAGCAGGGTTAAGATCTCCCTTGAGATACAGGGCTGCTTGCCAGCCCAGACCAAAGAGATGAGGTTCGCAAGCAGCTGGTGGAGGAACTTGGGGAGGATGACCAATTTAGTGAATGCAGTTTGCCCAGAAATCGACAGTGGTAGACACAACCAGATCGAGATCCTGTCCTGAAGCCGTATCATGACCTGGCCGCTGCTAGTCTTCTAGAGTTCCTGTAGGTTCGGCTAAGCCAGATCTGCAGGTAGTACATTTTGTTGGAGGGCCACTGGAATGGGTAATCCGTTCTGGAAGGGACAGATACTTTCAGTAAGGGGAAACAACACAGGTTTGGACCAGTTGATCAAGATGCCAGAGAATCCGCCAAACAGGAAAAGTTCACGTGTTAAAAAGGGCCAAGGTTTTCCCGTGGGTCATACACGTAGAGGACGATATCATCAGTATACAGTGAAACTATTAGCCCCCTGGTCATGAAACCGATGCACCAGTTAGCGTGATGATGTCTGAGTCTGGTCGCAAGTGGCTCCAGGGCAATGGTGAAGTGGATGGGCGACAGCGGACAACCCTGTCGAGACCCACAGGTGATCAGGAACGGCCCTGATATCAAGCCATTCAGGTGCACACGAACCGTGGCTAAGGTATATAGGAGCTGTACCTGACGTATAAATCTGGGGCTCAGACCCAAGCGTGCCAACAATGGAAAGAGATAAGGCCACTCTAGGAAGTTAAATGCCTTAGCGGCATCAAGTAAAGCTGCAACAGTAGGACTCTGGGAGTCCAGGTGGCACATAACTGCGATCATGGAGTGCAGGTTGTGTGGTGTGGAGTGGGCTGGTATGAACCCAGGTTGATCTCGTTGTGCAATTTTGGGTGATAAAGGAAGCAGGCGGCTGGCAAGGATTTTGGCGAATATCTTGTTGTCTATGTTAATCATAGAAATCGGTCGATAGGAATTGTGGTTTGTAAGGCTTGGCAAGCGTTACAATGACCGCCTCTCACAGAGAAGGGGGTCGGGAGCTTTGCTCAATAGATTCTTTGAACATTGCCAGCATATGGGGTGCTAAAATAGAAGCATATTACTTGTAGAAGGCAGTGGTTAGTCCATCCAGGCTGGACACCTTATCCCCGGGGAGACTGTGAATGACCTACATTAGCTCCTCTACCGATACAGGTGAGTCTAGATAGGCTCAGTAAACCTGTTCTAGCCAGAGAAGTTGGATATCATCAAAATATGCCCGTAACTCACTCTCAGAGTGGACTGGGCTTGCAGGATAGTGCTGAGCACAGAAGGAGGTCATAATGTCTAATAATTCTTTGGGGGGCGAACAAAGGACTTGTTGGTCATCCAGTAGTTCCATCACACACTCAAAGGCGCACAATCCATGGAGTAGACTTGCTAGAGATTTGCCCAGTCGATCTCCCTCACCATATCTGGGGGCCAGCACCTTGCTGTCAAGATAATTTGTTTCACAAAGGGCCTCTTCAGAGAAATCTGTTAACGTCTCCAGAATCAAACCCAGGGTGGCCACATCACCCGTGACAAAGTGTTCCTGTTCAAGGGCAGGGATGTCTTGGTCAAGTACATTATGTCTCACCCGAATGGCCAGGAGGACCCCAGATTGTTTGGCCATACTAACCCCGCGGATGACGGCCATAAAGGCCTGCCAAAGTGTGGAGGGGAAAGTCACTGAGCCCTGGTTGTGTGTGAAGTATTCTAGAATTTCAATGCAGAGTTCTTCCCAGAGTGCAGCATCACAGAGGACATTGGGCAGCAGACACCAGGTGAATGCACAAGGGGGGAAGTCAGTTATCGTGAGCTCTAACAGAACAGGAGTGTGAGATGGGGTACATGGAAGATGAGAGATGTTTGTGACTCAGGTCTGTGTGTCCAATAGATTAACAAGCAGTCAGTTCTGGACAATGCATTGTGAAACGCAGTAACACAGGTGCCCTCTGTGTGGGTTGTGTTTGTATGGCACCAAATGTTGTGTAAGCTGTTACCATATATGATGGTGTGGAGTCTTAATGCAGCATGAGTGTGTGGACGTATGGCCACTCCCGACCGGTCCAGCCAGTTATTCAAGATGACACTGAAATCTCCCCCCCCCCACACAATATGGCCACAGGGCCTTGGCTGGATATGAGTCTCCATAACTCCAAGAAAAAGGCTGGGTCGTCATTTTTGGGACCGTATACTGCAGTCAGAATCAAGGGTAGCCTATGAAGGGTACCAGCTAACAAATCTTCCGGTTTTGTTCAGATTGTGTGTCTAGTTTGCTACTGGAGGCACTTCCGAAATAAAATGGAGATACCCCTTGCATAATCAGAGTAAAGGGATTTGTATGCCTCTCCACACGAAAGTGCAGCAGTACCGGTGCAGATAAGTTGGTAAGGTGGAACTCTTGGAGAAAGCATATGTTCACATGTAGTCTAGTAAGTTGTGCATGTACTAGGCGAACCTTCCTATGGTCATTGAGCCCTCGTGTGTTCCAGGTAAAGCATTTAATCAAAGTCATGTCACCGCATTGGAGAGGTAATATGATAGGAAGGTTCAGGAAGGCCTGTTATCCGAAGATTATTTCTTCGTGACCATGCTTCCAAGTCTTCATTTTTTCCTTTTATGAGGTTGAGGACTTTATCCATACACAAGAGGTGTACCTTTGAGGCGGCCTTGGCGTTGTCCATTCCTGATACCCAGTTCTCCAAACTGTCTAGCCTGGTTTCATGCATGTCAATGCGGAGTTTCATGTGGTCTAGATGTGTGGTTAGGATGTCCAGTTTAGCGTAGATGGCTTTGAGGCTGGACTTCACCTCAACCAGAAGTTCCTTGAGGTCGATGTCTGTTTGGGTGTCCCCGCCCAAAGAGCCTGAGTGGTCCTCCAACTGTGATTCTTAATCCACTTGGTGTGTTTGGCACTTACTCTCAAATGAGAGTTTCTGCTGGCGTGCGTCATGCTTCCCAATGGTCCCCACAAGGCCAGGCCAGACTCTGGCGTGATGCTACAGTTGAGAGCCAGTCACGGGGAGGAGTGTTCTGGAGGACCTGTCTGCACCTGTAGAATAAGGCAGTGGGCAGGCAATGGGCAGCAGGCAGTTGAAGATCCCTTACAAGCCCCTCCTCACCCCGGGGCACCGCCACCCCAGGGGGCAGGAGGAGGCTTGAAGCCTGGAATGGGACCCGGTGCAGCAGAGCAAAAGAATGGCCACAAAGGCCAGACAGGGCCCAGGACAACAGCTGCTGAGTGACACAACTCCCTGTCCCATACAATATAAAGTAGGAGCCAAGGCACTGAAATAGAAGTAATTGCCTCCTCGTGTTGTGCAATCAGTAGGGCGCTGTAGGGGAACTGGGGCCCAGTGCGTGCAAATATGTCCAAGGATGGGGCTGGAGAGGCAAGAACAAAATGCGGCACTCACCAGGGTTCCAAAGTATCAAGCTCAGCAGTTTGTCGCTCCCGCCTGGTGGCGATCAGGGGCTCCATGCCCCCTTTGCATAGATTCTGTGGCCGCACTCTGTAGTCATGCGGCTCAGCGTGACCGGGTCATGCACAGCCGATGTGTAGGCTGAGGTACAGGCTGAAGTACTTGGCTGGGTGGCAGCACCACTCCGCGCCTTAGTCACTGGTGACCGAGCAGCTCCCAGGCAGGATCGTAGGCTGGGGAGGGCCACAACTCCCCCGTTTCGCTGGTAGTATCAGCCCCAATCACTACGATGCCGTACACTGCAGCAACATTGAACACAAGAGAATATTTAAAACATTCAAAAATCAGATAGGGCAGCCTAGAATCCAATAGATTCGTAGGATATGTTTAATTTCTTTGTAAGATAGGTTTGAAGTACTTTCCAAGTCTCAGTCTAAAGATTCTGGAGAGACTGAAACATTTGGTGATATTAGCTCCTGGAATGAACACCAGTCCTTGCAGCACTGTATTTGGTTAATTTGTGTTTCTGTGTAAAATGAACGCAATGAGTAAAATGAGCGCAATAATATTACAGACCACATTGAAGAGCTTTCACTAAATATCTGCATTGGTACTCTTTGCCTTCCTGCACATGAATTGCATAAAGGATTAGGGGAATCAAGTTCTAGATTGGCTTACTCAAGTCGGTTTTAAGTTATACTAAATCAGTTCATCTCCTGCTTGTTCCAGTGCCTGTAATATGGGTAAACTCATTTCTCTTTAAAAGCCTTGTGACCAGACTAGTCAGTTTAGCCAGTCTAGAAGAGTCTTCTTCGGCCACCCATAACATCTTGCAATACACTTGAGATGGTCTACATTGCACACAAAGTCACAGACTGCCTAAAAAAGAAGACTCATTAGATGCTCTCCAGACATCTAAGATTCACTAACATCGCTGTCCTCTTAGTGGCGAAAAAGCTAGTGACACATCAGAATCTGACATTTTGCTTGTCCTGCACAGTCTACTTGAAAGTCTCGCCCTCAAGACTAGAGGACATTAGACCTAAAAGTGTCAACCTGAGCTACAAAGGCACCTATTCACACAGGCTTTCTGAGCCCTCAGATTGAGATCAGAATCAGCATTGGTCATATTTATATTAGTTGTCTACCTTCCTGCTTCCTCATCTTCAGTACTTACTAGATCATCCCTGCTTTGTTTCCTCCCTCTTCTTCCTGACTCAGTTTCTACATTAATTGTGCAGTAGTAAGGGGGGCCATCTGGATAAGAGTGTGTAACTTGTGTACTATATGTAAATTAGAATGGAAGCCCGCCAGTTGCTCAGGGGCAAGCATATTTGTGTAGAAGTCATTGTCCAGTAATGAAGGATTTAGCCCAAAAGTAGAGAGAACTTCGTAAACTCTGGAGAAGGAGGAACAAGTATGAATTGTAAAGATTGAAATCAGTTCTTCCTTGATTTTGTCCTCAAAACAAAAATTAAAACTAAAAAAAAAAATATTTAGTGACATCTATTTAAATAGATAAGGTAATAATCACTTGAGTGCACAATTTAAAATCTCTGCGGCTGAAAAATGTGGAAATAACTACATAGTTGCTATTTAAGATTCTTTTCAATTGGGGTCTAACAAAAGCAGTTATTGAAGGATAGAGATGGAAAATGTAAAGGTAGGGCACTTAGAGGAGGAAAGTGACTCTTCTCTGTCTCACGAATGCACTGGGCAGTCGTGCTCCAGGGCTTTTGAGTGCTCTTTCCCCCTATATGATTTTAGAAAATACAAGAAATGCCGGAGAGGGTGAGCTGGTAGTGGGTGGGATAGATTACTCAATTACAAATGAGTTCTCTTATCTATTCAGAACTGCAATAGTCCCTTGGCTTTAGGGTTGAGGTTGCTTGAGCTTGGGGACGAGAGACTGGTGCTCATACTCCCAGCAATGTGAAAAAGTTATGAATACTTTACTTTGGTGCTTTCATGTAACTTGTAAAGCAGTTGGACATTACAATAAACAATTGCAACTTTAATAACAAGCATTTGCAATGCAATAGGTCTCATATGTTCTTGAATTAGAGCTAATGGCATTGTCAATGAATAACTTGACTTTCCTTGCCACGTAAATTGGTCAACCCTGCCTCAGAATTTCGTCTTTTTCTGCCATATAATTCCAGTGGCCCATAATTTAACTCAAGCAATTCCATTTACCTTCTTCCTCTGTCTTAAAACCTATACAACTGTCACATGAGCCTTTATCAAAATTAAAGTGTAATGCTTAAAACACCATAACAAACACATCATTTAGGAAAGATTGGAGGGTGAAAGGAAAGAGGGAGTCGGGAGTAAAGATGGAGAGGACACGTAGTGTAGTAACGGTGTCATGGGCCCTGGAGTAAGAAAGAAAAATGGTTGACTGTAATTTTGTTAGGAAAATACAGCAGTAATTAGAGTTGAGTGAGCTCTGTAGATTTCTGGGCCCCAGTCCCACTGCACCTGTTGCTCCATTGATAACTAGCCCTCAGGAGGGAAAGTGGATGGGGCAGAAAAAAGGAACCGAAAGGAATACAACAGACGAGAAGAAAAGGAAGAAAGAGAAGGGGTCTCAAAGAAATAAAAGAAAGAAGGGAAAGAAAGAACAAGAAAAGGAAAACACAACTAAGAGAAGCAATAGAGCAAATATGTGAGACAAAAGAAAAAAGGGAAGTAAGCTAGCGAACGAAAGATAAAGAGGAAAAAATAATGAACGACGTGTGAAAAGGAAGAGAAAAATTAACATTAGAGGAAAATAGAAAGATGGTAAGAGAAACAAGCAGGGGAAGAACCAGGGCTTGTATGTGCTGAAACATTTCCCACAGAATGAGAAAACCACTGACACTTGTGGTTTCCACATACAGAGGGGAAAAAGAGGGATTTATAGTAAAACTTGAATTGACAGATAAAGAAAAGAGAAACACCAGAGAAAGGAAGGAAGAAAGACCTAAAAAAAAGTGAAAGGAGGCATAACGAGTCAAAGGAAAGAGCAAATAAAAAAGACAAAGAAAGAATAAAGGGGAAAACAATTGTGAAAGAATGAATGCCTGATGAAGAAAAAAGAGAGGAACGAAACAAAGAGAGAAAAAAAACAAGTTTTTGTGAGTTTGAAAGAGAAGGTAGCAAGCGGAAGAGTGAAATAAAAAAGGGAAAGGAGTACAAATAAACAGTTGAAAGAAAGAGCAAAACTGCCATCGTGTGGATTTTAAGAGCTGCAAAGAGAAAAGTGGGGGAGAAAGAAAAAATTGAGAGTAAACAGCTAACAATAGATTCAATTGGCTCCCCCATATCCTCAAACAGAAGTCAGAGTGTGGAAAACAAGGGGGCACTGCAGAACAGCAGGAGGTGCATTAGCAGAGTTGTATGTGAACCCGAATACAGCAATATTGGGTCGAATCAGATCAGGATTGGGGGTATAGATAAAGCAGAGTCCGGGCTCTGTGTTGGAATAACAAAAAGGCAGCTGGTCAGGAATGAAGAAACAGAGCGCCATGTAATTCCTGGTATTGGAACAATGTGGCGCTGCAGGTTAGTGTTGAGGTGCACTGACAGAGTTGTATGTGGGCTGCAGTACTGGAATAGTAACAGGCACACAAGGTTAGAAGTTAGGTATGTTAATGGAGCTATGTGTGGAACCTAGTATTGGCGTGCAAGTGTTGCCAGGTGTTAGCCTGGAGGTGCCCTGGTGAAGCTGCAAGTGGGGCTGAGCATCGGAATGGCATTGCCTCTGAACCACAGAAGTGAGGAGTCCTGAAGGGCATGTGTGTGAACCTTAGTACTGAGAGGAAATGTGCACTGAATGTTACAACTGATGGATTCTGGCAGAGCTGTGGTGGTTCCCACTAACAGTGGCAATGGGTGTTAGGCTTGAGGCGAACTGGTTGAGTTGTGTTTTGCACTTTTGAGTCCAGTATTGGCTTGGCAGTGGGATTGAATATTAGAATTGAGCTGCTGTAGTGGAACTGTATCTGAGCGGGGTCCCAGTATAGGATAGGAAGTCACCTTGCCAGGTTAGAACTGAGGAGCACAAATGGAGCTGTGCCCGAGGTCCCAGTGCGGGAGCAGCAGAGTGTAATGACTTTAAGAACTGAGGTACTCTGGCAGACAGTGTGTGTGCGGTTCTGGCACGGTTGAGGGCTTGGAGTGCGTGAACTGAGGTGCACTGATGGAGTTGCGCCCAAAGTCCCAGTACTAGAACAGCAGAGTATACTGACTGCAACAAATGAAGTGCTCTGGCACACAGCATATGTGGGGTTCTGGCGCAGGCACGGGTGAGGGGCTTGGAGTGTGTAAACTGAGGTGCACTGATGGAGCTGCACCTGAGGTCCCGGTACTGCAGCAGCAGTGTGTGCTGACTGCAAGAACTGAGGTAGGTATTCTGGCAGACAGCATGTGTGGGGTTCTGGCATGGGCACAGCTGAGGGGCTTGGAGTGTGTGAATTGAGGTGGACTGACAGACTTACGCCCGAGGTCCAAGTACTGAGAACTGAGGTGCTCTGGCAGACAGCATGTGTGGGGTTCTGGCACTGGCACAGCTGACGGGTTTGGAGTGAGTGAACTGAGAGGCACTCACAGAGCTGCGCCTGAAGTCCCAGTACTGGAACAGCAGTGTGTACTGACTGTAAGAACTGAGGTGCTCTGGCAGACAGCGTGTGTGGGGTTCTGCATGGCTGAGGGGCTTGGAGTGTTTGAACTGAGGTGCACTGACGGAGCTGTGCCCGATGTCCCAGTACTGGAACAGCAGTTTGTAATGACTGTAAGAACAAAGGTGCTTTGGCAGACAGCATGTGTGGTGTTCCAACACTGGCACGGCTGAGGGGCTTGAAGTGTGTGAACTGAGATGTGCTTGAAGTGTGTGAACTGAGATGCACTCACAGAGCTGTACCCGAAGTTCCAGTACTCGAACAGCAGTGTGTACTGACTGTAAGAACTGAGGTGCTCTGGAAGACAGCGTGTGTGGGGTTCTAGCACTGCCATGGCTGAGGGGCTTCGAGTGTGTGAACTGAGATGCACTCATGGAGATGCACCCAAAGTTTCAGTACTGGAACAACTGTGTATACTGAGTGTAAAAACTGAGGTGCTCTGGTAGAGAGCATGTGTGGAGTACTGGCACAGCT
Source organism: Pleurodeles waltl (assembly GCF_031143425.1). Classification (NCBI taxonomy): domain Eukaryota; kingdom Metazoa; phylum Chordata; class Amphibia; order Caudata; family Salamandridae; genus Pleurodeles; species Pleurodeles waltl. The sequence continues at coordinate 70,349,812 of NC_090439.1, forward strand.
GAGGGGCTTGGAGTGTGTGAACTGAGCTGCACTGATGGAACTGCGCCTGAGGTCCCAGTACTGGAACAGCAGAGTGTACTCACTGGAAGAACTGAGGTGATCTGGCAGACAGCGTGTGTGGGGCTCTGGGACTGGGATGGCTGAGGGGCTTGGAGTGTTTTAACTGAGGTGCATTGACAGAGCTGCGCCCAAGGTCCCAGTACTGGAAAAGCAGTGTGTACTGACTGTAAGAACAGAGGTGCTCCTGTCGACAGCATGTGTGGTGTTCTGGCAGTGGCACTGCTGAGGGCCTAGAGTGTGTGAACTGAGGTGCACTGATGGAGCTGCAAGCGAGGTCCCAGTACTGGAACAGCAGTGTGTACTGACTGTAAGAACTGAGGTGCTCTGGCAGATAGCGTGTGGGGTTCTGGCACGGTCACAGATGAGGGATTGGAGTGTGTGAACTGAGGTGCACTGAAGGAGCTGCGAGTGGAATCCCAGTATGGAGCAGCAGTGGGCACTGTCTCTAAGGATTGCGGAGCCCTGGTAAAGCTGGGTGTGGGGTCCCGGCAATGGAACAGCAGTGGGCACTGAGTGGTTGGAAGGAGGTGTTTTGGCTGAGCTGCATGTGGACAGCAGAGCTGTAAGAGCAGGGATGCCATACAGAGATTTCCTAGGTGAAATCAGGTTACATCTGGGGACGGCGCCTCTGGATGGGGCAACATTCCTATATGGTTGTTGGGACAAAAATGCGGTTCGCAGGTTAGTTTACAATGCCACTTAATTGCTTAATTAGGAAAGGCCAGGCACATCTGACTAATAAAGCAGGAAATGTCAAGGAGTCACAGTTTATTCCAAAGTTCATGAAAAAATGTGTGGTGTGCAGATAACACTTCTCATTTTGTTTTAGACCCTGATGTAAGAATTCCTGGGTGCCTAGGCTTTAATGAATTACAAGCAATCCTCCCTTGCTTTCAGCACCAGGGACCACAGGCAGGCAGACCAAATGTGACCAAGATAACAGCCTGATTTATAGCCTTGTGTACAGCTAAGGTCAGAAACTGAGTTGCTCTGGCAGATAGTGTGTGTGGGGTTCTGGCATGGGCACAGCTGAGGATTGGAGTGTGTGAACTAAGGTGCACTGATGGAGCTGTGCCCGAGGTCCCAGTTCTGGAGCAGGAGAGTGTACTGACTGGAAGAATTGAGGCGCCCTGGCAGACAGCGTGGTGGGGTTCTGGTGCACTGATGGAGCTGTGAGTGGGATCCCAGTATGGAGCAGAAGTGGGCACTGTCTCTAAGGAATGCAGAGCGCTGGTAGAGCCGTGTGTCTAGGCTATAAGCAATCACAAGTGATCCTCCACCTTTGCTCTTTGCACCGGGGACCACAGGCAGGCACACTATGTAAAGAAAATCCAAGCCAAGGAAGGGCGGGCACCATGCAGCTGAAAGAGGGTGCAGAGAGCCCACAGAGACCAAATGTGACCAAGATAACTGTAGGAAGGTAGCCTCTTTCTAGTCTTGTTACCCCCACTTTTGGCCTGTTTGTGAGTATATGTCAGGGTGTTTTTACTATCTCACTTGGTCCTGCTAGCCAGGACCCCAGTGCTCATAGTGGAAACCCTATTTGTCAGTGTGTTTTATATGTCTCACTGGGATCCTGCTAGCCAGGACCCCAGTGCTCGTAGTTTGTGGCCTGAATGTGTTCCCTGTGTGGTGCCTAACTGGGTCACTGAGGCTCTGCTAACCAGAACCTCAGTGCTTATGCTCTCTCTGCTTTTAAAATTGTCACTGCAGGCTAGTGACCATTTATACCAATTCTGATTGGCACACTGAACACCCTTATAATTCCCTAGTATATTGTACCTAGGTACCCAGGGTATTGGGTTTCCAGGAGATCCCTATCGGCTGCAGCATTTCTTTTGCCACCCATAGGGAGCTCAGACAAATCTTACACAGGACTGCCACTGCAGCCTGAGTGAAATAACATCCACGTTATTTCACAGCCATTTTACACTGCACTTAAGTAACTTATAAGTCACCTAAATATCTAACCCTCACCTGGTGAAGGTTAGGTGCAAAGTTACTAAGTGTGAGGGCACCCTGGCACTAGCCAAGGTGCCCCCACATCGTTCAGGGCAATTTCCCTGGACTTTGCCGGTGCCAGGACACCATTACACGCGTGCACTATGTATAGGTTAATACCTGTAGGAAGGTAGCATCTTTCTAGCCTTGGTACCCCCACTTTTGGCCTGTTTGTGAGTATATATCACAGTGTTTTTACTGTCTCATTCGGATCCTACTAGCCAGGGCCCCAGTGCTCATAGTGGAAACCCTATGTTGTCAGTGTGTTTGATATGTGTCACTGGAATCCTGCTAGCCAGGACCCCAGTGCTCCTACGTTTGTGGCCTATATGTGTTTCCTGTGTGGTGCCTAACTGTATCACTGAGGATCTGCTAACCAGAACCTCAGTGTTTATGCTCTCTCTGCTTTTAAAATTGTTACTGCAGGCTAGTGACCATTTTTACCAATTCTCATTGGCACACTGGAACACCCTTATAATTCCCTAGTATATGGTACCAAGGTAACCAAGGTATTGGGGTCCCAGGAGATCCCTATGGGCTGCAGCATTTCTTTTGCCACCCATAGGGAGCTCAGACAATTCTTACACAGGACTGCCACTGCAGCCTGAGTGAAATAACATCCACGTTATTTCACAGCCATTTTACACTGCACTTAAGTAACGTATAAGTCACCTATATGTCTAACCCTCACCTAGTGAAGGTTAGGTGCAAAGTTACTAAGTGTGAAGGCACCCTGGCACTAGCCAAGGTGCCCTCACATTGTTCAGTGCAATTTCCCTGGACTTTGTGAGTGCGGGGACACCATTACATGCGTGCACTACATATAGGTCAATACCTATATGTAGCTTCACAATGGTAACTCCGAATATGGCCATGTAACATGCCTAAGATCATGGAATTGTCCACCCATGCCAAATCTGGTATTGGGGTGCCAATCCCAAGCACCCCCGGGGCTCCAGCATGGACCCTGGGTACTGCCAAACTAGCTCTCTGGGGTTTTCTCTGGAGCTACCGCTGCTGCCAACCCTCAGACAGTTTTCAGCCCTCCTGGGGTCTGGGCAGCTCAGTCCCAGGAAGGCAGAACAAAGAATTTCCTCTGAGAGAGGGTGTTACACCCTCTCCCTTTGGAAATAGGTGTTAAGGGCTGGGGAGGAGTAGCCTCCCCCAGCCTCTGGAAATGCTTTGAAGGGCACAGATGGTGCCCTCCTTGCATAAGCCACTCTACACCGGATCAGGGATCCCCCAGCCCCTGCTCTGGCACAAAACTGGAAAAAGGAAAGGGGAGTGACCACTCCCCTGTCCATCACCACCCCAGGGGTGGTGCCCAGAGCTTCTCCAGTGTGTCCCAGACCTCTGCCATCTTGAATGCAGAGGTGTGCGGGCACAATGGACTGCTCTGAGTGGCCAGTGCTAGCAGGTGACGTCAGAGACCCCTCCTGATAGGTGCTTACCTGGTTAGGTGACCAATCCTCCTCTGAGGGCTATTTAGGGTCTCTCCTGTGGGTTTCTCTTCAGATAACGAATGCAAGAGCTCACCAGAGTTCCTCTGCATCTCTGTCTTCGACTTCTGCCAAGGATCGACCGCTGACTGCTCCAGGACACCTGCAAAACCACAACAAAGTAGCAAGAGGACTACCAGCAACATTGTAGCGCCTAATCCTGCCGGCTTTCTCAACTGTTTCCTGGTGGTGCATGCTCTGAGAGCTGTCTGCCTTCACCCTGCACTGGAAGCTAAGAAGAAATCTCCTGGGGGTCGACGGAATCTTCCCCCTGCTAACGCAGGCACCAAACTTCTGCTTCACCGGTCCTCTGGATCCCCTCTCATCTCGACGAGCGTGGTCCCTGGAACACAGGAGCTGGACCCAAGTGACCCCGACAGTCTAGTGGTCCTTCTGTCCAAATTTGGTGGAGGTAAGTCCTGGCCTCCCCACGCCAGACAGTAATCCTATGTACTGCAGCTGCTAGGGCTGTGCACTTTTGCAAGGAATCCTTCGTGCACAGCATAGCCCAGATCCCACTGCTGATATCAATGTAGGAGGCTTGCCTGGCTTATAGTGGGTACCTGATGGTATTTACACCTTGTGCCAGGTCCAGGTATCCCTTATTAGTAGATCAGTAGTGTTCTAGCAGCTTAGGCTGATAGAGGTAGGTATAATAGGAGCTTTGCATGTCTCCTAGTTCAGCCTAAGCTGCTCTGCTTTAGCTACCTCTATCAGCCTAAGCTGCTAGAACACTACTAATCTACTAATAAGGGATAACTGGACCTGGCACAAGGTGTAAGTACCATCAGGTACCCACTATAAGCCAGGCCAGCCTCCTACAATAACAGCTTGATTTATAGCTTTGTTCACAGCTAAGTTCAGAGCACAAATGCTCTGCAAATGAAAAAGGAAGATTCTCTGGACACAAACAGGAAACAAAGTAAAGAAAATGTCCCCTGCAGACCAGATAAACAGGACAAAGCGTAATTATGCAGTAGTTGGTCCATGCTCCCTCACAGAAGAAGGAGGGACTAAGAGGCATGACTGACCACTAGCAAGCCAGGATTTTTAAATGACACTGAAACAAATGAAATAGCTGGAAGCCCATAGAAGAAGTATACTTAAAAGTATACAAGAGCTCGTACGCTTACGCTGCACCTAGTGAGCATTGGGAAAGCCAATAGGTTTCACTTTTAGAAGGTATGTTCCAAGACCTATTAGCTTTGCCAAAGCCTGTTTTCATTGGCACTCTGCATCTTTCCAGCGTGTTATGATGCATGCATGTATATGTACTGTGATGCATGTGCATGTGGTGCATGTGGTGATCATCTTGAAACCATTACAAGATGGTGATCATAGTTGCAAAAGTGTGTATCAGATGTGTCGGTAGCCATTTTGACATTTTTATGTTAGTTTTATGACATGGTCAATAGCCAGGCCAGATGGTAAAATAAAAATAAAATATACAGTGCTTGGGAGAGATTGAAAATGAAATGAGCAGCAAAAAATTTCACCTAAATGTTAAAAACAAAACGTGGGACGCACTGGAGCGTGATGGGGATGTGCCATCAAAAACGAATAATAATACAGAAATAAAAATATATAAAGAAATTAAAGCCAGTGTGTGTGAATTATTTTTTTAAAGTGTTGATATTTGTGAAATGCTTTGATCTGATAATGATAACAGTCCTTGTAGCCATTTGCCACAGCTTGCTCAATTACAGTAGGCAGTGGCTGGAAGAGACTGTCCAAAAGCCACTTCCTATGTCTTTATGTATGTGTATGTGTGTATGTTTGGTGTATGATAACATGGTTCTTGCCAGACAGCTAATGCTATATGTAAGTGAGACCTAAAAGACGTATTTTAGATTCCTAACCTTGGCTCCACTGAGCCCTAGAGGTCCATGGTGTCTACCCAAGGGGTCCTAGACTTATATTAGCAGCTTACGTTATGTCATGGTAAGTGGATTTGTGAAGCGCACTATTCATCTGTGAGGGTATTTTGGTGCGTGAGCATGGTGCGTAGGCTCTCGGCTTTGCAATGTTAGTCAGTGTGCCGGATCTTTAGGTTCTTGTGGAATTTCAAAAGCAAGAAGAATGCTCTGATGTGTTGAGGGAAGTCATTCCAGATTTTGGGTGGGATATAGGAAAATGAGCAACCTCCCATTTTACTTTTATGGATGCAGGGTGTGTGCATGAGTGAGAGTGAAGCTGAGTGTAGGTATCTAGCCAGCTAGTGAAAGTGTATGCAGATGTTCAGGTATGTTAGTCTGATGTTGTGCAGATATGTATGCATGCGTGAGGAGTTTGAATTGGCTGTACTTGTGGAAGGGGAACCAGTGGAGTTCTCCGAGCTGTAATGAGATGTGGTTGCTGCGAGGGAGGTTGAGGATAAGTCTTGCTGTGTTATTCTGGAAGGCCTAGGGTATGTGTAGGAGCTGTTTGGAGATTCCGACGTAGAGTGCATTGCCATATTCATTTCTGCCTGTGACGAGTGCTTGTGTGACAGAACGTCTAGTGTTCTGGGGCAGTCATTTGTAGGATGTGGAAGCAGGAGGAGCTAACTTCATTTACTTGTACTGTCATGTTGAGCTTATCATCTAGGATGATTCCCAGGTTTGTGGTGTGGTCAGTGGGTTTTGGTGTATGTCCTTGCTCTGACAGCTAGCGGGTAGAGTCCAAGAGTGAGTTCTTGTTTCTGAAGTCCAGCACTTCTGTCCTGTCAGAGCTGATCTTCAGGCACATGGTTCTTATAGGAGGCTGGCCTGGCTTATAGTGGCTACCTTGTGGTACTTACACCCTGTGCCAGGTCCAGTTATCCCTTATTAGTAGAATAGAGGTGTTTCTAGCAGCTTAGGCTGATAGAAGGTAGCTATGGCAAAGCAGCTTAGGCGGAACTAGGAGACATGCAAATTTCCTACTATACCACTTATATCATATAGCATAATATCATAAGAACATAAGAAAACACAATACACAGAGTCACTAAAAATAAAGGTACTTTATTTTTATGAAAATATGCCAAAAGTATCTCAGTGAGTACCCTCAGTTAGAAGGTAAGTAATATACACAAGTCATATGTACACAAACCCAAAACAGGTAAGTAACAGTAGGAAAAGTAATGCAAACAATGTAGAATCACAATAGGATGCAATAGGTGAACATAGGTCTAGGGGCAACACAAACCATATACTCCAAAAGTGGAATGCGAATCACGAATGGACCCCAGACCTATGGGAGCTTGTAGAGGGTCGCTGGGACTGTAAGAAAACAGTCAGGGTGTCCAAGATACCCCACCCCAAGACCCTGAAAAGTAGGAGTAAAGTACACCTACTACCCCAATAGGACACAATGGTCGTGATAGGGGGATTCTGCAAGAACCACAAACACCAGCAAAGCACTGAAGATGGATTCCTGGACCTGAGGACCTGCAAAGCAAGGGGACCAAGTCCAAGAGTCGCGATAGTGTCTAGGGGTGGCAGGAGCCCAGGAAACCCCGGATGAAGGTGCAAGAAGGTTGCCTCCGGGTGGAAGAAGTCTAGGATTCTGCAACAACGAAGAGAGCTAGGAACTTCTCCTTTGGATGGAAGATGTCCCACGGCGTGCTGGAGGTTGCCGAAGTGTTTCCACGCAGAAATTCCACAAACAAGCTTTGCTAGCTGCAAGGGTCGCAATAGAGGTTTTTGGGTGCTGCTGGGGACCAGGAAGGACCAGGATGTCGCCCCTTGGAGGAAGAGACAGAGGGGGCGCTCAGCAACTCAGAGAGACCCCACAGAAGCAGGCAGCACCCGCAGAATTACCGGAGCAGGCAATTAGAAGATTTGTGAACCAGAGCTGGCTCAGAGTCACAAAGGAGGGTCCCACAACGTCGAAGTCCAACTCAGAGGGTTGAGCACTGCAGGACGGAGTGCTGGGGACCCAGGCTAGGCTATGCACAAAGGAATCCTTGGAGAAGTGCACAGAAGCCAGAGCAGCTGCAAATCACGCAGTACACAGTTTTGCAGTCTAGCGTGGGGAGAAAAGGACTTACCTCCAGCAAACTTGGACTGAAGGATCACTGGACTGTGGGGGTCACTTGGGTATAGCCCCTGTGTTCCAGGGACCACGCTCGTCAGGATGAGGGGGGAACCAGAGGACTGGTGATGCAGAATTTTGGTGCCTGCGTTAGCAGGGGGAAGACTCCTTCAACCCACAGGAGATTTCTTTGGGATTCCCAGTGCAGGGTGAAGGCAGACAGCCCTCAGAGCATGCACCACCAGGAAGCAGTCGAGAAAGCCAACAGGATTAGGTGCTACAATGTTGCTGGTAGTCGTCTTGCTACTTTATTGCGGTTTTGCACGCGTCCTGGAGCAGCCAGTGGTCGATCTTTGGTAGAAGTCGAAGAGGGAAGTGCAGAGGAACTCTGATGAGCTCTTACATTCGTTATCTAAAGAATACCCCAGAGGAGAGACCCTATATAGCCAGAAAAGGAGGTTTGGCTACCAAGAAAGGAGGATTGGCTACAAAGAGAGGTAAGAGCCTATCAGAGGGGGTCTCTGACATCACCTGCTGGCACTGGCCACTCAGAGCAGTCCAGTGTGCCCCCAACACCTCTGTTTCCAAGATGGCAGAGGTCTGGGACACACTGGAGGAGCTCTGGGCACCTCCCCTGGGAGGTACTGGTCAGGGGAGTGGTCACCCCCCTTTCCTTTGTCCAGTTGTGCGCCAGAGCAGGGCTGGGGAATCCCTGAACCGGTGTAGGCTGGCTTATGCAAAGATGGGCACCATCTGTGCCCATCAAAGCATTTCCAGAGGCTGGGGGAGGCTACTCCTCCCCAGCCCTTCACACTTATTTCCAAAGTTCCAAACAGCCTCTCTCAGAGGAAATCCTTTGTTCTGCCTTCCTGGGCCGGGGCTGCCCAGACCCCAGGAGGGCAGAATCCTGTCTGAGGGGTTGACAGCAGCAGCAGCTGCAGTGGAAACCCCGGAAAGTACCTGGGTTCTGTGATAGAGACCCAGGGGATCATGGAATTGTCCCCCCAATACCAGAATGGTATTGGGGTGAGAATTCCATGATCTTAGACATGTTAAATGGCCATGTTCGGAGTTACCATGGTGACGCTACACATAGGTAGTGACCTATGTGCAGTGCACGCGTGTAATGGTGTCCCCACACTCACAAAGTCCGGGGAATTTGCCCTGAACGATGGGCTAGTGCCAGGGTGCCCACACACTAAGTAACTTGGCACCTAACCTTCACCAGGTGAGGGTTAGACATATAGGTAACTTATAAGTTACTTATGTGCAGTGAAAAATGGCTGTGAAATAACGTGGGCGTTATTTCACTCAGGCTGCAGTGGCAGTCCTGTGTAAGAATTGTCTGAGATCCCTATGAGTGGCAAAGGAAATGCTGCAGCCCATAGGGATCTCCTGGAACCCCAATAACCTGGGTACGTAAGTACCATATACAAGGGAATTATATGGGTGTACCTGTGTGCCAATGAGAATTGGTAAAATTAGTCATTAGCCTGCAGTGACAATTTTAGAAAGCAGAGAGAGCATAAACACTGAGTTTCTGGTTAGCAGAGCCTCAGTGATACAGTTAGGCACCGCACAGGGAACACATATAGGCCACAAACTTATGAGCACTGGGGTCCTGGCTAGGAGGATCCCAGTGACACATATGAAACACACTGACAACATAGGGATTTCACTAAGAGCACTGGGCCCTGACTAGCAGGATCCCAGTGAGACAGTAAAAACACCCTGACATATACTCTCAAACATGCCAAAAGTGGGGGTAACAAGGCTAGAAAGAGGCTACCTTCCTACAGTTCTCACTCCTTCTTCTACCTTGCTGAAGCAGTTGGTTAATTTGGTTCTGATGGCAGACGAGGATGAGTTGGTTGTCATTGATGTAGGACATGATGGTTATGCCTTGGGATCTGATGATGTTAGAGAGTGATATCATGTAGATGTTGAACAGGGTGGAACAGGAGGATGGGCCTTTAGAAGGAGGTCTGTGGAAAGGTTGAGCAGGATGAGGGCTGTGGTCTCTCCTTGATCCAGTGTGGTTTGTGTGTCATCTGTGGCTGTGATTAATGTGGTTTCAGTGGTTTACTTCTGAATCCTAATTGGGAGAGGTCCAGAAGGTGGTGTATTTTGAGGTGGCTGGTGAGTTGTTGATAACTATCTCCATCTTTTTCCTGGGTAGGGGATCAGTAAGATGGGATGGCATTTGCTCAGCTCCTTTGGGACAGCCGATGTTTTTTGAGGAGGGCATTGACTGCAGTGTGTTTCTAGTTTTACAGGAATCTAGCAGATCTGATGTAGGTGGTGATCAGAGTGAGGATATTGCTGATTGGAGATCCTCCCATTGTTGTAGATGTGGTGGGCCCAAGAATCTCTTGGAGCCCTAAAGTGGACCATCTGCACGATCACTGGTGGTTCTTCTCTGGTAAACATTTTCTATTCGTCAAGAGTTTGTCTCGGTTGGTGGTGGGCAGTTCGGAGATGAGGTATTTGGGGTCTGGTTGTTGTTTAAAGTTAATGTAGAGGTTTGCTATTTTGCTGTGGAAGAAGTTTGATTAGCTGTTGCAAAGTTCCTGTGAGGGGAGGTTGATGTTGTGTGCGGCTTAGGGGGTGAGGAATTTGTTTTGACAATGAAGATTTCCTTGCAGTTGTGAGTGCTTGCTTCGATGTGTTCCCCTAGTGCTCTTTTTTTGGTGTTTCATAGTTGCTGGTTGTAACATCTGAGCGCAGCTGTGTATGTGGTTCTGGGAGTGGTCTTGTGGTTGGTTCTCCATTTGGTTTCCAGCTGTTTGTAGTGACGTTTGGATTCTCAGAGGTCATCTGTGTATCAGCTGGCTGGTTTGTGTCTTTGTTGATGTTGGTCCATGTTGAGGGCGTTGAGCCAGTCTGCATCTGAGATTTTTTTCTAGCTGCAGCTTTATAAAGTGTACATAAAACAATAAAATGTAAAATTGAATATTTTAACAAAACACTTTGTAAATGTAAAAGTATCTGAAGCTGCAGGCTAAAAACTAAGCTAGTTACTATACCTTGATTTGCAAAAGCAGCACAATTGCAGCAAACAGAATCTAGTATGAATGATTGGTGGCTTCAATCAAATCACTGTTATGTGCCAAAAAAAGAGCATGCAGTAGGAGAAAAAAGCGAAAGTGGTATGCCATAATATAGCATATTGATTTGTATTTTAAAAATCAATCCAAATTTTGAATAGCTCCATCCTTCGAATTAAAATTTCGATTTTTGTATTTTTTGTGAATTAAATAAAGTTTTTTACAGTTTGTGTATTTGATGTATACTTGTTTTCGTTTTTTTATTTATTGTTTTGGTGTTCAGACAGTAGAAACTATTTAGAAGGCAGGCCCCTGGTTTACAGTAGTGATTAAGTGGGGGTCCACGGAAGTCAAATGGTTTAAAGTACATGCTTTGTTCTTTGAGCAAGCTTCCACCGAAATGTATTGACATTACTGTGATATTTTTGTGGAAATACTTGTTGATTCAAAGTAGCCATCTGTTAGTTTTTTCTGTAAAAAATACCACAAAGAGAAGAAAAGCAAATAATTTATATGCCTTCACTTTTGCCTGTTTGCTCATTTTTGGCACTAGACAGTGAAAAACAAAAATCCGCCAAAGAAATAATTCACAGGGAGCATAGTGCCCTGGAGTAAGCCTGCCCTTGGTTAGTTATTGCAAACATGCGGGGTGTAATGACGTCTAAGGGGTGTGCTTCTCAGCGGAACATCTGATTTGTTACTAGTTTGGAGGGCTTGGGAGTGTCAATTATCTCAGCATTCAGAACATATCTGCAGAACAACATGTTTATAAACATTAGGTCGTGTTAAATAAGGCTCTTTCAGATAGCATCTGCCCCTGTGGAGTTGCTTACTCGTCGACGGTGAAGCAATGCAGATCCCTGTCATGCATTGGAAACTCGAGTAATATACCGAGGAGTAATTTAAAGCTTTAATGTGCACAGAAGAATCAGTGGAAGGCGATCACCGCGCAAGTTTACCATCCTAGTAAATTCTATCCGAAGAATACAAAAATATTTGCCATATTCAAGTATTTAAAAACTTTCCAGAACAAGCAGTAACCATGGTCCCTTGCTTGTTGTTCATATACGCGGGTCTTATGACTTGTTAATGACCTGGATTTACGCGTTGCCATTGCCAAGAGGAGGGAGCAGAGCAGGGCACGCAGCTCAGTGCTGAGTCACAGAGCTTGACATGGTAGTTGCTGTAGCTTGATTCCCACTGACATGAGGCTTATGTTCACAGACTGTGAAGTTGAAGTGCCCCAGTCTTCCTCACGGTTTCCTCTTCTTCAGAAGGAAAAGTGTGACATAGCATTGGCGATCCTTTTTTAGGTCCGGCTAGAGCCCGTTCTAGCTCTGGGGACCTAACGCAATCAATGCCTTAAAAGGTAAAATAGGAAGCAGAGAGAGTGGGCTTTGGGACAGCCCCCGTCCGTCATTGACTTTCGTTTGTTTTTCATGTATTAACATTGCTTGAACAGGCTGCCCATCATCCTGACGATATTTTGTTGAAGGTTAATTTTCAGAGTTGGTTTTGGCGATGGGCTTCAAAACCTCACTTGTCGCCCTCAAAACCCCTCCCCACCCCACCCCGTATTTCCATTACTGTCCCCATTGCCATCCACTCCTGGCTACTTCCCCTCCCTTCCCTTCTCGCCCATGCCCTTCTTTCCTTTCCCCTACTCTTGTCTGATGAGGTATTTCTAGCAATTGGCTAAGTTACTGCTCTCTGCTACAGAAAGACTTGTGTTTGGCACGAGGGACCTCTAATTACGGCCTAAGAAAGTGCATCCTCCAACAAAAAGACTTGAGTTACACTCTAGGGACCTCTAGTAGGAAAGCGCAAGTTTCAGCTTTTAAAAATTATGTGGGCATGCAAATAAATGCCACGTCTGGCTGATTTTTTGTCTGCTTTCTCTTGATTTACCTGTCTTTGAAGTCTTTCTGAGAATGAAGACAATTAATGGGACTGGGCATTAGCATTGCCAAAGCAAAAAGCGAGACCTTTTGGCTTTGCCACTGCTTGTTTTCAGTTTACTGTAGTGGTGTGCTAGCATCAGTAGGTATAACCTGCATCTCCAGAAAGCCTGCCCTGTAGCCTTTACCTCCCCCTTGCAGAGCTAAAGGCACAAGTACGCCTCAGCGCTTTTCAGTGTCAGTATCGTTTGCTTGGCCTAACTGAAGCAGAATGATTTTAATACCCTCCCGAGCCTCCACTGTCATTGGCTAAAGGTCTTAGGGCAGGGTTGGATGTTTAACTTCATTTGTTCAATGTCATTGGTTCTTCTAAGTGGAAGGGTTTAAGGGCAGGGCTTCCTTGTAGAAAGTCCTACTAGAACAGGAGTAGAAGAAAACCTAAACCCTAGGAGTACTTTGCTGTGAACACGGTCCTGCTCAGGGCACGGTTACCCCTTCTCATCACCTCTCATAACCTTCTCTGGGTACAGATTCATCTGTCCCTCTGCCTCACTCACTCCTGCCCTCTTTGTCTCCCTCCTCTCATTATGTCACTGATGGGGGCATGCTTCCTGTATTCTTCAATTGTCCCTATAGGGTGAACACCTCTTACTGAGTCAAGTTCTGGAGAGTGATTGAAAGAATCCCATATAAAGCTTTAATTTTACAGTCAATAATTCTGGACAAAAGAGCTGATCTTATAACACACCCGGAGAACCGAAAATGTATCTACAGCTATAAAAAATAACAGCTTTCACAAAATTTTGTTAGATATGAATTTTATGTTATATATCCATTTTTCTATTTTTTTCTGGAGAATATCAATTCTTATACCAATTCCAAATGAGGAACACTGTCTCTTACCCCTGAAATAGTGTTTTTACAATTCTTTTAATAATTTTCATACACAACATTTGATCACACAGTTCCAGCCCCTGTACAATGTTTTGCAATATCCCTCATCACATTCTAAAATTGTACCATCCAGGGGAAAGCAAGCTACCCTACCAGGCTCATTCAGTATCCCTTATTTCTCCCATTACGCCACCCATTACTAAGGTCTCCAAGAGCCCTCTCCAGTAAGTCTGCCTTCCATCAGACCACTCCCTGCGCCACAGGGCACACTCAAGGTTTTGCTATACATCTTTTCACCAAAATCATATCCAGAGAAAGCATTCTGTTTTTCAATTTATAATCGTGTTTTCTCTGGGAATATTTCTAATGTGCATTGGGTTATGGACTACAGGGCATTTTAGCATATTTCAAGAATTGTCCTGTACCAGTCCCAATCATCTCTTGTGTTTGCTCAAAAGAAACAATCTCTTGTTAACAAGCAGGCCTTCCGCTACACAACATCCTCCCTCCCTTTAGCTAAGTAAATTCACATATTTAGAGATTCTAATTGTTAGCAATTGGGTTTCTGGTTGGCTAGGGTATGCACCTAAGCCAAGCAGAACCCACCCACTCTAGTCAGGGCGAGGGGGTTGCACATCCAGGATAACCCCTGCTCACCCCCTTGGTAGGGTTGCTCCATCTGGTGTGGGGACTCCTTTTTGCAGGGGAGTGCGTCCCGACCCACCAGAGCTTCAGGGCCACCCCATTTAGTTTCCCTGGGTGGCGGCGGTGATTCCAGCTGGAGTGAGGGCTCACCCATGCCCCGAGGGAACAAGAGAAAGTGCGCCTCACCCACTCTCGACGAGAGGTGGCAGTCAACTCCTCTTAGTCTCTCTGGTCCTCGGGAAGCGGGTCGAGGGGGCACCATCTCACCACACCTGTCAGGGCACGGTTCCCCCGTGCCACACCCAGCCCTTGGGAGCACGCTGAGAATCACTCTCAAAACACTATGGCCCCAAGAGGAAAGCACTATGGTCCAAGGTGCTTGCCCATACAATAAAGTGCTCTTCCTTACGCTTTTACGGATCCACAGCAAAGAGCTCTCTCATGGAGGAGCCATAAGAGACAGGGGAAGGGGCCACAGCACCCAGCCCCTGGAGACAGACAGGGGGAGCACAGGGCTGCAAGTCCCAACAAACAGGCCAACACAAGGGTTGCAGATGGTGGCAGGTCCTCTTAGTGACCCAGCAGGTCACAGGTAAGCACAGCAGCAGCAGTCCAAGGCGGTTCCTGGTGAGTCCCTCCAACAGCATTCTGTGTCCAATTCAATAGTCTATGAATGTCTGGCGTTATGGGTAAAAATCCCTTTTACTTATAATCAGTTTGGCAAAGCATTTTCAATGAGGGGAAGAGGAGGTTCTAACCAGTTACTACTGGTTCTAGGAGTGTCCCCTCTCTCCTTCAGCACAGGCTCCAGACATCAGTTGGGGGTAAACGAGCCCTTTGTGTGAGGCCAGGGCACAGCCTTTACAGATGCAAGTGTGCCCACCTCCCATTCTCTCAGCCCAGGAAGACCAGGCCCTGGGTATAGGGATACCACTGTACATGGAACTTACAGGTAAATCACATGTGGCAATCAGGTTTAAGCCAATCATACCAAGTTTACAAGGGAAAGCACATGCACATTAGCACTGATTAGCAGGGATAAAGTGACCAGAGTCATAACGTGAGCCAAAAGGGGTCAGAAAAATTAGGAGGAGAAGGCAAAACGTTTGGGGATTGACCTTGTAGAAGGGCCAGGTCCAACAATAATGAAAGCAAATGGAGGTCTCTTCAAGACAGCAGAGAGCACCCTATGCCAAATCACATCCATCTGATGTATAAGGTATGGTGCCCCCTGAAGCATCTCCTGTGGCATCTCACTACCAATCAGAAAGGCCTCTGGCAATGTGTAATTCTCATACGTACTCTCTAAAAGGACCTTCTCCCTGTTATTGCCATCTTCGCGACGGTGTACTGCATGCTGCAGTTGCAAAGCAGCGTAGTATGGAAACATGTCTGATAATCCCAGCTCTCCCCTCACCCGAGGTAGCTTAAGGGTAGTCAACTGGACCCAGCTACATCACCCAGCTGATAGTTCGGCATATATTAAATAACGTACTAGCATTGGAATTTTGCAGTACATACAGACATCTTAGTAAAAACACCATCATTGTCAGAGAGATATGTCCCTTAATCGATAAGGGCAAAGATTTCCAGAACATCACCAAATGCTAAATCCCACTCTATTCCCCAGTCCGGTAGAGGGGCATCCCTCCACTGGCCATTCATGCCCATAGAAAAGAGCTTCATCTTGTTACGATTTATTCTCAGTCCAGAGATTTCCCTAAAGCTCGGTAAGGAGTGTACCTGGTAATTCACATAGACCAGTGCATTCTCTGCATACAAAGACACAATGTGAATCTCTGACCCCACTCTGATACCTAAAGGCTGTGTCACCTTCCTCACTTTGCAGGATAATGGCTCCACAGTCAGAGCAAATAGCACAGAAGACAACAGGCAACCATGTCTTGTGCCCCTCCCCATAATCCAAGAGTCTGGTACCACATCCCTGTTAGAAAAAGGGATTTCTGGTTGGTTAGGGTATGCACCTAAGCCAGGCAGAACCCACCACTCTTGTCAGGGTAAGGGAGCCACACACTCAAGATAACCCCTAATCACCCTCTTGGTAGCTTGGCCAGAGAAGCAAGGCTTATCCCAGAGGCAATGTGCAAAGCGTTTGCACAACACACATGCCTATGACACAATAAATACACCACAAAAGAGACTCTACACAATATTATGTAAACATCTAGTATATATTATTCATAAGCCATAGACCAGACCCACATAAAATAGTGATTACCTTGCCAACTAGGCAATTGTCAAACATCACGCGTGCAAATGCAAGAAACATGTCCACATTGCACATGTCATTCAAACACACCCTCCCAATGCATACAAGGCAGATCCTGAAATATACTTGTTATCCTCACAGGGCAAAAATGACACATAACATCACATCAGGTCACGAAATGCAGCATAAATACTGAAGGCATAAACACAATAGGGAAATACATAACCTAAAGCAATCCCTTTCCAAACTCCTTCTACATAAAGACCCCGGTGCATCTGCTTTTCTTTCACAAGTTATACGGGTGATCACAGCCCACCACTTCAGGCCCAAGAGCCCCTGCGCTCCTACCACCATAATTACGATGCTGAGGGGACTCGGCAAGGACGGGACCTGCTCCGAGGGTTCCCAACTGTTTTACCGGTCCGTGAGAAACACCCCCACACAAAGGTATGCCCCGAGGGTAGGGGGGTAGGCCCACACACAAACTGTTGCTTGAAAAGGGTTCACACCCTCCTCTTTCAACAACCCAGTTTCTCACAGCCGTCTTATATGTCTCCCACTCCATTGCTTTACTTGTTGTAGTCCAATGATTAATCTGAATGAAACATGTAAAAAAGTCCCTCTTATGCTCCAAGGAAATACGATCTGATAACACTTCCGACCGTAACTTCCAAAGCGATGTTTTAAGCCTTTTAAGTGTTTCCAAGTGTACGTTAACGGACAACGGTCATAAAGAAACCTATGAAGATATGCTTCAGCATCTTCACTTCGACCAACCAAATAGTCTGTCCTACTATGGTTACAGTGAACATGGGGGTAATATGAATAGATCATTTGGCAGGATGTTGATATCTCCAGATACATACCAAGTCACATTTCTCCAGTAAACGAAAAAGTGCCCGTTCTATGCAGCTGTTCCCATCCGGCCTTGGGGCTGATTTATCTATTTGCCAATTTGCAACACAGTTCAAGTCTCCTTCCCCAATAAACCTCAAGCCTACCCCCGAAACAGTGTTGGGCAGTACATTTCATGAAAATCAATGAGCCAGAAATAAAACACCATCATACTTGTTATTTTATGCTGAGGTGTTGCTGGCCACTGTATGCTAATGTGCTTTTAACACATTTAGAAAGAATGAATATTCCTCGTTGCAATCAAAACTAGCAGGGTAATTCACAAATATTCCTGGCTGATGCTAATAGTATTACTACAAAAATGTCAAGGGTCTGCAAAATATGTTAGTTTGTCAGTTTCCACATTGCCCTGTCAATATTGCATTGCACAGGGAAAGTACACTGTGCAATGTATGTACCACTATGCCACAGCTGAGTGTTGGCTAGTTGCTTCTGCTTTACCTCTGATCCACTCTTGTAGCAGCAGCCTGTCACATCTCCCTGCCTCTGGAGCAAGCAAATATATAGCACAGAATAAAGTACATAAGTGACTACATGTATTGAACTGTGGAAACAATGTATATGTGTATATGTATGTATGTTGTTTCAACCTAGGCGAAAAGCAGTGCAGCGCGGTACAGCATCAAAGAACTGTTCAGGTTATGATACGAGGTATTGCTAGTTTCTTAGAGCAAATGGACTGTAGCTGATGTAGTGTTCTTTAATGTAGTGTGCCTTTAGCTCTTTTGTAATTTGGAGTAGGGTTCTTGCAGTCCTGGTGCAGACGTGGGTGTCATAACAGACCATGGGTGCATAGATGCACTTCTTCATCTCCATTGTTATGGTGTCCTGGTTGCAGGTGCTGAAATTGTCAGCGGTATAGACAGTAATGCCAATCGTGATGGATTCATAGATGATGACTGGTTTTGAAGAATTGCAGAACTTCAAAGGGAGCAAGTGGAGTTCCATCATGGTGAAGGTGATGTGGTTATATTTCTTCTGGCCCTTGATGAGAAAGGCTGCTGCAGGTAGTATGTCTTTTAGAGGGGCCATTGTGTACTTTGGGAGGCCATTGTATAAACGACTTTGCTACCACTGAGATGCAAGAGTACAAGGGCTTGAACAGCAACTCTGCAGTCATCTCTCACGATCAATGGTTTCGTTTTCCTTAGTATAGAATTCCGGTACCAGGTTATCTTTGTTTTCTTACTAATGTGTTCCTTTAGAGTAAGGTCTATGTTCAGGGTGAATCAGAATGACTTGGCACTGGGTGAGAATTGAGATTCAAGTCCTCAGGTTCATTTCATTGAGCCAGGTTTGGACTAATTGTGCTTTGATGTTCTTGGTAAATTCCAGGAATTCTGTTTTAGTGAAGGTAAACTTTAGGTAGGTGCTGGACATCCAAGTCTGGAAAAGATTAAGGCAGTGTATGGGGCATTGGATGTCCAAAGCAGAGGAGACTATCAAATATAGATGTGCTCTGTGGGCATATTGGTGAATTCTGGTGTTGTTATCTGTGAGCAGAATCCAAGTGTCTCTTTTAAGAGGTTAAAGATGACAACAGACATGATGGAACTTAGGAAACTCTGCTGGGGAAAGCGATCTTCTGTGACCTGGAGTTCAATGTGAATTAGCTGGTGTTATTTGGATAGAGAGGCAAACCAGAGAAGGACATTGTCAGTGGATCGGATTTTGGACTTCAGGGTGTGGATAACGAAGGACTGATAAACAGTGTCAAAGGGAGCCCAGCTGTATCAGGAGACAGGAGTCATCTTTATCTCTGGTCTGGAGGGCATCACCTTTGATTAATAATGTAGCTGCCTCCGTGCTGCTTTATGATCTGACTAAAGTATACAAAAATGTGAAGTATACAAAAAGTGAAAAAAAGCTTTATCATTTCAAGCCGTATTGATAGTCAATGACGATATGGTTGGTATTGAATCGACCCTGGGATAGTGCGCAGTCTGTCTTTTTAGTGAACTTTACATTGAAAGATAGGTGAGCAATTGGTCAGTATTTCCGAAGTGTCAGATCTGGTTAGTGGGGCACAGGGCAGAAAGGGGCTACTGGGTCCCAACTGAGGTGATTGCGTTTGCTTGCCACTTGTGTCCTGGGGTTTGTCCTACTAAGAGTCTGCAAACTGGACCAGGTACAACCCTTTCCGCACTTGACTCTCAGGCCATTGAGGGCTAGCAGTCACAGGCTTGTCAGGGAGTTGTGGGGAGGCTAAGCTCGGAACTCAATAATCAAACAGCAGACACAATAACTTCAAAGACCAGTCCAATGCTTGTCGTTTTAGAAAAAAAATATTTTCTAATCTCACAGCAGCACTAAATGCTACACATTTCAATCCAGTAGACAGAGCAGTGACAATTGTCAGGATTCTCCCTTATGGTGCTACACTGATGATTCTCCCTTTATGCTATCTCCCACCCGGGTAATGCTTGATAATCCTGTCTCCCAGCAGTAACTGAAGCAGCATAAATCAGTCTCAGATACAGACTCTAATGTCTCTCAAGTCAAATGTGCAATCGGTTCATGCATATTTTGTGTTCTTGCCCCTGGTAGAGTAGTGGATAGAATGTTATTCTCCAAGTCTCACTGAGATGGATCTAGCACTTGACTAACATGGGTCTGGCGGCTTAGTCTTACTCTCACAGGCAGAAGCCTGTGGAAGTTGTTGCCAGTCCTCTGAAGCTAACAAGAAAGTCAGGCATGGCCTGCATCTCGTCTCATGAGACAGCCCAGTATCATTCCAGCATTGGTAGCATCGGTAGCCTTGGTGCTCCACGCAGGTGTGGGCCCGGCTGCTGCTGCCCATCTGACCAGTGAGGTGTATCTAGCCATGATTGGGCTGTTGGCAGATACTGAAGCAGTAACAGGCTGTAACTAGGCTGATATGTTCTTAAAGGCAGTTGCAAACCCACCCATGCTGACATAATCACTATGACAGTTGCAGTCCCTACTGACTGATACGGTTACAAAGGCAGTTGTGCACTCAACTGGGCCTACACAATCACCATGGCAGTTGCAGCCCTAACCAAGATGTCCAACCTGGCTGACACAATTACCACAGGAGTTGCAGCGTTGACCGATCCAAATGTCATCATGTCAGTTGCAGTCCTAACCATGCCGACTCATTCACTAAGGTAGTTGCAACCCCAACCATACCATGTGTTCGCTTAGGCCTTTTCTGGTACCTGTCATGACCCTTCTAAGAAACTGGGGGAAACTCTGCTGCACAGGCCTGTCCTAGCTTTGCTTTCAGACAGCCAGCTGTCTCTGGATGTTTCTCTGTATAGGGATATGATTGGCTTCTTATCCTGTACAGTCTCTCGTCCTGCAGGGCCAGGCAGATTTGTTCCTTTTCTTAGCAGGCAGGTTTCTAGGCACTAGGCAGCCCCTCGGCTCCTCCAGAAGGAAAGGCAAATTGCCCTCACACCTCTAGGAGGCTGGCTGTCAGACAGACACCAGCCCTGGTCACTCAGAAGTCAATTCCTTGATCAGGCATTGGAACTGGAAAAAAAAATAGGTTTATTTAGTTCCCTCTTTTATGCAAATCTTCTAGACAGAGTCTACAGATCCACTGTCTCAACCCTCCAAAGTTGTTTTTAAGTGTCCTTCTAAGGCTACTTTCAAGACATAGCATTTATGTAGAGGGATGCTTCTCACAGCAGGGAGCACTGGCGCTGTTTCCAAACTGGAGCGTCCACTACATGGACACAATAAACGTTGAGGTTTCTGCATCTGGCTATAATCAGCCTGTCTGAAGCAGCAATAAAGGATAGACACAATATGAAATAGAAAACATCCCAGTTTACTCAATAGAAACTGCTGTCTCACCCCTACCATCAGTCCAAGAAGAAGAACTAATTATCAATCTCTGGTTAACAAAAGTCTTCATGGAATTTCTAAAGGTGGGCCCATATCCATCCTCCCCACTTTAGTTTTAGATGCCCATCCTCAAACCACAGGAATGCAGGCAGCACACTTCCACTGGTGTGAGAGGCTGTCCTCACCCTCCATTGTGTGCAATGCCAAACCAAGAGTATCCAAAGTGGATCCCATCAGCTTCAGTATGCAGACTCACTCACACATGGAGTTCTGCTACTGCACTTGTGCTACATGTCACATGCACTAGACATACCCAAATGGATGTGAGTGAAAGGTTCTGGGTATTCACATAATAGGGGCCTTTTTTCAAGAGGGGCTTATAGACCACACTCTGAGTAGCACAGAAAAGCTCCTTTGACAATATTGATCTCAAAACACGTTACACTGCCACCACCACTTGATGTGATATAACCAGGACAGGGACAGTAGTCCTCTGACCATTATCAAGGCATACTTGGCATGTATGAGGTTGAACCTGAGGCTACAACACCTGAAGGAGCACTGGAATACTGGACACAACTAAGATTCAGTTCCTGCCTTGCTGAATCCGAAGGCAAACAAATACAAGATGGACAAAAGAGAAGCAAAGCAGAACAGTGTGATGAGGTATGGTATACTGATAGGCCACATCCTGATTCTGGTAACAGCACAGGGCAGACAGCCGCTGGTCACTTACCTTGGATTGTGATTCTGATGGATACTTCTAACTGCAGATTCCTCATCTTTTGAATTCCCATGGCGCCCTGACTGGATCTGGAAAGTTTCAAAGAGTGCCAGTATGATCCACCCAGGGCAAAATTTCTAAAAATAAAGTAAGTGCCACAGACCTTCTCATGAGGCCACGTCAGCGTGCACCATCCATTTCCCCTGCCAACATTGCCAATGTCAGTAACAACACAGATACTAACCATCACACTCCCACAAGTGTGAGAATTCAGACTATTCCAGGCCACACAAAGTTTTAAGGATGGTCTGGATGGCTGATAATATTGATTTGTACGTATATTGCATTATTAAGTGCACGACTAGCACAGCTCAAGAATAGACAGCTTGACTATGTGGTGGACTTTAATAAGTGCCGGTGTTGAGAATTAAGTGCTTGTGCAGAGCATCGGCAAACACCGGATCAGATTAAGCACTGGTTCCTCCACTGGTTCCATGGTGACCTTACACTGACCCAGCAAGTAACAATAGGGAGCCACATAAATACCCTGCCTCTGCATGCGGAGGCCAGTTCCTTTGTTTCCCTGCCCTTTGATTTGGATCCAAAGCTCCGCTCCTGAATTTTTGCCAGTGTTTATTGACTCCTAAGACATTTTTTTATAGACAGTGTGCTAGGAAAATGTCTCCCTGAAGACCACAGATTTCAGACATGCCATGATTGCAGATATTGACCACAGCTCCACACATGTTCTGTCTGTGGTGTGCAGGCTACTAAGCAGAAAAAAAGGGCAAGTTGCACCCAAAGTAGCACACCGCACAAACACCAGTCTATTTGCCTACTCCTGCATCAGGTCCCTCTCGAAGTCGTGGTCCTCCGGTAAGTCGAGAGATAAGCCTTGCCACAAAGGCAATACGTTTGAGAGGAAAACATCATCGTCCTGTCACTTCTGCTTCTAGGAGAAAGTGTGCAGTCGGCACTCAAAGGACTCAACTACACTTTCTTTGTCTGACTCTGAACCCATCATGAAACTGCTCCAGGGTACCCCAAGTTGCTCGGGACATTGTCGGCCCTTAGTAGATATAGGCCTTTGGGAGGTCTTACTGCAGCATTTTTGGAGTGCTTTAGTCCCCATTGAGCTGCATAGGCTCTCAGTCAGAAGTCTACCAGTAGTGTCTGCATTGGCACGGACTGAAGCCATTGGGCCTCAGTCTGATTCTCTAGCAGCTCTGGTCCATACCTTCACTTCTGTGCTGGAGGCCTTGTCTGTTCCGAATGCACCCATGCCAGCCCGATTATGTTGGCATTTACTTCAGTTGTGATCCCAACACCTATGTCCAAACCAGCTTTTCTCATTATGAGATTATCAAGGCATAGCCTTCAACTTTGGATGAACCCCAGCCTCTTGCTCAATCCCAGTGTTATCATAGGCTGGAGGCTTTGTTCAGTCAGATTCTGATGCCATTCAAGGACTTCATAATGCTGCACATGGTGAGAATGACAAGGGGGAGGCAGACAATTTACTCCTCCCTAATTACACACATGACTTGTGGAATGTTGCCATTAAGATCTTATCATCCATCCCTGAAGAATTCAGGAGCACTTTCATTCAGAGAATCCAAAATGGACACAACACAGTTTGAGGGCCAGAAAGAACACAACAAATTGTGTGGGTTATGCAGTAGAGAACACTGTAGACATTAGGCATCATGCCTTGATGCGCACCACAGGGATTTCTGGAACCTGTATGGATGTGCTGTTTGATTTTCTCCAGAGTTATTGGTGAAAAAGTTTACTTTGAAGTGCTTTAAGGACAGCAGTGCTACACCCCTCTTTTTAGGCTTGCTTTTTCTGGCCCATCAATTCGATCAGCAACCCTGGAAATTCAGAGAATACTCTTGGGGTCTTACCTATCACCAAAGGCAGCCTGCACAACTCATTTGAAAGCCAGTACAACCCTTTTGTGGTTGAAGAGGGTGTGGAGGTGGTACAGGTCATAGGCACCACCATGAACACAAGTCCTCTTTCTTCTCCTCCCCCACTGTGCCTGCAGTCGAGCCACATATATTTCTCCTCCTATGGTCACAGGTGGCTGGTAGGGAACAGAATTTGTTTTTTACTTGGCATGATATGACATCAGACTAGGGTGTGTTGCAGATCATTTAGCATGGTTATGCCCTTTCCTTAACATCCACCCCCCTCTTTTTTCACCTTTTTCTGCCAGACTTTGACTGATCATGCCTCCATCTGCAACAAGAAGTTCAGACTCTGTTCGCCAAAGAGGCCATAGACAGGGTTCCAGAGACAGAGAAAGACGGGGTGTTACTTTTGCTATTTTACAGTGCCCAAAAAGCAGAGAGTACTCTGGACAATTTTAGACTTTTGGCTTCTGAACACCTTTCTTCAGAAGAACAAGTTCAAGATGTTGATCCTGACTGAGGTTATTTTTGCCCTGGCTCCAGATCTTGGACTTGCAAGACACATACTTTCATTTATGGGTCCTTCAGTCCCATGGAGACTTCCTTCGGGGGATGGTGGAGTTAGAACACTTTAATTTTACAGCCCTGCCTTTGGGCATCTGTGTGGATTTGGGTTGTACTATTTGGTGTGGCTGGGTAGCCCCACTGTGCAGTACACTCACAGATAATGTCTTAGGTCCAGTCAGATAGGTTTACTCAGCCTTAAGTTCAACCCTGGGTAACTGTGGCTATGAGCAGTAAGTAAGAACAATGTGTAAAGCATTTAACAACACCAAACAACTGAATAATAAAGTCACACAACACAAAAGAAACAAGACACCTGTTTAGACAAATAGATTAAATGTGTATGTATCTTTGGAGACGTTGATCATCAAAATCCTCCAGAGGGTTTCAGAGATATAGTTTTTTAAAAGAATAAATAACTTTAGGATCAGCCGCAAACATGCATTGATCATCAAAAAACTGGAAACTTTTGAAAAGTTTGGAAAAGTGAGTTTGGCTACTCCGGTCCGAGTTGTGCAACCAAGTCTGACAGGACAGAGGTCGAGGGAGGCAGAGAGGATACTTTGGACAGTTACCCGGCCACCAGAGCATTTTTATAGCAAGATCCAGTATCACCCCCATAGATGATAATGGAGCGCTCTTGATGCTGAGGGATGCAGGCTCAAAGGTACTCAAGGATGCTTCAGATGGTGTGCAGTTCACAGGGGTGAAGTCTGTTCGAATCCTCAGTCCACAGGTGAGTGGGGGCGACTCTGGCCACGGAGTTTGGGAATCCACAAAGTCCTCTTTGCAGGGTTCCAAGAGCTGCTGATGCAGACCTTGTGGTTTTGCAACACAGCAGTCACAGTGCAGATCTTTGGTGGAGGCTGGTGTCCCTCTTGGGTGACGAATCCAATCATAACCAACAGACACGAGTCCAACAGACAGCGGTGCACCTTTTGGCTATCTCCAAATTTTCCTTGGGGTGGCTGACATCCAGAAGCAGCACGACTTCTGCAGTGGCTACCAGAGATGCAACTTTGGCTCCTGCAGCTTTATTGTCCCTATTGCTGTTCTGCGGGGCCACCAAGCAGATCCTTGGAGTCATTACTTCGGTCTGAGGCTGGGCATCAGCATTTCCTTGAGCAAAGCACGTACGCCAGGGTCCAAACACCACTATCCCAAAGTGCAGCAGGTGTAGTTGCTCTAGCTTCACAGCCTCTCTTTCTGCACTTTCAACGGGTGCAAAGTGATCTTCATCTGTCCTCTTTCCATATCCAGCGAGTACTGAGGGTCAACATGCCAGGGGTGCCCTATTTATCCTGGAAAAATGCCCTGATGGGACCACACAGTTACTAACCAATGGGTTACTGGGTCCCCTCCAACCTAGTGACAAAGTGATCTGTGATGTGTGGCATCTGGCTATCACAGAAGGCCACATTCTTTCCCCCATTCAAAATGGCACAACACTTCTTCATTGAGAGTGTTAGAAAAGGGGTTTCTGGTTGGCTAGGGTATGCACCTAAGCCAGGCAGAACCCACCCACTCAAGTCAGGGCAAGGTAGTTACACGTCCGAGATAGCCCCTGCTCACCCCCTTGGTAGCTTGGCACGAGCAGTCAGGCCTATCCCAGAGGCAATGTGTAAAGCATTTGCACAACACACACAACACACGTGACGCACTATCCC
The DNA here is from genome assembly GCF_031143425.1 of Pleurodeles waltl. Lineage (NCBI taxonomy): Eukaryota > Metazoa > Chordata > Amphibia > Caudata > Salamandridae > Pleurodeles > Pleurodeles waltl. Next base: position 70,375,681 of record NC_090439.1, read on the forward strand.
CACCACAAAGGAAGCACAACCCCAAGTTATATGAAAATATACTGTATTGTACAAAACGCAATCATTAGACCAAACACAACATGTCAGTAATATCCTGCTACCTTAGCAGTTGTCATAATGTTACACATTAGTTACTCTGCAGAACTAGTAGTATTCACATATAACACATAGGTTACTTAGTATTCTGCAACATAAGCAGTAGTCAGGAATCACATTACTAAATAAATGCACTTGTCATAGAAATATCATAAACGCCCATATTAGGAACTTTATAAAACATATGGCAAGTCAGAAAAACATTTTAGCTTGTCATGCGCATAAAAGGAACATCAGCACATATATGCAACACATATATAAAACATCATAAAAATAGGTAGGCAACATATAGATCAGTAATGTCCACCTAAAGAACCTATGACATATATATTGTCCTTTAAAAGTACCTGGTTTTAATGATGAGGTACCTCCAGTGTCATGAAAAGATCAAAAGGGGCCCCTGGCGCTCCACTGTGCAAAACAGGGGCCCTCCGGTGATTTTGTGGGAGGAAGGGGGTGACATGCACCCCCTCTGGATTCATGATGGGCCCTTCCTGGGACCCACAACCTCAGGGCCCCCCGCCTCAACAGGCCCTCCAAAAAGGGGGGGGGGGCGAAGCACACCCAAAACAATCAGGGCCAAAAAGTAGGGACCCCACCACCGGCTCTGGCAGGGGAGGCCAAACAGCTGATGCAGGACCTCGCGGTGCGGGGAGCCTCCGGCGAGGCTTCCACCCCACCCACGTCCTGTATTGGGCAAGGTTGGGATTCGCTGGGGCCGGGGGGAGCCTCCGATGAGGCTTCCTTCCCCCGCCCGGCTCAGGAAACAAAACAGAGCCGCTCCATCACACAGCAGCGGGCAGGCACCAAAGCAGGTGCCTGCTTGTGCCCCAGGGGGTGCTCCTGGGAGCGTGCTCACCTCAGGAGCACGATAGGAGCACGCTCGCTCCTGTCCTTGCTTCTTGTGGTGCCCTGGGGTCACCAGAAAGTAGCACGTCCTTGCGCTCAATTTTAGCAGCCCGCCCGGGCTGTGGCGGTGGATTTTACTCAACGACCGTGTGCTTTTCAGAGCGCTTGGGGGCAAGTGAAAGACTCCGGGTCGCAGGGGTGATATCCCCGGCCACAAAAAGCACTCTTAAGTGCTAGGGCATAAAAATAAAGTGCTTTCCAGGCGCTTGGGTGTAATTGCAACAGAGCACTCTCCGTGCGCTAAGTATTGAAGGTAAAGCTCTCCTCCTGAGCTTCGGCAGCCTGTTGGCAGAGGACAGGGGCCACTGTACCCAGCCCCTGGGGGACACACAGGATGGAGCACAGGGTGGCAGGGCCCAGCAGCAGGCCAACACAAGGGATGTAGTCAGTGGCAGTTCCTTCAGGTGACCAAGCAGGTCTCAGGTCAGCACAGCAGCAGCAGACCATGGCGGTTCCTGGTGAGTCCCTCCAACAGCATTGGGTCCAGTTCCAGATAAGTTCCAAAATGTCACCAAATTGTGGGGAAAACTCCCCTGTACTTATACTCAGTTCTTACAGTGATACAAAGGAAGGGGAGAGGAGGTTCCAACCAGTTACAACTGGTTCTTGGAGTGCCCCCTCTCTCCTCCAGCACAGGCTCCAAACATCAGTTGGGGGTAAACAACCATATTGTGTGAGGCCAGGGCACAGCCTTTACAAATGCAGGTTTGCCCGCCTCTCCCTTCGATCAGCCTAGGAAGACTATTCAGCATGCAGATGCACCTCTGTGACACCTCCACCCTCCCTGTGTACAGGCTGTCTGAAAAGAATGCACAAAGCTCACCTGTCACTCTGCCCAGACGTGGCTTGGAGTCAAGCTGCAAAACACCAGAGTCATAAGCACAGAGAAATGCTCACTTTCTAGAAGTGGCATTTCTGTAATAGTACTAACCAATACACCTACACCAGTAAGCAGCATTTTTTACCACCATTACAACCATACCAAACATACCTACGCTACCCCTCATAAATCAGACAATACCCCCTACATATAAAGCAGGGCATTTCTAATGCAATCCCGTGAGAAGGCAGCACTCACAGCAGTGAGACACCAAGTTAGGCTGTTTGTCACTACCCGGACAGGCCACGCAACCTGGCACATGCCCTGCCTTCTACATACATAGCACCCTGCCCATAGGGCTAGCTAAGGCCTACCTTAGGGGTGACTTATTTGTAGTAAAAAGGGGGGAGTTCTGGGCCTAGCAAGTAAATTTAGATGCCAGGGCCCTGTGGCAGAAAGCTGTGCACACAGGCCCTGTGCTAGCAGGCCTGAGACAGGTTTGAAAGGCTACTTTAGTGGGTGGTGCAAGAAGCGCTGCAGGCCCACTAGTAGCATTTAATTTACAGGCCCTGGGTTTAGAGATACCTCTGTACAAGGGACTTATAGATAAATTAAGTATCTCAATTAGGTGTAAGCTAATCATACCAACTTTAGATGGGGGAGCATCAGCACTTTAGCACTGATCAGCAGTGATAAAGTGCTCAGAGTCCTAGCGTCAACAGCGAGGGGTCAGAAAAAATAGGAGGAAGGAGGCAAAAAGTCAGGGGATGAACCTGCCACAAGGGCCAGGTCCGACACAACCCCCCACCAGCCTAAAGCCAGGGGAGAACAATAAATAGCTTGATGGGCTTCCCTAGTTGGGGCGATACAACATGGGCGCTGGCCCTCCACTGCAGGGGCACGCTCCAGTTCTATGCCAACCTGATCTCTGTTGAGTCTCTCTGTCAATGCATCCCAGGCAACCTAGACTAACCCACGGGGGCTCTGTAGCTGCCAACGGCCAGAACCAGGCCCCAGGCCATCTATGAGCCTCTGGTCTGTGAAACCATAACAAGTGGGGGGGGGCGGTAGCCCCAGGTGCAGAGCAACCTGTCTCCACTCCACTTCCAATCAGTTCAGGGAGTCTACCCTGCCACTGATCCACCAATGACGGCGGAGAGACATTTGCCATGGATTGGCTAGGCATCAGACTGCATTTCTCCCCGTTGATAGTGAAACCATGACACTCCCAATAAGTGTAAACTCTAAGTTTCAAATAGTTCAGCAGCAAATCCCAAGACTGGTCCTTGAGAAGAAGGCTGTCCAGATAAATCTACCTGCTCGAAGATGAGTTTAACAAAGTACAAGGAGCGGTAGAACTGCAAAGGGGCATAGTTATTTCTGTTGGTATTAATTGTATATGGCTATTCCCTGAATATTCCAATTGTATTCCCATTATTATCACTTTTTGGGCCACTCACAAAGGCCTGCAACTGTACGTAAAGGAGGACTAAAGGAATTCTACTCTAAACATTCCCAAATAGGCTGTCGTGTCTGTAAAATGCGACTAGGTGTTTCAAGTGCAAATTGCTGAGAGCCGCGTTTATACTTTTGTTGTCAAGCTGTATATTGAGATGTGACATCCCATATAAGGTTCGCCAGCAACCACGGTCTTGTAGGCAGGCACCCAGTTAATCCATTGCCGCCTTGCCATGCCCCTTCTCATGCAGCAGTCAGATGGATGCTTGGCCAGTCGCTTTGTGTGTTTAGGGATTGCTTTGGCTCGCAGCAGTGCTTGAAATGGCTGGGTAAGAGCAGTGCATGTGTCCAGCGTTTCATTGACTTCCAGTGACATCGAAGGGTCTTCCGTGCCCCATGAAACTCACACAGAGGCGCAGTGCTCTCTGCTTGGCAGCAGCCGGCTCAGCGGCAGCCTGCATGATAACCCGCAGCATGCATGTGCAGGAAGCCTGCTCTGATTTGGTGACAGCGAGAGGTAGGACATGGGCGTTGCCTGCTCACATGACAGCAGAGGAATGCTTGGCCGCCTGCCGGCAGACGCCTGTCCCAACAGCACTTACCAGGGCGCCTGAAGTAAGAAGTGACCTTTTTTCTTTATATTTATAGAAGCAGCCAATCAGAGGATCACAGTGCGGGATCCATTCAAGCCCAGAAGCCTCTGTGGAGTTTTGTAAACAGAGACTGTGGTGCCGGCGGCCAAGCGCACACAAGCAGCGTGCAGTTCTGGGCACATTAAACGCACTAGACGGTGACTTTTTCAGTCGCGGCTGTCCTATCTGGGTTATTTTTCTGGCTGCACTGTGGGACTTTCGCACAAAAGGCGGACATGCCTGACAGTGAAGATTTCGGAGGAGGAGAAAGGTAGGGCTTCTTTGTTTTTGTGTTCGTGTTGCCAGCATTAAGAGTGCTTGAAGAAAAGAAAGCGTTCTTAAGCAGAACGTTGTGCGCCTTGTAGACCGCAGAACCAGAAGGTCGGGCTTGTAAACCCGGCAACTACGCGATCAGAATGTGTGATCGTGGCCTTATCTACGTTCCTCATTTGACTCATCTGACAAAAGTGGCAATCTAGGTATTTTAGTTTGCAATGTACGCTTTACATAACACACTTTTATACATTTCTTTGTTATTGATTGGACAGAGTGAGTGCTATGAAGTTTATGACCAGGCAAGCGCACACTCGTCAACTTTGTTTGGAATCGATTTCCGCTTTAGTCTAACCTAGGTCCTCACTCTGTGTGTGCTCCTCTACGTAAACCCACATTCCTTTCACTCCAGTCTGTGCTCCACTTGTCCACATGAGTGACAATTAAGGGATGTGGGCCAAACTCCTTGTTTTAACAACATGATGAGTTCTGTGTGTGCGAGTCAGGTGGATGCCTGAGGTCTCATGGATGCAGGTCAGGCGTGAAGCTGCTCCCGAGTGCGACACCAACACCAGCTTATTAACAGAGAAGCGTTTCTGTGATAGCAGTGTGCGCCTTCTATTTGTTTATTTTGCATTGCAAACTAAACATTTCTCAAATGATCACAATTACCTCTAGAGACGCCGCTCAGAATACGCTTCTGTCTTGTCTTGATTTCCACTAGTTCAAGGTTTTTGTGTAAAGGCCTGGGTTGTGAGGTGCTCGAGTAAAGTACCAGGGGCCTGCACCGATGGCTGCAGGGAAGTGACACAGCACCTTCTGCTAGGCCTAGTGATGATTACAATTTTACACTCCACCGACCGTGCCCACCATTCAGTACCCTCCCACATGTGGAGCCAGTAAACAGATGGAGCTATGCAGATGTTATTTCTCTGCTTCAGCATCTCAGACAACTCTGTGTCTGTTACGAAATGGTTTCGATAAAAAATAAAGATGTATTTGAACATCGTCTCTATTTTCTACATCACTTACCCTCATGCACCCCACCCCTTTTTATTTCTTTTCATTATTGTCCTCTTATACTTTACTGGCCACTCATCATCTGACGATTTTACCGGCGTGGTTTTCGTATTGTCTTGCCTTATAGGAAAACTGTATACATCACAAATATTTGTACACCCAGCATGCTGTCAATCAATATTGGTTGATGTGTGAATAAAAGGATTTAAACACAAAAATAAAAATATAACCAGATCTTATATCTGTTTATGTTGGCCAACACAAATATATTTACTAGTCAAAATGAAAAATAGTCAGATTTCTGACTATATGGTTAAAAGGACATTGTGATAGTTTTTACATAAAAATATGATTTTATACTTTTGTATATTTCTCTTTTTCGGATTTAGTGTAAACACATTTATTTGGAGGACCCAATACCATAAAATAGCCAACTTGTTTCTTCTGCTACTTAGTTATAGTCGCAATCAATTTATATTCTTGTGTTTTCGGGGCCAACATTCTATTTACACGTAGCAACGTTATTTTTAATGTCTGCCTTAACCAGTCTCAAAGTGGTATTAATTTTCCAGTATACTGATGACGCATTGGTAAGCAGACAGAAGCTGATATTGTTGTTCCGTGCACTAATAGACCATGCTTCCAGTTCATAGTTTTCATATCTCTAGCCACTGCAGTCAAGGAGTTGTAGTCTTGAGTAATTTTGCACTGCCTGGATCTAGATATAACTGAGGACCAGGATCATTTCAAAAGAAGAGCTAGAAGGGGCTATTCTTGGCATGTACTCGAATTTCTGCATGAAAACTTTAAGAGTTCTCTTTGTCGACTAGCAAGTCCCAATCCACCGGTATGGTGATGATTTACAACTCTACCTAACAATATTGTCAGCGATGACATCCTCCAGTCAATGCCATGCCTCTGTCTCATCGGTTGATTGGCTCACAGTTGCCAGAAACTGTGCTGTTGCACAACCTCTCTAACCCACACTTTTGTGCATATCTTCATGTGATTTACCTCAGTGGACTGGACAAGAAACTGCTGGGCATTTACATTGACAGCAACAGAGTATTTGTGCAAAAACAACAAAGTGTTGGATGGAATGCTTGAATTAGATCCAGCCACTGGCAATCGCTCTGGGCCGCATTCCAGTCAATGTTTTATTGCCTACCATGCCATTCTAGACAAAGGATTGCCAACTCACAAATCTTCAGTTGCCTCAGAGCCATTGATCAGTGGATGACTTGCAACCAACTCAAACTGAATGCTTCCAAAAGGGAAATACTCATGTGTGGTGACTGGATAAATTATGACCCACTGTGAGCCTGGCCTGACGATCTGAGACCACCTCCTCAAGTATCCAAGGAAATTAAAAACCTTGGAGTTACCATGGACTCAAAGTTAACAATGAATGCCCAAGTGGACAAATCAGCATGATCAACCTTCATCACCTTGAATACTCTGCGACACATCTTCCCCCACCTCGGATTTCCACACAAGGTGCAGGCTACTATCTCTCTTGTACTATCTAAACTGGATTATGCCATTGGCCTCTACCATGTATTCCCTATATCTATCATGAAAAACCTACAACGTATTCAGAACTGAGCTGCTGGGCTACTGTTACATGTAAAGCCACAAGCCCACATCTCCCCTGCCTTGAGAGCACTACACTGGTTACAGGTTGGCAGAAAAGAAGATCCACCTTCAAGCTACTTTGTATCACCCACTAAGCTACACATGGAACAGGATAGTTTTTTATCAGAAACAAAATAGCCGAATACATTCAACTAAGAAATCTCCGCCCAAGATTGGCACTCTGCCTTAAAACACCACAATACAAGAAAGAGACAATAGGTGGTTCTTCCTTTTCTGTTGAAGCAGCTACGCTAATGGAATTAATTATCGCCTTCTATAAGATCCAAGGATAACTATCTTGTCGTCAGGACACTGCTGAAGAGTTAGCTCTTCCTTTCATAACCACAATATCCAAACAGAAATGGACTGCAAATGCCTGTGTTGATAAATATTTATAATCTGATTATGTCTATATTCTAGATATGTGTAGTTCTTTAAGAAGTATGTAAAGTTACTATTTCATAATAATAAATTATACACATACTCTTTAAGCCTGTTTAACGAATGTATATTTACTCACGGATAAATATATGTATGTGTGTATGTTTGTGTGCATGTGTGTGAAAATACATTTATATGTGTATATTATTCTATGCTTAACATGTTTATAGGTCATTGCATATCTCCTAGTTAAGTTGTTATATTAGATACTTATGAATCCCTGATTTCTTTTTTTATATCACAATGAGCAAGTGTTATCTTAACTATTTACCAGCAAGCATTTTGCTATTGAAAAATTGATGAAAGATAAATGAATGTTAGGAAAGTACACTTATTAGTTAACATCAAATAGTGGAGTGGATTGGATTGGGGTGGGTATGTTGGATTGAATTAAGGTGGATTGGATTAGGGTGGATTGGAGTGGATTGAAGTGGGGTGGATTGCATTAAGGCGGGGTGGACTGGATTGCGGTACAGTGGATGGATTGTATTGGAGTGGGCTGGACATAACTGGGGTGGAGTGGATTCGGTTGGGCTGGGGTGGATTGGAGTGGTGTAGGCTGGATGGATTGGATTGGAGTGCAGTGGACTGAACTGGGATGGGTGTGGTGGATTGGGGTAGAGTGGGGTGGACTGGAGTGGGGTGGAGTGGATTGAAATGGGTTTGGGTGGATTGGGGTTGGGTGAGTTGGAGACAATGGGTTGGATTGGGCTGAATTAGACTGGGATGGATAAGATTTGGATAGATTGCATTGACATGAGGTGGATTGAATTGGACTGCAGTGGGGTGGACCGCAGTGTCTGACTTGAGTGGGGTGGATCCAGTAGAGTGGAGTGAGGTGGATTGGATAGGGGTGGGGTGGACTGGATTGGGGTGGATTGAGTTGGGGATTGGAGTGGTGTGGGGTGGACTGGAGAGGGTAGATTGGATTAATGTGGGTGGATTGGATTGGTGTGGAATGGTTTGATTGGAAAGGGTGTACTTTATTGGAGTGGGGTAGATTAAGGTGTTTTGAAGTGGGGTGGATTGGGCTGGAGTAGGGTACACTAATGTGAAATGGATTGTACTGGAGTAGGGTGGATTAAAGTGGATTGTATTGGAGTGGGGTGGATTCAGTAGTAGTGTACTTGATTGGAGTGGGTTGGATTGGACTGGAGTGGAGTTGGTTGGCTTGGAGTGGGGTGGATTGGACTGGAGTGGATTGAATTGGGGTGAGATGTATTGGTTTGGAGTGGGCTAGATTGGACTGGGGTGTATTATATTGGTGTGGGGTGGACTGGATGGGAGAGGGGTGAATTGGAGTGGGGTGAATTAGAATGGACTGGGTTGGATTGGGGTGAGGTGAGGTGAATTTGAGTGGGGCAGAGTGTTTTGGATTGGAGTGGGTTGTTTGCGATCGTAGTTGTGCAGGTTGGAGTGTGGCGGATTGTTTTGGATTAAAGTGGGGCAGATTGGAGTGAGGCACATTGTTTTGGTTTGAAGTTGGGCAGGTTGTTTTGGATTGGAGTGGGGCAGATTGTTTTGGATTGGAGGGGGCAGATTGGTTTAGATTGGTATGGGGCAGATTGGAGTGGAGCAGAATGGAGTGGGACAGATTGTTTTGGATTGGAGTGGGGAATATTGTTTTGGATTAAAGTGAGGCAGACTGGAGTGGGGCAGATTGTATTATGGTGGACTGGAGTTTGGTGGGTTGGGTTGGTGTGGGGTGGATTGGATCAGAGTGGGATGGATTGGAGTGGGATCATTTGGGATGGAGTGGGATGGAATGGATTGAGTTAAGGTGGATTGGATTGGAGTGGGGCATATTGTTTGGGATTGGAGTGGGACAGACTGTTTTGATTGGAGTGTGGCACATTGAAGCAGGGCAGATTGTTTGGTTTGGAGTGTGGCAGATTAGAGTAGGAGGGATTGTCTTGGATTGAAGTGGGGCACATGGGAGTGTGCAAATGTGAGTTGGGCAGATTGTTTGGATTAAAGCAAGGTAGATTGGAGTGAGGTGGATTGGAGTGGGGCAGATTATTTTGGATCGAGTGTGGTAGATGCAGTGGAGCACAATGTTTTGGATTGGGGCAGATTGAAGTGGGACAGACTTTTGGATTGGAGCAGATTGTTTTGGAGTGGTACAGATTGTTTTGGTTCAGAGTGGGGCAAATTGGAGTGGGGAAGATTAGATTAGGACAGGTGGGGAGGATTGGAGTGGGGTGGGTTGAAGTGCATTGGATTGGATTGGGGTGGGGTGGATTGGTGTGGGGTATAGTGAGTTGGATTTGGTAGATTGTAGTTTGGGTGGATTGGGGTCTAATGCACAATTATGTGCTAAAGCATTGTTTCAGAGTTTAAATGTAATAAACAAACAATCTTACTTTACAATATTTCAAACAATTGTCATCTTTTGAGAAGAGTGCCTAAGAGCAAAAACAAAAGAAAACATGAGTGGAAAGTGAGAAGAAGACTTGGCAAAATAAAAGAAAGTTAGCTTTAAAAAATAAAACTTTGCAATTGTGTGTGTCCTGCTGGCCATGTTTTTGCCAGCCACAACCTTCTGTTTGCAGAGCACTAGATGTTAAAAAGGACAAAGTAGTACCTCAATCACATCGGGAGCAGCGGCACTAATTAAGTTGAATCACTCAGTACTTTTTCCCTGCTCCACACAGTGGAATGAAAATGATGCCAGGCCTGCCTTGACGAATTATGAGGCTTAAAAGAAGAGTGGCACACAAACCATCAAATGGTGAGCGACAGGCAGGCTCCAAGCCCTTTGATGTACACAACAGTCTTGCAAGTGAAACGCATGCTCTAGCGCATGCAGTCACATGCTCAACCCTAAAAAGGGAAGTCTCATAATCAAGCCTTCTCAAGCTATGGCCCAGGACTGGAACAACATCCCCACCAAGGCAGATGTATCTCCATACCTGCAGCAAGTCCTAGAAAAACCTCAAGCCTCAATTGTTAAGGACTACCTCAAAGAACAGAGTTGGGTACTTTGAGTAACTTGGGCAGAAAGCATAGACCAGCCTGGGCGAGATACCTTGAGTGACTGGCCATGGTGCTTTGAGCAGCCCATGTATATTGCATTGAGTAGACTGAATACATTGCATTGAATGGGCTATCACAATGCATGTGGTGGTCCCAGTGAAATGCCTCTGTCAACTAAAGTAGGATTCATCAAGTGGATTGGGCAGGTTGTATCAGGCAGCCCAGGTGTGATCTGTCAAGGAGCCCAGGCAAGATGCATTGAGGGCCCTGAAGAGGCCTAGGCAGGATCACTCTTACATGGCGTGCACTTGATCTGTATGCCTGTGAGTGGCCACCATTTGTTAACATTGAACACTTGAAGGGAGCGGCTGAAGCATAGAAAGTATAAAAACTGAACACAGCTTTAGACCAGGAATTATCTTTAGTGATGCAAATAAGACATATGTGCTCACAAGCAGTGAAGCGTCCCTAAAAGTGTATGTGTCGGTGGTACTGGGTCTCAAGAGATTATTCAGCGGACATACTATTGGGGAAGTACTCAGCAAAGACAACTTGATATTCTAGTTCGAAAAAATGAATTAGTTTCTTGTATTGTTGAGACAAAAGTCCCCTGAAGTTTGTCTTGGTTTAGAATTGGAACTGAAGTCTCCCTTCACTCTATTTGATCAACAAACATGTTTGTATTTTTTAAGTGTAGTAAGGCAGAGAACGATTGTTGGACTTGGAACACTCTGCAGGGACACCCCCACATTTTTTGCCTTCACTCTCTTGTTCAGCTGCATGATACATTTGGCCTAAAATATTTGGCATATTTAATTTACTCATAAGTCCCTAGTAAAGTGGTATACCATATACCAAGGGCCTTTAAATTAAAGCGACTAATGGGCCTGCTGCCCTTATTGTGCCACCAACTTAAGTAGCCCCTTAAAGCATGACTCAGGCCTGCTGTTGCAGCCTGAGTGCAGTTTTAAACTACCAACTCGACTTCACAAAATAAACTTGTTGCCAAGCCTAAACCTCCCTTTTTAATATATATGTCATCCCTAAGTAGGCCCTAAACAGACCATAGGGCAGGGCGCAGTGTATTTAAAATGTTTGACATGTGCTTTAAGTTGTACATGTCCTGGTAGTGAAAAACTCACAAATTTGATTTTCACTACTGTGAGGCCTACGTACATTTAATATGTGATAACCTTTGTGTAGGAACAGGTAGAAATGTCCAATTTGGTGTCTAAGGAATTGTAATTTAAACATATTCTAAATGGCAACACTGGATTTTAAGTCACAACTCTGGAAATGCAAGTTTAGGAAAGTTGCCATGTTCTTGTCCTAACCATTTGGTACCTGCACCCTGTTTCCTGGTTCACATGTCCATGTGTAGTAGGCCTTTATGTATTCACTCCAGACAATCACACAATAGAGGGATTGGGTGTTGGCAGGATTGGAGGGGCGGAGCTGTGCACAGCTCCATTACCTTTTCAAACTCACTGTCTCAGCTCACACACAGAGAACTTAATGTCAGCATTTCGTGACTCCAGACATCCTGGGACCATGGCAGGGAGGCAGGGAATTGCAGACCCTTCATTTGTTGGGGGAGGGGGAGCGGAGGGTGTAGGAGGCTGGCCTGGTTTGTAGTGGGTACCTTGGGTACTTACACCTTATACCAGGTCCAGTCATCCCTTATTGGTGAAATGTAGTAGTGTTCTAGGCACTTAGGCTGATAGAGGTAGCTGTAGCAGAGCAGCTTAGGCTGAACTAGGAGACATGCAAAGCTCCTGCAATACCACTTATAGTTACACAGTGCTTATAAACAAGTAAAGACAATACTCAGTGTTACCAAAAATAAAGGTAGTTTATTTGGGTGACACAAGGCCAAAAATACCTTAGAGACAAAACTCCTTCTGGAGGTAAGTATTATACACAATATATACACTACACACCAAAATAAGCTAAGTAAGTAGACATAAGGTAGTGCAAACAATAGGAAATGCTATAGAATGCAATAGGAAAAAATAAGTCTAATGGCAACACAAACCATATACTAAGAAAATGGAATGCAAATCACAAATTCCCCCTTAGACAAGTGTAGTGTGTAGAGAATCGCTGGGAGAGTAAGAAAACCACAAAGGTGAGTAAAATACCCCCTCCCAGAGCCCAGGAAAGTAGGAGTAAAGTACTGCAAGTTTCCTTAGGACACACTACAAGTCGTGATTAGAGTTATTGCAAGAACCAATCAAGACTGCAAACAACAAATGGTGGATTCCTGGACCTCAAGACCTGCAAAGAGAGGAGACCAAGTCCAGAAGTCGGAAGAAGTTCCAGGAAGGACAGGAGCCCCTGCCAACCTAGTTGAGAGTGCAAAAGAAGAGTCCCCGGTTGGACGAAGACTGCAGAAAAGCACCAAAGGAAGATAGCTGTGGGTTCCTGCATGATGCAATGGATGTGCCACAAAAAGATGTTGGATGCAGGTGAGTTTTGGTGCTGGATTCATCCAACAAGCCTTGGTTCAAGCAAAGTTGCAGATTGCGTCAAAGTGGTGCTGCATGGACCCAGGAGGGACCTGGGGTCCTCAACTCTGACTGTGGAGGCAGTGGGGGCTCCCAACACTGGAGGGAATCCACAGATGACCAGGCAGCACCCACAGAGGTCCCAGGATACGGGGACAAAGAAGTGGCAAATTGCGGTTGTTGCAGCACTACAAAAGAAGGTCCCACGCCGCCGGATGACAACTCAGTGAGTTGAGCAATGCAGGATAGAGTGCTGGGGACCTGCACCAGGCTGTGCAGGAAGGATTATTGCAAATAGTGCACAGAGGCCTCAGGAGGTGAAGATGACACGGTGCACAGGGGTACTGTCACAAACGGGGAAGGCAAGCTCTTACCTCCTCCAAATTTGGACAGCAGGACGTTAGGACAGTCTGTGTCAAAGGGGTCCACCACCTGAGTTCCAAGGAGCACGCTCGTCGCCAGGAGAGGAGTCCAAGAGAACCGGTCGTTGACTTAGAAGGTGCCTGCAAGAGCAGGGACGTGTCTCTGTCACTCCACAGGAGGTTTCTTTGGCCCTTCTGGTGCAGGGTGAAGACAGGGAGTCACCAGAGCATGCACACTGGGGAGGCTGTTGCAGTTGCTGGCTGGAGCTGAAGTTGCTGAGGAAAAGTAGCCCTTCTGGATACATTGTGGCTGTTACAGCTGTTCCTGGAGAAGTCTGACGTTGATCCCAGGTCAGAGGATGATGTAGTAGTTGCAGAGGATTCTTGCTTCAAACTTGCAAGTAGAATCTGAAGAGAAACCCACATGAAAGACCCTAAATAGCCCTGAGAGGGGGATTGGCTACCTTATCAGGTATGGACCTATCAGGAGGGGTCTCTGACGTCACCTGCTGGCACTGGCCACTCAGAGACCTCCAGAGTGTCCCCACGCCTTGGAAAACAAGATGGCTGAAGTCTGGGACACACTGGAGGAGCTCTGGGCACCACCCCTGAGGTGGTGATGGGCAGGGGAGTGGTCACTCCCCTTTCCTTTGCCCAGTTTCACGCTAGAGCAGGGACTGGGGGTCCCTGAACCTGTGTAGACTGGCTTATGCAAGGAGGGCACCATCTGTGCCCTTCAAAGCATTTCCTGAGGCTGGGGGAGGCTACCCCTCCCCAGCCTGTAACACCTATTTCCAAAGGGAGAGGGTGTAATACCCCCTCCCAAAGGAAATACTTTGTTCTGCCTTCCTGGGACTGAGCTGCTCAGACCCCAGGAGGGCAGAACCCTGCCTTTGAGGTGGTAGTAGCTGTAGCTGCAGTGCAAGCCTCAGAGAGCTGGTTTGGCAGTACTGGGGGTCCATAGTGGAGCCCCCAGGATGCATGGAATTGGCTCCCCAATACTAGATTTGGAATGGGGGGACAATTCCATGATCGTAGACACTTTACATGGCCATATTCGGGGTTACCATTGTGAAGCTACATATAGATATTGACCTATATGTAGTGCACGCGTGTAATGGCGTTCCCGCACTCACAAAGTCCGGGGTATTGGCCCTGGACTTCGCGGGGCACCTTTGCTAGTGCAAGGGTGCCCTCACACTTACTAATTTTGCAATCAACCTTCAGTAAATGAAGGTTAGACATATAGGTGACTTATAAGTTACTTATGTGTAGTGAAAAATGGCTGTGAAATAGTGTGTGCACTATTTCACGCAGGCTGCAGTGGCAGTTCTGTGGAAGGGTTTGTCTGAGCTCCTTATAGGTGGCAAAAGAAATGCTGCAGCCCATAAGGATCTCCTGGAACCCCAATGCCCTGGGTACCAAGGTACCAAATACTAGGGGCTTATAGGGGGGTCCAGTGTGCCAATTGAAATTAGTAAATGAAGTCACTAGCCTATAGTGACAAGTTTGAAAGCAGAGAGAGCATAAACACTGAGGTGCTCGTTAGCAGAGCCAGGTCAACTGCTTCACAGTGGTCCACCTGCACATGTGACTTTCCACCAGCCTAGCACAACCAGATGACCATGTGTGGTGCTTTTGCTTCTAGGCGCTATACTTACCTTAGATCTTAAAATTGCATGTTTTCAATTCAACTGATTGGATTTTTGTCGTTATGGTGTCAAATAATTTATTAAAGGTTACTCTTTTTTGTAAATTGGTGTTGGATGTTTGTTGTGTTTTGACTTTAATACAATTTAAGTATTGCATAAATACTTTAGATTGCCTCTAACTAAAGCAAAGCAAACACAAATGATGGATGGAATGCGGAACCAATCAAACATTCACCCCCAGTCACAGATCTGGGTTTAATCCATCGTTCTTTTGCTCACCATGCCACCCCAGTTTAGACCCAGCCATATGCAAATCAGTCTTGACCCTGTTCCTCATGGGAACAGTCCAGCCCGAACTGCCAGGCCAGGTCCTCCCTGGACCGGAAACAAGCATCCTGGGACCGGTTTCAGGGTTTCACCCTTCATCAGCCAGGCTAGCTTGAATCCAGTGGCATAGTGAGCCCGGGACCCACGTCTGGGCATACCCGGCGCACTTATGGCAGCCAAAGCAAAGCAAAACACAAATGATGGACGGAATGCGGAACCAATCAAACATTCACCCCCAGTCACAGATCTGGGTTTAATCCATTGTTCGTTTGCTCACCATGCCACCCCAGTTTAGACCCAGCCATATGCAAATCAGTCTTGACCCTGTTCCTAATGGGAACAGTCCAGCCCGAACTGCCAGGCCAGGTCCTCCCTGGACCGGAAACAAGAATCCTGGGACTGGTTTCCGGGTTTCACCCTTCATTAGCCAGGCTAGCTTGAATCCAGTGGCATAGTGAGCCCGGGACCCACGTCTGGGCATACCCGGCGCACTAATGGCAGCCAAAGCAAAACACAAATGAAGGACGGAATGCGGAACCAATCAAACATTCACCCCAGTCACAGATCTGGGTATAATCCATTGTTCTTTTTCTCACCATGCCACCCCAGTTTAGATCCAGCCATATGCAAATCAGTCTTGACCCTGTTCCTCATGGGAACAATCCAGCGCGAACTGGCAGGCCAGGTCCTCCCTGGATCGAAAACAAGCATCCTGGGACCGGTTTCAGGGTTTCACCCTTCATGAGCCAGGCTAGCTTGAATCCAGTGGCATAGTGAGCCCGGGACCCACGTCTTGGCATACCCGGCGCACTCATGGCAGCCAAAGCAAAGCAAAACACAAATGATGGACGGAATGCAGAACCAATCAAACATTCACCCCCAGTCACAGATCTGGGTTTAATCCATCGTTCTTTTGTTCACCATGCCTCCCCAGTTTAGCCATATGCAAATCAGTCTTGACCCTGTTCCTCATGGGAAATGTCCAGCCCAAACTGCCAGGTCATGTCCTCCCTGGACCGGAAACAAGCATCCTGGGACCGGTTTCAGGGTTTCACCCTTCATCAGCCAGGCTAGCTTGAATCCAGTGGCATAGTGAGCCCGGGACCCACGTCTGGGCATACCCGGCGCACTTATGGCAGCCAAAGCAAAGCAAAACACGAATGATGGACGGAATGCGGAACCAATCAAACATTCACCCCCAGTCACAGATCTGGGTTTAATCCATTGTTCTTTTGCTCACCATGCCACCCCAGTTTTGACCCAGCCATATGCAAATCAGAAATTGGCAAAGCTATTAACTATATAAATATCTTTAGAGAGTACTCTTTTATCTGGGTCAGTAATGCTTTCAAAATTAGATCTTTCTTTTCGAAGTATGAGATGACTTGCCAGTGATTTACCCAATCTATTTTCCCCTATGATGTCTCATTTTTACTTTTAGTAGCTCTCTTGTTAAAATCTAATTTTTTTTTAAATAAGATGATCCAAGCAATCCTTGTTAAAATTTTGATGCTCTAATTTGTCTCTGTTATTCAGTGTACGAGATATTAATTTTCCTCATTCTGTTTTTTCAGAGGAGACGTAATTAGGTATCAATCCCCTCGCTGCTTCTTTCAAAGAATCTCAACTTGTGGTGATAAAATAAATCTAGCATTTGTAAAGCACAGCAAATCACCTGTGAGGGTCTCAAGGTGCTGAATTGTAGGCACATGGAGACTAAGGGGATAATTACGACCCTGGCGGCTGGCGGAACACTGGCGGTAACACAGCCAACAGGCTTGCAGTGTTCCGCCAGTGTATTATGACTGTGGCGCAATAGCCACGGCCATACCACCGGCCCCTCCACTATAGCGCCAGGCCTCCGCCAGGCGGTCATAATCCCCAACCGCCAGCCTGTCCATGGCAGTAAACACTGCCATGGAAAGGCTGGTGGTGAGGGGGACTCGGGGTGCCCCTGGGGACCTCTGCAGTGCACATGCACTTGGCATGGGCAGTGCAGGGGCCCGCAGGCAAAGCTCGATCGCGCATGCGCGAAAGGTGCTGCTGCACCTGCTGCACATCAACATTGCCGCCAGCTCTATTATGAGCCAGCGGCAATGTTGATGTGACTTTTCTGCTGGGCCAGTGGATGGAAACCCTGTTTCTGTCCGCTGGCCCAGCGGAAATGTCAAAATAGGGAGCCACCAATACAGCCAGCACTGGCGGTATTGTCGCGCCCGCGGCTTCGGCGGTCTCTGTGTAAGACTGCCGAAGTCGTAATGAGCCTAAGTGATTTGACGGAATCACAGAATGTTGGGCCGACGCCAAAACTCACGCCTAGTTCCCCCAGCTCTGAAATCAGCAGCTCAGAACGTTACATCACATCCTCTCCCATGATTGAAATATCTTGTATTGAATTGAGCTTAAATTATCCATTAGAAAACTTCTTAAACTGTTTTTAGGGAATCATTTTTAAAGTGACATCTTTTCTTATTCACATTACCTTGCACAATATCAAAAACAGTGACCCTTAGGAGGGATCAGTAACTAAAGTTGCCCAAATCTCAACATTTGGTAAACTTTGAATGAGGCCCTTACTCAAAAAATATAATGAAATCACTTCTTGATTGAGAGTTGTAAATTGGCGAATAAAAAGTCCATAAAATTAGTACTATAAATTCTCTATAAGCCAATCAGTACCTTTTATGAGATAATTCTCTCCTGAATCGCATTTTAAACATGTTTCACTTTCGAAGATCCCTCAACAAATGGGTCAATAATTGGTTGCAGTCACCTCCAACAATAAGTTGATCCTGTTGAGAGCAGTCTACCAACTTAGAAGGAAACAAATGTTAACATATCTTGGCAGTACACATTCATTATAGCCATGGGTACTCCATCTTTCTTCAAATCCAAGAAAATCACTTCCCTTCAGTATCTTACTCTATTTTACCTATTGCCAAATTTAAGGATGTATGACATAAATCCACCACATAATTCATTTTATTATCAGCTGATGAATTAAACAAATCCTCTACCCAGGGCTTAGGTTACTTATGTGTGTCATCACTAGATAAGCAGGACTCTTGCAAAAATGCAGTTGGAAAGAATAATTTAGCTGGAGGATTCAATGTCTTTTGCTGTATTACTGAATTGTGTAGACCGTTAGCATTCCAAGTGAATACTCATAACCTATGCATAAGTAAAATAAAACTTTAACCTGAAAACCTGCAGTATGTCTTAAAAAGAAATCAAAAACAATAAAGTAGAGAGAGAAAAGAAGAAGCAGCCTAGAAAAAATGATAGGCTGCACACATCTCCAGTGATATTATCTCACGAAAAAAGGTTAAGTACACACAGACGTAATACATGGGAAGAAAACATTCACAAATAAGGAAATAAAATAGTTTCTAATATACAGGACCCTTACTTCAAATACATTATGTTGATAAGCATTGATGAACAGTTGATGAAAAGATAAAGACATTTGAAATACAGAAAGCATAAGTATAAACAAGGAAGAATGTAGAAAAGCGTAACCACAAAGAAAAATAGGAAGAATACAGATGACAAATCCAACTATCAAACTTCCAAGCAAAAATATCAAGACAACGGGACAAGATCAGGTAGCCTGAAAAATTTAGAAATGCACAGAGTGTAATAAAAAGATTAGAAGATATAAACCCCATATTGTCTACAATATATCAGACAATAATAAAAGCAATATCAAACTAAGTATAACTCACAATGTACATACTGAACACAGCATCTGTTAGTCACCATTTCTACCATTATCCATAACTTCCCCTTTGTGGAGACAAATACATTCTTTGAATTTTACAGGATCCTCAGATCAGTGATCGAAGTGAGTGGGATCGGAGGGGCCATACTTTTATGATTTATGACACTCCGTTCCCCTACTTTCTGTAAAAAGACAACCTTCCGGGACGGTTTATTCCAACACAGAATATTTTATTTTTTTAGCCACATATTTGACCCTGGTCCCACACTCACTGACCCCACCCCCACTGCATGCAGCATCACAGTGCCCATACTTTAAATGCACTTCGACCTCTGTCTCTAATGTGCATGATGTGTCCTTAAAAGCCATTCTAAACAGACCAAACAGACCTGAATTAAGCAGTCCATATCGGTCATTCATGACTAGCAGTGTTGGACATTTCACAAGATATTATTTCCTCCTGAACACATTCGGAACATATGAAATGCTTTTGTACATAATAGGCATAAAGATAAACCTGCAGAATGTCCCAAAACGAATTACTCCATGCATGTATGATACCTGTTGAGATGACTAAAAAAAGAAACATCATGTGAAAAGAAAACTTTGTTTCCTGACCACAGCATATGTTTTTGTTATTTTGCTGCAAAATTTACTCTCCTCAAGTCAGTATACTGAAGGAAAAGAATAATGACACCTCTTGATCTAGAGCTTTTATTATACAAACCTTTCCTCTGTCCAGTTTGATATTCTCTTTGTGTGCGAAGGTCATAGGGGTGAGCCACGGCAACAATCTTGGGACTTTTTTTATTTTTCAAAAAGGCAGCCATGGCTTAAACCTCAAACCCTTCTGGAATACCATACAATGGAATATTATTCCACCTTTTCATGTGTTCAAAATCCTCTGTCTGATGCATCAGTTGTTCAGTCTCTTTTTCCGTCCTCTTAACTTTCTCCCCAAAATTCTGTACATTAAACCTTTGCTCCCCATTAGTAACTATTTTTTACAGAGAGGACCATTTTTCTTTGATTTTATATATGTTGGTACAGTATCCTTTACAAAAGGTTTCAAGGTTTAAATTTATTTTGTAGTCCGCTAAAGGTAACGGAAGAGAAGACTTTCATGATTATATAGAGAGCTTTTTTGGTTGGCTTTTTATTAGAGGTAGACACGTTGATCTTGCCAGAAACATCACCTGAAGACTTTAAGTTACAGGACATAGTGACACATATTTTTGTGTGCACCTCACTTAAAAGATGTTGCAGCAGTGTGTTCCATATCTACAGCACCAGAAACCCCTTTCTTAGTTGCAATTACAGCAAGGGACTTGAAACTAAAGAATGAATGTTTATTTTTGACCTTTTATTCTTCTACCTCTTCATCTTCCCATATAAAGAGTCACTTAAGCCTATAGAAAAAGAAAACTACTGTGCATGCATTTCTAGGTAACCCCCAGCAGTAGTGGCCGATAAGGAAACCCACATTTCTGTGTACAACAGTCAACATGCTGTGGAAATTGTGATGGAAAGTTTCCTGTCCTCGCCCCCACCCCCAGCCCTTTTTTGGCTATTAGGGGTAGTTCATGCCTAAGGCTCCATAACATTGTTTCTGCATAAGGCATCCATGCCAAACTTGCATCCTTTTTGTTCAACATCCTGAAGATTCTAAAAGTACCCAGGGTATGTAGATTCCCCTTGGGGGACCAAGACAATAGACTTTGAGTTTTTCAAGAAAAATAGTGCTCTGGATAAAAGTGTCTGTTTTTTTCCCTAAAAATGACATCAACAAACAGTTTCCTGTACTAAAGTCATCATCGTCCCAACTTTCAGGAACAAGCAGAGCTGAATCAAAAAGCCTAATTTGGTACCACAGTTTTGGCATTTTTTAAACAGGCAGCCCATTTTTTTTTAGTGATGGAAACCAGTATGAAACTCCAGGAAAGCTACAGATTTCTGAAAGACAAAATTCTGAATTCAGTAAGGGGTCATATGTATAGATTCTGCAAAGTTGTTCTAACTGAAATAACTGTTGACATAAAGAAATATAGAAAATGCGTAGGAAGAAATGGCCTCTTATGATAAAAGTTTCATCTGCAACTTTTTGTCACGATGGCCAATTTACAAAGGCAATATACCATTACATTCACTAGACCCTTCTGGTAGTGAGGATATATAGGGTTTGTAGGTTCTCCAGGAACGCAAGGTACCCTGAGCCAACAACTGAGCTGTACCATGCAGTGGATTTTCATTGAGTACAGAATATAGAGCAATTGATATTGTGAAATATGTACAATGAAAAATGGGTATAAAGAAAACCTATGTATTTCTGAAATGAGTACAAGATATGGAGTTTAGGTGTAGTTGTTATTTGTACATCTCTGAATTTGTGGGTACCCGTACTAGCCTATTATTTAGAGGGTATTTTTCAAAATGTCTTCTTTCTTATACACTGGCTTACATTTGACAGGCACAAATGCAGCAAAATCCAATTTATAATAACAAATATTCTACTATTCTATGTTCCCACAATTCTTCTGATAAAAATGGTACCTTGCTTGTGTGGGTAGGTTTGGTATCGGCGACAGGAAATGGGCCACAAACTTCCTTCTATCCGGGCATTACCCCAGGTCTTCTGATATAAATGGTATCTCACTTGTGTGGGTTGGCCTAGTGCCCACCATAGGAAATGACCCAAAACTCGACATAGATGCTGCACATTTTTCTGCTGAAAATTGCTCCTTTTTGACAATGTGGGTAGCTCTAGATTTTGGACCATAGCTCAGTAGGCACCTAGGGAAACCTAGCAAACTTTAATATTGTTGTTGGGGGGAATCCAGGGTGAGTTGACTTGTGTGGCTGTCACCAGGTTTTTTAATCAGGAATCCTTTGCAAACCTCGAACTTTGACTCAAAACACATTTTCCTCACACTTCTGAGATGGAAAGTTCTGGAATATGCAGGGAGACACAAAAGTCTATCCACCTGGCATTCCCCCAACTTTTCTGATAAACATGGTACCCCACGTGTGTGGGTAGGTCTAGTGCCTGCAATAGGAAATGGCCCAAAACACAACATGAAAGCATCACATTTTTCCACTGAAAACTGGCCCTTTTGTTCAAATGTGGGTAGCTGTAGATTTTGGATCCTACCTCACCTGGCACCTAGGGAAATCTAGAAAAATTGGGAACTATACACCTAGGGTTATCCAGGGTGGGATGAACTGTGTGGCTGTCATTAGTTTTTCTTTTTACCCAGAATCCCTTGCAAACCTCAAACTTTGGCTAAAAAAAACCTTTTCATTCAGATTTCTGTGATGGAAAGTTCTGAAATATGCGGGGAGCCACAAGCTTCCTTCTATCTGGCATTCCCCCAAACCTTCTGAAAAACTGGTACCTCAGTTGTCTGAGTAAGCGTACTGTCAGCAACAGGAAATGGTCCAAAACCAAACATGGATGCATCACATTTTTTCCACATTAAAATCTGCCCCCCTTTTTTTCCATTGTGCGTAGCTGTAGATTTTGGACACTAGCTCAGCTGTGCACCTAGGAAACCTAGCAAACCTGTACATTTTTGAAAACTAGACACCTGGGGGAATATAGGGTGGGAGGACTTGTGTAGATTTATTTTACCCAGAATATCTTGCAAACCTTAAAGTTTGACTTAAAAAAACAAATTTTTCTCACATTTCTGTGATGGAGTGTACTGGAATCTGCAGGGAGCCACAAACTTCCTTCCACCTGACATTCCCCCACTTCTCCCAATAAAACTGGTACCCCACTTGTGTGGGTAGGCCTACTGCCCGCGACAAAAAATGGTCCATAGCGCAACATGGCTGCATCACATTTTTCCAATGAAAAGTGCTCCTTTTTTCCAATGTGGGTAGCTGTGGATTTTGGACCATAGCTCAGCCAGGAGGTAGGAAACCTAGAAAATCCGTATATTTTTTAAAACTAGACACCTAGAGGTATCCAGGGTTGGGTGACTTGCCTGTCCCTCACCGCTTTTTTTTTACCCAGAATCTCTTGCAAACCTTAAACGTTGACTAAAAACACATTTTCCTCAAAGTTCTGTGATGCAATGTTCTGGAATATGCAGGGAGCCACAATTTCCCTCCCACTTGGCATTCCCCCAGGTCTCCAGAGAAAACTGGTACCTCACTTGTGTGGGTAGGCCTACTGCCTGTGACAGGAAATGGCCCAAAATGCAATATGGATACATCATATTTTCTCACAGAAAAATCTGACCCCCTTTTCTTCAATGTGGTAGCTGTAGATGTTGGACCCTAGCTCACCCAGTACCCACGAAAACCTAGCAAACTTCTACATTTTTTAAAACTAGACACTTAGGGTTATCCTGGGTGGAGTGACTTGTGTGACTTTCAGTTCTGTGATGGAAACTTCTGGAATCTGGGGGGAGTCACAAACTTCGTTTCAGACAGCATTCTCCCAAGTCTCCTGATAAAAATAGTACCTCACTTGTATGGTTAGGCCCATAATCTGCAATTATGTTGGTGTTGTGACAGTGCAAAGTTGTGCTTTTTCCAAGTAATCAATTTACCTCTATGGAACAATCCAAGGAACCGAGAGGCAATTTTTGCATTGTTGGCTTTGTCTTGAATTCCTCTTGTATGTGTAGGTGTTGCCACTTCATCCATGCAATACAAAGGTGTATGTTTACCCCACCAGAACTGTCCAACTAATGAAGCAGACTGAAATACAATATAGACTGTGACTTGAAGTATTCTTGCATGTATTTAATACATGATGCCTTATTGAAGGTCCCAAGATACTGCTGTTTCTAGGGAACTTCAATCAGGTGACTTTTGTCTTGATGAGACCCGAACACTAACTACAGGTCGAATCATCGACATCCCCTCTCTAGGTTGTTTTCAGAACATCATATGGATCACCAGGCAATATCGTATATGAACAGACAGGACATCTACTAATGTTTGTTTGACTTAAAATCACATACAACGTTGGAATCTGTTCACTTCCTTGTTCTATTTTTGTGTATACATAGTAGTTCACTGTCTGAGCACTGTGTTGTCTGCACTAATTTTGATACACACTGAAATGTATATTGTCCTTATACTAAAGATGTGAAAACAATCATCATACAAGATATTGTGTCCTGTACTCTTTTTCAGTAACATTGATTATGATACAAGTTACTAATTGAGGTTGCACACTTTAAAGCAAGTAGAAGTGTTGGTGAATAAGTCCCACAGGATTTTTGTTTGACTTATTACTCTTACTCTAATTCTCTTGGGCATTCAGGGTGGTCCATTTTGTTATATGCATAAGTTTTATAAAAATCACTTAAAAACCTAGTCAAGACTTCTCAGTTGTGCTCCATAACAGCATGGCTTATGCTCCATCCACCATTATGTGCAGTGTGTGGACTATAATGCACTTGTCAATCGGTGAACAGATTACCTAGCACATTCTGACAGTGGATAAAGATATCAAGCAGGCCATAGGGATATCCATGATTTCCTCACGTAAAAGAACAAAAATTCTATGGCTGCTTGCCTAGTGAAATAGTGACCCATGGAAGGTAGGTATCCATGCAGAGCTATTGAAAGCCTTAGCTTACGCCAGCTCCACCTCAGTCAATTTCCCAATAATTCTCTTTTTTATTGTACAACATAAAGCAAGTAGGAAAACACAGGGCTGGCTAAGATGGGCCCAAGGGACAGTAAACACTACTCTCCTGCCTCTTTCCTTGCTTAGAGCAGACTCTACAGTGACAATATGGTTGAGTCTTTTTAGCCGTTTCAGGAATGCGATCAGCAAAGTGTCGATCCCAGCTGTTTCAGGAATGAGTTCAGCAAAGTGTAGATCTTGCTGCCTTACCACGTCCTCCAGAGCATATGAAGTGGAGGCTGCTGCTTCTGTAGCAGTAATGCGTTCAACGACAGTCAACTGAAAGTCAAAGAAAGACATGCTTTAAAGGGTGTTTGCTGTGGCTTAGCTGCAGAGCTGCAGCCAAGCCATGCCATAGTAAAGAGCTATGTCCTGGGGTGGTCTGATGATAAACAACATACATATTGGGCCTCATTACAACATTGGTGGGCGGCAACCGCCGCCCGCCAAGTTGTAACCGCCGTGCCCATTATGACATCCCTGCGGGGCCGGTGGGTGGAAACAGAGTTTCCGCCCGCCGGCCCATCTTGGATGTGGTCCGCAACATGGGAGCCGGCTCCAAATGGAGCTGGCGGTGTTGCGGCTGTTCGACGGGTGCAGAGGCGCCCATCGCGCTTTTCACTGTCTGCTGTGCAGACAGTGAAAAGCAGTGTGGAGTTGTGCCTGGCAGCCCCTGCACTGCCCATGCATGGGCCCCTGCATGTGCAGTGCAGGGGCCCCCAGGGGCTCCGCGACTCCCATTCCCGCCAGCCTTTCCATGGCGGTTCCTACCGCCATCGAAAGGCTGGCGGGAAGGGGACTCGTAATCTCACTGTGGCGGAAAACCGCCCGTCCCGGCGGTGCAACAGCGGCGCTTCCGCCGCGGTCGAAATAGGCAGAATTGCACCGCCATACTGTTGGCGGTGCAATCGCCAAAAGAGCCCTGGCGGTCTTTGACCGCCAGGGTTGTAATGAGGGCCATTGTATGTTGCTATCTGGATCAGGTGAGTAAATATTTACTTATACCAAGCCAGAGTTTTACGACTCACATTGTATGGCTGAAGAACCTGGTCATTCCTATCCACTCTGGCCATGTAATTATTTGTAATTAAGTATACAGGTGAGCTTGTAAACATCCGCCATCTTTCCCCAAACTGTGAGAGGGAAGTTCTTTCATCATGAATTGTGGTGAGCATGAACACATCCCGCCTATAAGAGAACTTAAAAGTGAGCAGCTAGTTGGAACACAGCATGAGGTTTCTGGGATTTCTGGAGCGTTCTACAAACAAGCTCCTGTGGGAATCCTTTGCGGCGATAAACTTTACTGCAGGCCTCAGTGTCAGCTTTGTATAGCTAACTGAACAGGTGAACCCCCATAGAGAAATTGTCCACACAAGGTTATAATCTTTGTGAACAAGTGGCTGGTCAAGCTCCCATACAATCTTTCCTATGCCTCCTAGTGTGGGAGGGCAACTTACAGAGTTTAGAATGGAGTATTTCCCTGTATACACTCTCAAGCTGTACACATAGCCCATGGAGCTCTCACACATCACGTACAACTTGATGCCAAAGGAATATCTTTTTCTTGCAATGTACTGCCTGAACAGAAGATGCCCTTTGTACAAGAACAAGGACTCATCGATTGCTATATTCTTTCCAGGAGTATAAATCTCTGGAAACCTGGCAGGCACAAGTTCTATGAAAGGCCGGATTTTTAACAACCTGTCATGGTCTAGATGGTCCTGGGACAATGCAGCAGAATTGTCATTGACATTCAGCATATGCTGCAATAGAAAAAAACAATCTCTGCTCATGTATGGCGCGAGGATGGGGGTTATCCAAACTGTGCAAGTACAGCACTACGACTGCAAAATTGGTTTGTGCACTAATCCCATTTTGGGTGTAAGGCCCATAAATATCTTCAGCTCCTCAAATGAAGTGGGAGTCCATTTGTGGGCCCTAGAATGAGGTCCTCGAGTGCCTCCATGTTCCCTCCAAAATTATTCAACACAGAAATTTGTTTGCTGCACAATTGGCTCAAGGAAGCCAAAATCCAAAAAGGGATGGGCCGAGCCAATTGATTAAAAATTGGCCGTATCGACTTTACATCCATCGTCGCCAGGGAAAAGCTGGTAGAGGCCAGCCCGATGCCACTAGCGCCAGCCTCCATTAAACATTCTCATGTGGTCTAGTGGCTTACCTGACTGTCTATTGTGCCACGATTGTGCCCCACAGCAAGGAAACTGTTTCATGGCAGCCTTATTTGAAAGGGTATACCTTCCTCTTTCGCATGAGGTCTCCCTGAAACCTGGGAGAGGGAGAGGGGAGACTTACTAGCTCTTGGAATCCACTCCGGTGGGCAAACTGTGGCGTGCTTTACGGCAGGCTGATGTCACAGATGGGCGAGAGGGGCACAGGGGTTAAAGCGGAAGTGATTCTGTGTCTTCCCCATCCTTTAGGAAAAAAAAGGAATCCTCCAGTTCTTGCATCAGAAGAACCTTTTCGGCCCACCCCGGTGTTGGCCAGTGTCCGACCGTTGCATCAGGGAGGGTGTGCGGATGAGACCCACACAGATAGGGTTAATGGGAGAAAACTAGAGCTGTTTCCATTAATAGCAACAGCAGAAAATTAGTGAATTTAAGAATTTTTGCAGCACTCAATGTATTATGTTTATTCGTTTCATGCAGCTTCTGAAGCGGCAATCGTCTCCGACAAATGGCGATTGCTGGTCGGCGACACTAAGGAGACATGAAGCATGCTCTAAAATGTCTCCAGAGTTGCAAAGCAATAGCTTCAAAATATACATGCCTCCTCCTCAGTCGTTTGCCACTGACACCAGCACCTTAAACGCATTGTTTTTCTTTCAGGACGGCATTGTGCCTTGAATACTGGAGAATGAACAAGGGGAAGAAAACACTAGACAATCATCAGTATGAAACTTCAAATGCTTCCCCCGGCAACGCAGTGCTTATACTGGAAATTATGTAGATCATCCAGCACATGCTCTTACTATTCAGCTGTGTTTTTCTCATGTGTTTTCCCATGTTTCTGGACCTTACTTCACTTTAGCTCACTGTTACCTACCTAGATATGGCGCGAAATTCCAATACATCTGCTCAAAACCAATAAAGAAGAAACTGGATAGGAGGTTATACCCAAAAATAATGCTTGTACCTTGGGCCAAAACTACACTGTCATAACGTACAGCTAATCAACTGAAAACAGAAAATGAAGCTAAGGTACAATGCCACTATATGCATTTTACCCTTTATTGTCTGTTTTGGCAAGCCTAGAATAACTCTACTGCTAGAATATTCTGACCTGTCATAGTAATGTATTATTTAAGTACATTTAGCATACTCGTATCTGAACAAAGTGAGAACAAGCCAGGAAAAAGGCAACCGCAATATCAACTCTTCTTCATTGCTTGCCTCTTTTCCTCTTGTAGATATAGGCTGATGTACATTATTACCTATATAGTTCCCTAGCGGGCAGCTGTCAACTAGTATCTCAACTGCAATACCGTGCTCTTATATCGCAGAACATTTCCTTTGTGAACGCATTTTTTATCCTGCGCAGGAATCAAATGCACATTAAGGTTGACGAACCTTTTAACTTGGTAAGATGTGTGGTGAACAATAAATAATTTCTTCAACACCACCCCAATAATTTAGACACCATGACCAAAGTGACCATGGGAGGAAAAATCCAATCAGGAATATAGTTCAAAGCTTTATTATAAACACAAGCTCAAAGTCATGTAGACTGTATTCAAAACCAAATTATAAAGATACATATTTACCACGGGTTGCTCAAGGTGATGAAATAAGTTCAGGCATACTAACATCTATAAAACTAAGCATTGAAGAAGAAGAATATAGGAAGTTAAAAGAAATATCTGAGGCACAGAAATCATGTGATGCTCAAATTTCACAATAATTTAGTCAATACTGTTTGGCTGTGCACAGGTCAACCCTACAACTAACCAAATTAGGGACATTCATGTGTGGTGAGGAACACATGCGAGCAAAATACAAAAAGGACAAAAATAATTTGGAAAAATAGAATAACTCAGGTTACAGGACACTAACTAAAAATACAAATAAAATGAGAAGCATCAGCATAGTGGAGAGTCTAACATAAAGGGCATTTCAAGAGGCAAGGCAAGGGCAAACAGAAGCGTGGAAGATACTTCTCCAATGGTTACAGCTTTCAGGGAATCTTCAATAGCAAAACATCTAGTCAACAAAGCATCGGCAAGCATCAGGAAAGTGTCTGTCTCTGACCAAGCCAGGGCAAGGGCTGAACTGGGACTCCACAAAGTTCCAATGCGCATTGATATTTTATTTCATATAAAGTGTTCCAATTGGGACAACATTCAATCATAAAATATTATCCGAGTCCAGATTGCAACAGTTCGATATTTTCACAGGTCTGTTATGAGAACATCTCCTTTTCCGTGTGACTCCAATAGATTGTAACAAATGTGCACCATTTCAGTCCATGTTCCTGCATTATAATACTTTCAAGGACAAATGAGTACAGTTCTTCTACAGTTAAACAATGGATGTTTTTACAAGTGGGGCTTTGCTTCTCATGAGAAAGAAATCTGAAAGAAAGAAGACTTGGTGTTCTGAAAAAACAATTCAACATGTTCACATGACTGTGAAATGCAAACTCTGTAGACCTTAGTTATGCTAACACAAAGATGAATATAGAACACAATTGATTTATGCTTGCAAATAAAACACATTGCTGGTGGATGCTGCTTCTCGTCCCGTCTCCTGCCGGAGGACCCCCTGCAAGCAGATAAGTTGGGTTCTCCGACAGGAGAGGGAGGTGGGGGGTGTTGTGTGTGAATGCGTGCATGCATGTGTAATACGTGTGTGCATGAGTGGGTGTGTGTGTACGTGCATGTTGTGTTGTGTGATTGCGTGTGTACCTGGATGTTTTTTCGAGAGTCTTGCTGTGAGTGTGTATGAATGCATGCGTGGGTGAATGTGTGTATGCGTGTGTGTATGGGAGTGTATGTATGTGTGTGTATGTGTGTATATGTGGAGGGGTGGGAGAGGGAGGATGGGGTAGAACTCTGTGGAGGGGGAGGGGAGAGGGGACGGGGGAGACCCCTATCAGCGCCAGGAAATTCCTTCCCTGGCACTGATAGTGCCTACCGTCATGGTTTCCGTGGTGGTACAGAAACCACGGAAACCATGGCAGTGGGTGGCGTCAAAATGCCATGGGTGGCCTAGTGACGGCCGCTGGACTGGAGACCGTAGTCTCCGGCCCGGCGTTTGTTACCGAAGCCAAACTGCCAATGTCATAAGAGTGGAGGTATGAACCACCAACATGTTGCTGGTAATACCTCCACTATTACACCAACTGCCAGGGTTGTAATGACCCCCATAGTATGCAAACATTATAAATTCATCATTATCATTATTTCATCAGTATGAGTAAACATTTCATTTTAAGTTGTAAAAGCTTTGTTATTGCATTACAGTAAGTATAACAGAGAACTGCAATTTTTCTCACTTGCACATATTTTCAGTCATTAATCTTTCACTAAACATTAGAAAATCAAGTTTGTTTTGATGTACACACTTATGGCCTCATTACGAATTTGGCGGTCTTTTCGGAAGATCGCCAGGGTGGTGGTCGCCAAAAGAATGCCATGTTGGTGGTAATCTGGCTGCCGTATTATGACTCACACCATGAAGACCGCCAAAAAACAGCCACAAATCCAACACTGACAGGAGACAGGAGGGTGGGAAAGAGGCGCTTCCACCACCAGCACTGCCAGCCTGACACAATTCCACCCACCATATTACGAGCCACAAATCACCACTGCGGTTCTTTCATGGTAGAATGCTATTGGAGGTGTGAACCGCCCATCTCAGAAACCACAACTGGCAGAACACACCACCACACTGAATAGTTTGAAAATCTCACACCTGACACACATCCACACAGCAAACACCCTACTCACTGCACCATATAACAGACCCCCACACAACCCACAATCCTTTGCCACAAAATCGATTTTCACCTATACCGAGAGCAGGCAACAACACTTATATAGCACCCTTACACCATAGGCACATATACACATCTCACTCAGCACACACCATACAACTGCACTACCAACACAAAAACCACATAACAAGTACATCCACACACCACAAGCGTCCATCACTCACAACGCACCACCCACACCCCATCAATCACCCTACACTGCACCCTCACACACTCTCACAACACCCCCTCCCCATCCTCAACACAACCACTACCAGGTCCCCACAAAAGCAGCCACAGACTATAAGTTGAGGGTCCTTGTGGATGAAATCATCAGGGTAGAGTTGTGGCAGAGAATAGTCAATAGGGTCAAGTCAGTAGTCAGCCATCCACACAAAAGGGAGGACATCATGAAGAGGTGGAACAACCGTAGCGGTAAGGTGCCTTCCATGGCATCATAACGCCAGATCACTGTGCACAATACTGGCAGTTGGCCCCCACCTCCTTCCCCACAGTTCACATTTTGGAAGGAGAAGGTCTTGGACATTCTGCATCCTGAGGGCCTGACTGGAATACTTGGGGGACTAGAGTCTGGTAAATACCTACAACTTCCATGTCACACAGTTGTTGTGTCCTGCATGCTTCCTCACCACCCAGAAACTCCCCACTTCACTGTATGTCTCACTACACCTCCCACCTATCTACCTTATGCCTCTCTCCTGCATGCAACACCTCCACCCAGCCCAACTGCCTACACAGCCCTTGGCAAAGGCACAGACAGCATTGGCTAATACTATCACTACGACTCCCACAATGCACTAGCCCATCTATGTGAAAACCTAGAATGTGCACATCACATCTCATCTCTTGAATGTATGACCATTGTACTATCCATACCAACTAGATGATACGACTGCGAACCACTATATGGCAATGACAGCAATGCAATGGCACAACAGGATGCTAAACAAGGCTAAACACAGCTACAGCACTGTAACTAATCTAGCTGGCCACTAATCAGGATCCACAACCCAGAAATCGACCCACAATGGTATGGAATATATTATGGCAGACTCCATGCACATGTACAACATGCACAGTCAAGTACAAATAACCTTGCATACTCACTTACCCTCCTCCCACTGGGACACCATGCTGCAATGTCCAGCCATTTCCACTCACAACTAGGAAGCTTGGATAGTAACTTGCTAACATTGCAGACCAGACACGTGAACTATCAGACAGTACCAGAACCCATCCACACAGCCAAAGTAACTAAACCTGAATGACACCAACCTAAATGGAGTATGGTGCACATGTCATAGACCACTATCTACCACCATTGGTATGCTGTGCAGCATCTGTCATTGTCATTGCTGGAAATCATGTCAAGCCACTGTATGCATATGATAAAGAGAAAACCAGACATATGCTCAATATTTAACTCTGTCTCTCACTCCATCCACAGGTACTCCTGCCAATGCCACCATGGAAAGGATACCAGAGGCTGCCAGCCCTCCTAAGGATGAATGCCCTTTTGAGGAGAACACGCCTGGATGAATGGACACTGAAAACCTACCTAGCCCATCTGGGATACCTGCTCAGTCTACGACTCCTTGCCTCACCCTGCCCACATCAATCCCACCCAACCCTGTGGCTTCTACATCACAGCCAACCCTTTGTCCTCGAACCTGTGTCCCAAGGACTTTTCAAACTATTGTGTGCCCCACAGTACAGGATCCTGAGTCGACCCCTCACACCCTAGACAATGAAGGACCTGCAAACACTGGGAATGGGAACACCGTGCCAGAGGCACAGGCACATGAAGGCAGGGGGTGTGGGATGAAGCTGTTGGCCAGAGGATGGGGCCTCCAAGGGACTCTAGGGACCAGGAACCCATCTCTCAAGTCATGGAGCATACCAACAATCCCAGGACCGGATGGGCTAGATCATCACCATGTTGCGGGAAAACCAAAGACTGCAGAGCGAATACCACCAGGAGGTCATTCAGCAGTGGCAGGCACTCAATGCCACCATGGCCTCCAGTGCAGGGGTGCTGAGGGACATCAACACCAGCCTGCTTGCTTCCTCCACCCACCAGCAGGCCCCTTCCTCTAGCTACCTAGCATCTGAGCCATCCACATCAGCGGCAGTTAGTGGAATGGAAGCCCTGCCAGGGGAACGACAGCCCTCAGCCACTCCTCCCTCTGTAACTGAAGAACCCCTCCTCAAACACTGGACGT
This sequence comes from Pleurodeles waltl, assembly GCF_031143425.1. NCBI lineage: Eukaryota > Metazoa > Chordata > Amphibia > Caudata > Salamandridae > Pleurodeles > Pleurodeles waltl. The sequence continues at coordinate 70,408,391 of NC_090439.1, forward strand.
CTATTCAGACATCCGGCTGGAGCAGATGCCAAGACTCAGCCCACTGCAAGGAAATTAACCTCACCTGACTTGTCTCCCTTTTGAGTCACTGATACACCCTGTTGACTGCTCAGTGACATAATTCCACCTCCCCATCGACAAATGGACACTGGACCTGTGCAGCCAGCAGCTGTAGCACCTACTCTGATGATTCCATCTGCCATGACATCCCTCATCACCTGTTGGACATTGTATGCACCATAACCTTTTAGTTACAATTTCATTAAATGCACAATAAACTCAATGGAACACAGCTACTTTATATGTGTATTCATTTAAAAATCAACAACTTTCATGATTGCTAAATAGGATCTGGGTATGCCCCCCTACATCCAACAGCCAGTGTAATGGAAAGCAGAGAGAGGCATGTTCAGCAGGAGACACTGTACCACAGATATGTCCCAGGACAGATGTCAGAGAGTCAAAAATCGAGGGCCACACAAGAGAATAGTCAGTATTCCAACCTGCAGAAAAGACAATGACACAGCGTACCATCAGGATGGAAGGCATGGAGCCACACAAAACACATATGCAGCTCATAGATGTAGTGCCCAGTGTATAATAACTCCTAAGCAGGGGCTTCCAGATACAACCTATGCATCACCAGTCACAGATTATACGTCACAAATCACTATAGTTGCCATCTGTCATGTACAACTCTCAATTCTCTAATCATTTAGCAATGGCTAATGGCTATAAATGCCTCAAGCCATAGGTAGCAGAGGCACATATTTCAGTACCACAGTCAGTGGGTGGAATGACACGAGAACAGGAGAATGCAGCAAACATAGCTCAATACTGGTCTGTACATTGGAGATGTGAATGTAGGAAGCTGTAGTGAGTACACTTGTAAGAGTGGAGACACTTTTACAGTGCACCTTACATTCAATCAGTCAGCTCCCCAACACACATATAGGGATAGGACCACATTACACCCCCACTGATGAGTCAACTCAGGTGGACTGTTCATGTGGATATACAAAACTTGCAAACCCTCACTCACCATACCTGTATGTCACTGGAAGTACTGATTGATGAGTTCAGTCCTAGAGTCATTGGCACCTTTCTCCTCATCACTTACCATGTCAGCATTACCAGCCACTGGTCGATCTGCCTCACCCTCATCAGCTAGCAATGGTATCTGACGTCTCAGGGCTAGATGGTGAAGCATGTAGCAGGCTACTATTATCTGGCATACCTTTTGGGGCAAGTAGAGGAGGGCACCTCCAGATAGGTCCGGGTACCTGAATCTGGCCTTCAAGAGGCCAAATGTTCTTTCGATTACACGCCTCGTCCTACCGTGGCCCTAATTGAAACAGAGTTCCCCTTCCGTGGCAGGGTGCCTCACTGGTGTCAACAGTCAGGGAATTTTAGCATAGCCAGAGTCACCTGTGTAAAAAAATGTAGCACCAGTGAAATTACAGATACAGCGACAGGGAAGAATGTGATGACAGGAGCCATAACAGTGAAACACCTTCATATGCATACATACCAAGGAGCCAGGCCCACTCTGTGTGGAGTCATGCCATCATGTGTGGGACATTGCTGTTCCTCAAAATGTAGGAGACATGCACAGATCCTGGATACGTGGTTGTGACTTCTGAGATGAACAAGTCTACTTTACAAAAAGTAAGACTCTCCTATCTGATAAACAAACAAAGACATCAATCATCCTAATATATATTCCAAACATGAAAAAAAACTTTTTATTTCAAACAAAAAAAGAAAAAAATAAGTATTGAACATAATATTCAACAACAAATGACGACCATCCATCAATAAAACCTTCGAACAACAAACAACATAGACCCCACAAACCACGATTAACAAGACAATAAGGCAACCATATAAAGACAAACATGCACCCAACAATAATCAAAAGACCTAAAACATATCTAAAAAAAATATTTTTAAACATCAATCTTAACAACAAATCTTTCACAAATGGATAACCAAAACTCTGATATGTATCTCAGAGGAAGATAAATCTTCTTTCAATAAGTGGCAGTATAACACTTATTATTCACCCAAGGTACTATGCATTTATCTTCTGCCACTTTCTATAAATTTGTGAGATATATGAACAGAAGTTCACAAATTCATTGTCCTTTACTTTCATAAAAGGAGATATTCCTTCTTTCACAATAATGGCAGTATTGCATATATTGTCCACCTACATTGCTATATGTTTATATTCTGCCACTCTTTATGAGTCTCCAAAGGTATGTGTCAGAGTTAACACATCTTTCTTGTCCTTTATCTTCTTGTAAGAAAAACCAACATTCAGTACTCTGTCGAGATGTGCATGTCTGCCAGACACACCACCTGAACATTTATGGAGTGGTAATTCTTCCTGTTCCTATAAACATGTTCATTGGTACTGGGAGGGACCAGGGCTACATGTGTGTCATCAGTGGCCCCTATCGCATGAGGGATGTGTCCCATATCATAAAAGTCTGCCTTTACATAGGCAAAATGCGCATTTTGGGGGAACCTGATGTAGCTGTCCAGGTGTTTCAACAATGTATACAGTACATCCTTCAACACAAGACTGAACATGGGCTGAGACATCCCTGCTATCAAGCCCACTGTATTCTGAAAGGAGCCTGTGGCAAGAAAGTATATGGGGCACCAGAGGAGCGGGTGAATCCAATGCCATAGTCATGTGTGATAGGGGTTGCGTGTGACGGTGAATTGGCCAAGTGTACTGGTGAGGGAGTATATGCATGCAGAGGACATGTCCACAGCTGGCAGTGCACCCATTGTCGCAAGCAGTGGGGGGACCTGAGGCGTTGGGCCAGGAAGACGGCGGAGGCCCAGTCTGGGATGTCCTCCCAACAAGGGAGGGGTGCCCATTGGGCCCTGACCCCCCTAATGGCCCAAAATTTGGCAGTGGTCTACCCTAAGGTGGATGGGCATTTGAGGGCAGCACAGCCGCCACAAGGGGATGAGTACTGACTTTATCCTGGTAATTGGCTCGTACTGTATAGGATTAGCCTCCTCACTGTAGTTTATGTGACAATGTAGTAAATGCAACATGTATGTAGACTAGTGGGAATGGGTAGTATCCACCTGGCCTGAGTATAAGTTGTAGATGTGTACTGATAGTTTGCTGTGAGTAGATTTAAATCTCCCATATCAAGACATCTCCATACCTGCATTGTGGAGATGGTCTAATGATATTTGGGCATGTGTGTTACTCCATCCTGCCTTTACTATGGATGTGAGTTTGTGTAGCACCATACCCAGCACCCTACCAATTGAGTATTACCTGATCCATCCATCTGCATTTGAACATTTGTGGTTCTAAGGTGTCAGTCCACTCCCATTTGTATAGCACACCTGTATAAGCAACTGCATGACCCTCGTTTTATCACAGGGACTGTATACATCAAGTACCTGTAATGGTATTGACTCCATGTGAGGCAGCCATTATATTTCCACCACAGATATGGCCTGTATAGAACTGGACTAATGACTTGATTGTTGTATCCCCATATATTGCTTATCTGCTATCAATAGGGTATGTGAAAGGTTGCTAAAGTAAGATAATTTGAAATGCACGTTTGATTTGGTCTGATTGCAATCCTCATTCATTTCTAAGTGCTAGACTTATGGGGATGAAACCTTGATCCCAATGCAATGGTACTAGAGGTGGTAACTGCCTAGGCAGACCTTGTCATTGTCAATATGTAATGTAAATGCCATGTATGCCAATGCCTTAGAAGGCACAGTGAAACATAGATGAATTGCTGCCTACATCATGTCTTAATGTTTACTTGGGAGCACATCTGATGGGGTGGGGCAATGTCTGCTATCCTTGGTCTTGCTAAAGTGGGTGATTGGGATAGGTTTGGGTATTGTATGACTTATGGGAGGTTGATGTGAATTAAATGTGGTATTTTCTCTCCTGAGGCTGCCCTGTGTAGTAGTGGGATGTGTTGTCAGTGCAAAGGCAATGATGTTGCTCCATGTGTGCATAATGCTTACATGTATTTACCTTCTGCGATGTGTGTTGTCTGGACTTAGGTAAAGGTATTTAGAAATCTGGAATGGTGTGAGTGAGGGTGGTGTTATCACGTGAAGTCCTACTGGTGAAACCACATGTGTGGTGGTATTGTATGTGGACCATGATGTCATATGTGTGTTCCTGAAGTTAATCAGTTGTGACAGTGCACTCAGTGATTGAATATCGATATGTAATATGTTCTATATGGGCCAGTGTAGATGCACTTAGATGTAGGATTAGTTGTGATATATATGTGTTTGGTGTCTTCAGATCTTCCTCTGTGATTGGGTCAGACTAATCAAATGCCTGTACCTTTGACTTGTATAGTACTCATCAGATGTCACCTGTATGGGTGTGTAGGAAAGTACCATCTTGCCTGGCATGTTACCCCCATTTTTACTTGGATATATGTTTGTTTTTGCCTGTGTTACTGGGATCCTGCTAGCCAGGACCCCAGTGCTCATAAAGTGTGCCCTGTATGTGTTCCCCATGTGGTGCCTAACCAGAACCTCAGTGTTTAGGCTCTCTCTGCTTTTAAAATTGTCACTGCAGGCTAGTGACTAATTTTACCAATTCTAATTGGCATACTGGAACACCCTTATAATTCCCTAGTATATGGTACCTAGATAACCAGGGTATTGGGGTTCCAGGAGATACCAGTGGGCTGCAACATTTGTTTTGCTACCCATAGGGAGCTCAGACAATTCTTACACAGGACTGCCACTGCAGCCTTAGTGAAATAACGTCCACATTATTTCACAGCCATTTTACACTGCACTTAAGTAACTTATAAGTCACCTATACGTCTACCCTCCCTTAGTGCAGGTTAGGTGCAAAGTTACTGAGTGTAAGGGCACCCTGGCACTAGCCAAGGTGCCCCCACATTGTTCAGGGCAATTTCCCCAGACTTTGTGAGTGCGTGGACACCATTACACACGTGAACTACTTATAGGTCAATACCTATGTGTAGCGTCACAATGGTAACTCCGAACATGGCCAAGTAACATGTCTAGGATCATGAAATTGTCACAGCAATAACATTCTTGTATTGGGCGAACAATTCCATGCATCCCCCGGGCTCCAGCATGGACCCCGGGTACTGCCAAACTAGCTCTCTGGGGTTTTACTGCAGCTACCGCTGCTGCCAACCCTCAGACAAGTTTCTGCCCCCCTGGGGCCTGGGCAGCCCAGTCCCAGGAAGCAGAACAAAGAATTCCCTCTGAGAGAGGGTGTTACACCCTCTCCCTTTGGAAATAGGTGTTAAGGGCCTGAGAGGAGTAGTCTCTCCTGGCCTCTGGAAGACATGGGGCCTGATTACAACTTTGGAGGAGGTGTTAATCCATCCCAAAAGTGACGGTAAAGTGACGGATATACCACCAGCCATATTACGAGTTCCATAGGATATAATGGACTCGTAATACGGCTGGTGTTATATCCGTCACTTTACCGTCACTTTTGGGACGGATTAACACCTCCTCCAAAGTTGTAATCAGGCCCATGGTGCCCTCCTTGCATAAACCAGTCTACACCGGTTCTGGATCCCCCAGTCCCTGCTCTGGCACGAAACTGGACAAAGGAAAGGGGAGTGACCACTCCCCTGTCCATCACCACCCCAGGGGTGGTGCCCAGAGCTCCTTCAGTGTGTCCCAGACCTCTGCTATCTTGAATGCAGAGGTGTGAGGGCACAATGGAGACCTCTGAGTGGCCAGTGCCAGCATGTGACGTCAGAGAGCCCTCCTGATAGGCTCTTACCTGGTTAGGTAGCCAATCCTCCTCTGAGGGCTATTTAGGGTCTCTCCTGTGGGTTTCTCTTCAGATAACGAATGCAATAGCTCACCAGAGTTCCTCTGCACTTCTCTCTTTGACTTCTGCCAAGGATCGACCGCTGACTGCTCCAGGACGCCTGCAAAACCGCAACAAAGTAGCAAGAAGACTACCAGCAACATTGTAGCGCCTCATCCTGCCGGCTTTCTCGACTGTTTACTTGCGCTGCGTGATCTGAGGGCTGTCTGCCTTCACCCTGCACTGGAAGCCAAGAAGAAATCTCCCTTGGGTCGATGGAATCTTCCCCCTGCCAACGCAGGCACCAAATTTCTGCATCACCAGTCCTCTGGGTCCCCTCTCATCTTGACGAGCGTGGTCCCTGGAACACAGGAGCTGGACCCAAGTGTCCCCGACAGTCCAATGGCCCTTCTGTCCAAATTTGGTGGAGGTAATTCCTTGCCTTCCCACGCCAGACAGTAATCCTGTGTACTGTGTGAACTGCGGCTGCTAGGGCTTCTGTGCACTTTTGCAAGACTTCCTTCATGCACAGCACAGCCCAGGTCCCCAGCACTCTGTCCTGCATTGTCCAACTTGCTGAGTTGATCTCTGACTTCGTGGGACCCTTTTTTGTTGTGCTGAGTCGACCAACGTGCTCAGATTTTCTGAACGCCTGTTCAGGTGCTTCTGCAGGTGCTTCCTGCTTCTGCATGGGCTCTCTGTGTTGCTGAGCACCCCCTCTATCTCCTCCTCCAAGGGGTGACCTCCTGGTCCTTCCTGGGCCCTGGCACCACCCAAAACCTTCAACTGCGACTCTTGCCACTAGCAAGGTTTGTTTGTGGTCCTTCTGCATGGAAACAATTCTACATCCTCCAGCACGACGTGGAGCATCTTCTGACCAAAGGGGAAGTTCCTGGCACCTTCCGTTGTTGCAGATTCTTTGGCTTCTTCCACCCGGAGGCAGCCCTTTTGCACCTTCATCCGGGGTTTACTGGGCCCCTGCCCCCCCAGGACACTTGCGTGACTCTTGGACTTGGTCCCCTTCCTTTGCAGGTCCTCAGGTCCAGGAATCCATCTTCAGTGCTTTGCAGTCAGTTGTTGTCTTTGCAGAATCCCCTAGCTCGACTTTACTGTCTTTCTGGGTTAGTAGGGTAACTTTACTCCTACTTTTCAGGATCTTGGGGTGTGGTATCTTGGACACCCTTAGTGTTTTCTTACACTCCCATCATCACCCTCTACACAGTACACTAGGCCTGGGGTCCATTCGTGGTTCGTATTCCACTTTTGGAGTATATGATTTGTGTTGCCCCTAGGCCTATTATCTCCTATTGCATTCTGTTGTGTTGTATTTGCACTACTTTTCTACCTGTTTACTTACCTGATTTTGGTTTGTGTGTATATTTTGTGTATATTACTTACCTTCTAAGGGGGTATATCCTCTGAGATACTTTTGGCATATTGCCACTAAAATAATGTAGCTTTATTTTTAGTAACTCTGAGTATTGTGTTTCTTATGATATAGTGCTATTTGATATAAGTGGTATAGTAGGAGCTTTGCATGTCTCCTAGTTCAGCCTAAGCTGCTCTGCTATAGCTACCTCTATCAGCCTAAGCTGCTAGAACACATCTAATCTACTATTAAGGGATAACTGGACCTGGCACAAGGTGTAAGTACCATCAGGAACCCACTATTAGCCAGGGCAGCCCCCTACAGGGTGTCTAACTTGCAATTGGTAATTCAGTTATTAAATCTATATTGGCATTACTGTACAGAGTGTTAGGTCAGCCATGTAATGTGACAGGCAGATGCTGTCTGGTGTGTGAGTGGAGTAGTTTTCACTGTCATGGATATTTCAGAAGGGACATGGACTGATCAGCTGTTGTAACTGTACAGGCCTGATGTGTTTTGTTCAGTCAGCTGCACTTCCAATGGGTGATAGGAGTAAGAAGAGGTATGTTTTGAACTCAGCGAGTGATTTTTACTTCATCCAGGACATGATGTGCATGCAAACATGGCTTTGGTGGTGATCATGTGGCTGACTCCAGTCGTGTTGCCCTACTTGGACTTAGATGTAGGTGTGAATGTTGGCATACAGGGTTGGGTAGTAGTGACATATTGTGTCATGATGTAGGAAATGTGTATTGGCACCTGATATAGCCTAGCCAAGAAATGTATTCTCACATACCAAGCACTTACCAATATAAACGTAGCAGGTGCCGCAGTCGAAGCTCAGCCTCTGGAAAGGACAAGCCACCCTGGCTCTTGGGCTTGGCAAGGATGAAGCACGGCTGTGCGCTCAGAGATCCCATAGCAGAGGAAGATCTGGATTCCTTCCTGGAGGTGAACTGATGGTGTGCTGGAGCGTGGTCTGTATCTGACTGTGACGCGCGGGTTCTATCTTCCTCTCCTGGAGACACAGAGTAGAAGGTTCTCCCTTTATGAAGCACCTGTAAGCTCCGCCCGCTGAGCCACGCCCCGTCCACCCTCGAAGTAGGTAAGGAATTCCCGCCTCTTGCCAGGATGACGGACAGCTTTCCAAAACGAGCCCACTGCGTTTTTACCGCCGATTCCGGTGGTGTGTTGTTGATGCGCAGAAGCACGAGGACATCTCCACAAAGACGCACTAGTAACAATAACATTGCCAAAGGCACACAAGGTTGCTGGAGACGTTTACCCCGTGGCCCATCACGTACCCCTAATGTACAATATAAACAGGGTATATAAAACATGCTAGGTAACGCTTACTGACATACTCGTAGAAAATACTCCGGTTGTGTAGGCCACGATGCTCATTTTACAGAAACTAAACCTCAAAGGAAGCACTTACCAATATAAACGTAGCAGGTGCCGCAGTCGAAGCTCAGCTTCTGGAAAGGACAAGCCACCCTAACTCTCGGGCCTGGCAAAGATAAAGCAAGGCTGTGCGCTCAGAGATCCCATAGCAGAGGAAGATCCAGAATCCTTCCTGGAGGTGAACTGATGATGTACTGGAGCCTAATCTGTATCTGACTGTGACGCGCGGTTTCTATCTTCCTCTCCTGGAGACACAGAGTAGAAGTTTCTCCCTTTATGAAGCACCTGTAAGCTCCGCCCGCTGAGCCACGCCCCGTCAACCCTCGAAGTAGGTAGGGGAATTCCCACCTCTTGCCAGAATGATGGACAGCTTTCCAAGGCGACCCCACTGCGTTTGCCGCCGACTCGCGTGGTGCGTCGTTGATGCGCAGGGGCGCGAGGACATCTCCGCGGGGACGCACCAGTGGCAATGACATTGCCGGGGGCACACAAGGTTGCTGAAGACGTTTTGCCCCAGTGGCCCATCACGTACCCTAGTGTACAATGTGGACGCGGCAGATGCCGTGTTTGAAGCTCACCTTCTGGAAAGGACGGCCCACCCTGGCTCTTGGGCTTAGCAGGGATGGGGCGGGGCGGGGCTGTGCGCTCAGAGATCCCATGGCGGAGGGGATCTGGAATCCTTCCTGGAGGTGAGCTGATGATGTGCTGGAGCGTGGTCTGTGTCTGACTGGGACGCGCGGTTTCTGTCTTCCTCTGCTGGAGACACAGAGTGGAGGGTTTCTCCCTTTGTGGAGCACCTGTGGGCTCCGCCCGCTGGGCCACGCCCCGTCCACCCTCGAGGTAGGTGGGGGAGTTCCCGCCTTTTTACCAGGATGATGGATGGACGACTAAGTATTTTTTACCCATGTTTCTAATTATGTATTGTATGTGCAGATGTGTGTGTATAGTCATGTGTGTGTGTGTGTATAAATATATATATATATGTATATATGTTGTTTCTGTGCCTGGCATGTTTCTATGAATTTCTGCTCTCTTTTTATCACACTTATCTACTCATCGCTCTTATGTCATGTCTCTATCAAACTATCCTCCATTCTCACTCGGACTCATCCCAAATCCCTTCGACCACTTCCATCTCCTAAATATCTCTGCCTAAGCTCATCCCTCCACCCCCACATCTAACTCACCAAACCTCACTCTACCTCTGTGACCTCCCACACAACCCTACTAAATTCTCCTGCATTCATCTCACCCTGCTACTATGCTCTCCCTAACCCTTCCACATCCTCTTTCCCCTCCGCCCCCCTTTTATTCATCTCAAGCCTTTGGATTGAGCAAATGAAGGATAAACTCCCAATTAACACTTCTGGATTTCTTTCCTCCTCCACCCCTCCATTACTCCAGTCAATCTAACTAACAAACTCTCATATCCGCAACTCAAATTAACTCATAATAATACTAAAACTGTACTCCTTATTAAATTATACTAATCCATCACTAATTCTTGTTGGGTACCGGAGTAGCGTGCTACTCATCGAAAAGCGCTTCGACGCCTCGTCAGGGGTAGTAAGCGCTATATAAATACGATTACAATTACAATTACAATT